>NC_064853.1:131976124-132276124 GCF_024139225.1 Suncus etruscus | reverse complement strand
TTGGGCTGTCCTAGCAGGCACATTGATCACCAGGGCCCACCCAGTGATGTTTCTGGGGTTGTATGGTCCTGGGGAGGGAATTCAGGCCTTGGTCCCCTGAGCTGTCTCCCAAATCCTATGTGCAATGCTTCTGTTTTGGGGTGCTGCTAGATTGTGGGCCTTGGTGAACTAGAAACTATTTCTCTCCTCCCCTCTCCTGTGAGCCTTCTCTTTCCATTTCTCTCCTCTCCTCTGAGGATTCTCTGCCACCACCCCTCTTCTCCACATGTGAACTGTTGAACTGATGTTTTCTGACCGCAGAAACAAGGATATTGGCATAATATGCTGCCACAATTCATCATCAAAACTATTTTGCTTTTCTGACAAGGAAAATGAACTTGGAGAGGTTTAATGTCCAAACAGGAGTAAAGGGCAGCTATGTGGCAAGTCGGTGAACCCCAAAAAGGAAAGCAGAAGAGAAACAAAAGGAGAAAACACAAATCCAATATAAGCATTGAAAGCAAGAATGAAAAATAAATTTAATTTTGAAAGCATTGTCGATTTAATTACATTAGAAGTCACACTTTTTTGAGGGGAGGGTCACATCCAGCAGCACTCAGGCTCCTGGCTCTGTGCTCAGAAATCACTCCTGGCAGGCAGGGGGTGGGAGGGGAACCATATGGGATGGCATCCTTTCTTGATCAGCTGCATGCTAGGCAAAAATCCTACCACTGTGCTATCTGTCTGGCCCCAGAAGTCACACTTTTGTATTTTACAAAATCAGATTGTGTTTGACCGCCAGTTCCGAAGACTGTAACAAAGATAAATTGGTTCCAAACTCCCTGTCCTTGATTTTTGAAAGAAAGCATAATCAATCCTGTATAGATCAGGAATTACATAGGCATTCCAACAGTGGCATAAAATTCTTACATTTTTTCTAAAATTGAAGTTTCCTATTGTACTAAACTGTTAGGAAATTTTAAAATGAGTTCTACATCTTACTAGTAACAGCAATTACTTTGATTTTTTTTTCCTATTTGCTTTATATTAAATGCTATGCTGGTACCTGACACACCTAGTAACAGTACTTAGTCCTCTTCACGCTCTATAAAAGTTTCTCTTGTTATCAGAGCATGGCTATTGTGAATAGTGCTGCAATAAATACGATGCCCTTCAACAGATAAATGGCTAAAGAAACTGTGGTATATACACACAATGGAATATTATGCAGCTGTCAGGAGAGATGAAGTCATGAAATTCTCCTATACATGGATGTACATGGAATCTATCATGCTGAGTGAAATAAGTCAGAAGGAGAGAGAGATGCAGAATAGTCTCACTCATCTATGGGTTTTAAGAAAAATAAAAGTCATTTTTGCAACAATCCTCAGAGACAATGAGAGGAGGGCTGGAACTTCCAGCTCACTCCATGAAGCTCACCACAAAGAGTGGTGAGTGCAATTATAGAAATAACTACACAGGGCTGGAGAGATAGCATGGAGGTAAGGTGTTTGTTTGCCTTTCATGCAGGAGGTCATCGGTTCGAATCCCGGCATCCCATATGGTCCCCCGTGCCTGCCAGGAGCAATTTCTTCTGAGCCTGGATCTAGGAATAACCCCTGAGCACTGTTGGGTGTGACCCAAAAACCACACACAAAAAAAAAAAAAAAAGAAAGAAAGAAATAACTACACAATAACTGCACTGAGAACTACCATAATCATGTGAATGAATGAGGGAACTGGAAAGCCTGTCTAGAGTACAGGTTGGGGTGGGGTGGGATGGAGGGAGATTTGGGACACTGGAGGTGGGAATGTTGCACTGGTGAAGGGGGGTGTTCTTTACATGACTGAAACCTAATCACAATCATATTTGTAATCAAGATGTTTAAATAAAGAGAAAAAAGGTTCTCTTGTTAGTTGGCAGTATTTTGCCATGAGCAGGGAGAGAAGAGAAGCACAGAGCAAACTAGGGGTCTGTTTCCCTAAAAGTTCACACTGTTCCCCACAGTACTTTGCATAGTGGTTCGAAAACAAAGCCAATCTTTCACTGGATTCTTTGATACTTATCTACCTAATTTTGAGGAATTAAACACACACACACACACACACACACACACACACACACACACGACAAATCAAGTTTCAAAAACATATCGCCTTTTTCTCCAACAGAGCTTACCAGGATTAAACAATTTCTACCTTGGGTTGTCTTTTAAAAATTAAAAATCAATAACCATCCGTATCTTATTATTAACACATGACAGAGGTTATATGCACTTCTCATTATGATGCTTTCTTAAACTCTAACTGCTAAACTTAAATGAGAGGCATTTGGTACAATCTGAAAAATATTCAGTTCAATTAAAAGTAATTGATGCATGGTGAAATAATTCTTCCCAAAGCTGCTGTAAAATCATCAAAAAAATAAAGCTACTTAATAATTTTCATCTCCTACAGGCTAGAGAGAAGCATTATTGCATATTAAAAATTGGAGTGTAGTTTTCCCAGAGGTAAAAGAAAGTTATTAAAACAACCTATTTATTGTTGATATAACTATCCATTTGTGCCACACAAAAAGTAACAAATTTCAGTACATTAAAAGAAAAGCTAATTAAGGTATAATTAGTATTTTCTGTATTTTGATAATTAGGGGTTAGTTGGCTATTCCTTTTCAAATTTCTATTCAATGCGCCCCGACAATGCCTTTAATGAGCAACTAACGCTATTGAATCCCTCATGGCACGGGAGTTTAGTGACCACCACTACATTACTTTCATTCATCACTGCCTCTTTACCTATAAATTAATCTAGCCCTGTAGCTATGTTGATCTACTTTATATCAATTTCTTCATCCATATCAGCTGAATATGTATGGCATTAACCTCATTTGCTAGTTGAGAAAAGCAGAATTAAAATGAGATCTAATTTCTCGTGCACAGCACAATTTCAAAACTGCCTGCTAATTTCCACCACCTGTCAGTGTGAAGAGCCTTTACTTTCTTGTAATTAAATAAAACAGTATATTTTTTAGCCGCTCTGAAAAATGCTAATCTTTCAAAAGTGTTCAGTGATCATTAATCATGAGGGCGGTAAAGGAGCCTCACAGAGAATGCTCATTTCTCCTTTGTTTCCGCAAAAAGATGTTTGGCCTTTCACGGGAAAGAAAAAAAATAAATGTTCCAAATGGAATAGAAACATCAACTACTATAATCTGCAAGACTGAACTCTGCTTTTCTGGTCTACTGCCACGCTGTGGCTTAACATTACATAAACTAGCAGCTTCTAGTTTGATGCAATCAGCCAAAATCAGCAATACACTAATAAATGCACACTGAATTCATTGAGGTTGGCCAGCATCAAATCTGTAAGACTTAAGCTATGAGATCATTTAGAGAATGATTTTCACCGATATATTTACAACAAATTCATTTAACTACACTCTGCACATGACACTACTGTCTGAAAGCAGTATTTGATTTGAACAAAGGCAGCAGCATTTCTTTTAGACAAAGTTAAATACTTCGTATTAGATTTTCTTGAATTTCCCAAATATATAGAACATCACTAGTAGGGAAGGCCTGAAAATCTTAACTAAAAAATATTATCTATCAGACTATTAGAAATACTGTTTTCTTATTATAGTCTGGTATGTTGGTTTCATTTAATTAATACATTTTGGGGGGCTGAGGTGGCGCTCAGAACTTACTTGTGGCTCTGTGCGCAGGGGACATTCCTAGAAGTGCTTAGGGGACCATATGATACCAGGGATTGAACCAGAGTCAGCACTGTGCTTAAACCTCTGTGCTATCTCTCATCCCCCAAAATTGCTGTATTTATTTTTTGTTTGCTTTTTATTTGTTTTGGAATCAAACATAGTGATGCACAGGGCCTGCATCTGTGCTTAGTGATTAACTCTTTGAGCAATGATCTGGGGACTTTATATTACAAGGATTGAATCAGGATATCAACTGTGAGCAAAGCAGGAATTGTAGGTCCAGTACTATCTGTTCAGTTCTATTTATTTGTAATTATATTACCTTCGTAAAATTTTGGTTTTGTTTTGTATTATTCTGATCATACATATAAGCTCATAGCCTAAATTTCTGGTTTGCTGTCTGATATATATTTCAATTAGCTTGTCTTGCTCATTTTTCTTCCCAGTTATTAGATGAAATATGAATCAGCAATGAACAATATATATCTGAAATCTTCCACCCGCATCTAATATATTATAAAAATATTCAAATAACCGGTACTAGATCATTCTGGTACTAAATATATCTTTTCTTCAAATACTAATGTGTTTGGGAAGTAATAAGCCTATAATTATTTTTTGTATTTATTCTTAAAAATAGCAAATATATCAGTATGTAAGAGATTAGTAAGAGAACTTTTAAAATCATTAAATTATTACCAATTATTATATCCACAATATTACTCATTCTTTTCATAAGAAAAATATGATGTGCAATCACTATCTTGGGAATCTAAAAGTCTTCTGGAGATATTTCACCATATTTACAAACCTGTAGCTAAATGACTTTCATTATTTTAGCCGATCATCAAGTCATCCTAATACATAATAGATGTTAAGCATTCCTTGAAGCAAAAGGAAACAAAGATGTGGGGTGGCTTATTTACAAATAGCGAGTAGCTCCGGGGTTTGCAGCAGAACTGGGCTGGAGCCTCTCTCATCTGGATTCCCTTCAAGCAAGCCACTTAAAGCAATTATGTGCAGAAGAGAAAATACTTTCAGGGATTCTCTTTGATAGCTACTTTGACACTAAATAATAAGATAAGCCATGTTAGCACCAGTGCCACACTTTCTAACAGAAAAGCAGCACCAGCTTCTCCCACAGCAATGCCAGTTGTTACCTTGCTCTCCCTGCAAACAACTCAAATGTTATAAAACACAGCGGACCTCCACCCAAGATTTCTGTAACCAGAGTTCCCATCTCTATCATACAAGAGTCAATACACTTTTAGCAGGTTTTCTAAAATTTGTGGACTTCCATCCTAATCCCAGAAGCACAAATGATCATATAAATGCTGATATAATGCACACACATCAACACCAATATCTTTACTATGCAAGTGTGTGCATATGCACAGACATCACAGAATACAGATGTGACTAGACCATGGAACCTTTCTCCCAGAAATCAATGTATACTGTAAGTTAAGTGGGGACTTTTCATTTGTAAGATGACAAATGGCTTCTACATGACTACTACATGGCTTCTACATGACTACTACATGGATTCTACATGACTACTAAAGCTGAAAACCAATGGAGGGTCCATGTAAAATTTAGTAACACAAAACTCTTAAAATGAGTTCTTCAAAGATAAGCTCATTCTTATAGAACTTTATTATTCTTAGTACAGTAATTTCTTAGAATAATTAAAAAAAATTAAGATCAGATGTTGGAATAACAACAACCACAACAGGAAGAAATGACTTTTCACCTTTAAAAATTTAATCAAGAGAACAGCTCCCCAAATGAATTTATAATCTACATGTGGAGTTTCATTTTGTACATCTTGTAAATGGGTATCAAATTGCACAAGTAAATTTTGTATCACCTTAAAACTTATGACCATTAAAAATGGGAAAAATAAAAAAGAAAATATACATCTAAAATGCTATGAACGAGCATATGCTTTTTCAAGTAATCACAAAGGATCATTATTTCAGTGTGTCAAAGGAGAAATGCATGTTTCATAAATGCGTACATAAAGAATTACATGTGTTTGGAAAGAGAGTATAGGGATTAAGGCCAGGCATACAGCTAATCCCACAATGATCCTCTGTACAACCTGGTTCCCTGAACATCACCAGAACTGACCTCTAAGCAAAGAACCAATGCCCATGAGCACTCTCAGCTCTGGTCCACAGAATAAAACTTCTTCTCCCCCCAAAATAATTACATAACTATTCTAATTCAACTCTACATATATATTTTGGGGAGGGCAACTCTAGGTTTTAAACCCAGGGCCCCTTACTTACTTGCAAGGCAAGTAAGTGCTCAATAAATGAACGGTATTCCAGGTTCACAGATGTAATACCAAAAAATAGCATGTTGGATTTAAAGCCTATTCAAAAAGTGCATATTTTTCCAATTTAAACTTTATTTATATACTCTGCATCATACTTTTGATTAGGAAGAATATTTTTATTCATAAATGTTTGGAGTATTTTTGTTCCAGATTTTCTTCTCTAGTATATGGTCCTGAATCAACATTAAAACACTTAGTGAGTTAGTACTGAAAAGTTTAACTTGACAGATTCATTTATAAATAAAGACACTTAAAAGTAAAATAATTAGGCTTTTAGTCACTTTGATCAATTTTATGTTAAGCTGGGACATTAAAAAATGTGTTTTCCGGCCGAAGAGATAGCATAGAAGTAAAGCATTTGCCTTGCATGCAGAATGTTGGTGGTTCGAATCCCGGCATCCCATATGGTCCCCCGAGCCTGCCAGGAACAATTTCTGAGCATAGAGCCAGGAGTAACTCCTGAGCACTGCCGGGTGTGATCCCCCCCCCAAAAAAAACAAAACAAAACCAAAACAAAACCAAAAATGTGTTTTCTGGGGTTGAAGAGATAGCACAGCAGGTAAGTCTTGCATGTGCTGGTCTGGGTTCTATCCCTGACATCCCATATGGTCCCAAGTTTGACAGGAATAATTTGAGTGTAGACTGCAATGGGTGTGGCCCATAAAAAGTGTTGTTTTAGGGACTGGAGAGATAGCATGGAGGTAAGGCATTTGCCTTTCATGCAGAAGGTCATTGGTTCGAATCCTGGCATCCCATATAGTCCCCTGTGCCTGCCAGGGGTGATTTCTGAGCATAGAGCCAGAAGTAACCCCTGAGCACTTCCGGGTGTGATCCCCCCCCCCAAAAAAAACAGAAAAAAAAGAAAAAGAAAAAAAGTGTTGTTTTACATTAAGATATATTATCATACAAGATAAAGTAAGTGGAGACGTGTAAGTTATCTATCTGAATACAAACATATAAAATATATATGTGATATGTATATATATGGCAATTAAAAGAACACAATCCAGTAGTTTTAGTTCTATTATTAACAAACTATGACATATTTACACATTAAATGTAAAATTAGTCCACTTAAAAGTTTGAAAAGTTTTAAATACATAGTGAAATATTCCAAGTCATTATCATATTCTCTAAGTTACAACTTCAAAATATAATTTTAATCATCAAAGAAACTTTTTCCCTATGACCTGTCTGCAAGAATACTTGTTATAGTTGAATAGTTTTAAATGATTACTTTAAAAATATTTTAAAGTTATTCCTATCTATACAAAACATTGAAAATTCTATGTAGGGGCTGGAGATATAGCATGGAGGTAAGGCATTTGCCTTCCATGAAGAAGGACAATGGTTCTAATCCTGCCATCACATATGGTCCCCCGAGCCTGCCAGGAGTGATTTCTGAGCATAGAGCCAGGAGGAACCCCTGAGCACTGCAGGGTGTGTCCCCAAAACCAAAAAGAAAGAAAGAAAGAAAGAAAGAAAGAAAGAAAGAAAGAAAGAAAGAAAGAAAGAAAGAAAGAAAGAAAGAAAGAAAGAAAGAAAGAAAGAAAGAAAGAAAGAAATATGTAGTATTCTTGTAATTGAATTTCCTGAAGTCGCTTTCCTAACACCGTGTTAACAAGTATAAAGATACACAGTGCTCGCAATTAGGAGAGTCAAGAGGCCAGAAATAGCAGTAAGCACATTCATTCTCAACCTTGGACTGCACAAACAGTCACAGAAACCATGGAAATTACCATTCGGCCATGTTTTTGTTTCATTATACAAGTGCTTTCCTACTCAGTTTACCAAGGGCTGTGAGTGCATTCTAAGTGGGAGGGCATAACAAGCATAGAGAGAGAATGCCATCTGCTGCTCTCTGAGTGTACTTAACAGAGAGAAAAGTGAGGGCACAGGTGATTACATGAAACAACTCTGAAATCCACACACAGACATGAAGTCCGAGAGCTGAAATTATTTCTATTCAGGATCATGTAAGATGGAGATACATCAGTAACGACTTGCCAGCAAATTCTAGCTTCTCCACAGAAGAGTGGATCATTTGTTCCTGATGGCCCCTGAATAAATGTGGCTCTGACTGTACATGGGGCACCCAAGGTCACAGATATAGGCCACGTGGGCTGGAGCAATAGTTCAGCAGGTAAGGCGGTTGCCTTTCATGCACCTGACCCAGGTTTGATCCCTAACATCCCATCCAGCCCCCTGAGCATGTCCAGAAATAATTCTTGAGTGCAGAGTCAGGAGAAAGTCCTGAGTATCACTGATGTGACCCCCCAAAATAACAAAAGTGACCCATCTAATATGCCAATCAAATAAGGATGCTATTAAGCACATAAAGAGGGGGCTGTCATCTATAAATGGGCCAGGACAGCAAGCATGAAGATGCAGTGTCCTTGAGTCTGAATCACTATGTTGTCTTCATGCCTTCTGACCTACCTTTACAATGCCTGATAACCTTTGCTTGAGCAATCAGAAATTGAAAACAAAAACAAAAACAAAAACAAAAACAAAACCAGGAGGCAGGACCAGATAAATGAGACACAAGAGCAGTGCAGTGGTCTTAAGTCAGTGGTCAGTGGCTTAAGTCACTGGGACACTGAGTCACCATTACAGTTCTTTAGCTTTCTGGATTCAGTCTCATCATAGTGAGCACCTCTGGGTGTGAGCCCCAAACAAAAACAAACGTAAGTCCTTTGGCACCAACAAATGCTTTCATTAGAATAGAACTGTTTTTCTCGAGGCCTGGAGGCAGCCTGACGGGTCCCACTTGGACTCCCCGCGGCAGTTGGTGCCAGTCCGCCCCGCTGGTTGGTTTCCCTGCGCTGCGCTTCTCTCCGAGTCTGCTTCGCCCGCTTTGCCCTGACCTGACCCCCGCCGAGCCGAGAGGACCCCCAAAGCTAGCGCCCACCGCGGTTGGCACGCCCCTCCGTGGCCCGGCCCGGACCCGTCGCCATGGCGCCCACCATCCAGACCCAGGCCCAGCAGCGGGAGGATGGCCACAGGCCCAGTTCTCACCGCACTTTGCCCGAGAGGTCCGGGGTGGTCTGCCGAGTCAAGTATTGTCACAGCCTCCCGGACATCCCCTTTGACCCCAAGTTCATCACCTACCCTTAGACCAGAATAGGTTTGTTCAGTACAGTTCTCTGGAGAAGCAGCACAAACACGACCTCCTGACTGAGCCAGATCTGGGGGTCACCATCGACCTCATCAATCCTGACACCTATGGCATCGACCCCAATGTACTCCTAGATCCAGCTGATGAGAAACTTCTGGAAGAGGAAATTCAGGCTCCTACCAGCACTAAAAGATCCCAGCAACACACGAAGGTGGTCCCATGGATGCAGAAGACGGAATACATCTCCACCAGTTCAACCGCTACGGCATCTCCAATGAGAAGCCGGAGGTCAAGACTGGGGTATCTGTGAAGCAGCAGTTCACGGAGGAAGAAATCTGCAAAGACCGGGGCAGCCAGGTCGCAGCCATCGAGAAGACTTTTGAGGATGCCCAGAAATCAATCTCCCAGCATTATGGCAAGCCCCGAGGAACGTGTGGAGGCCTTGCCTGCCTTCCCAGACTTTAAGATGTGGATGAACCCATGCGCTCAGGCCATCTTTGACTCAGACCCGGCCCCTGAGGATACAGGCGGGGCTGCTGCCCTGGAGATGGTGTCTCCGGCTATGACCAGGGGCACGATGGATGAGGAGGGCGATCAGTTTGTCGCCTACTTCCTGCCAGCGGATGAGACGATGAAGAAGCGAAGTGGGACCAAGAGGAGGAGATGGACTACGCACCGGGTGATGTGTACACTACACGATTGCCCGGGAGTACAACTGGAATGTGAAGAACAAGGCCAGCAGAGGCTACGAGGAAGACTACTTCTTCATCTTCCGAGAGGGCGATGGGGTTTACTACAACGAGCTGGAGACCAAGGTTCGCCTGAGAAACGCCGGGCCAAGGCCGGGGTTCAGTCAGGCACCAACGCTCTGCGTGTGGCCAAACATCGGGACATGAACAAGGAGGAACTGGAAGCTCAGGAGGCACAAAAGGCTCAGCTGGAGAGCCATGAGCCCGAGGAGGAGGAGGAGGAGGAGGAGGAGGAGGAGGAGATGGAGACCGCGGACAAAGAAGCTGGGGGCTCTGATGCGGAACGAGAGAAGGAGGCCAGCGAGGATGAGCGCCTGGAGCGCCCGGGCAGTGAGTGACCACGAGGAGGGCGACAGGGACGAGGCAAGCGACCAGAGTGGCAGTGCGAGGAGGAGAGCAGCGAGGAGGAGGCCCGCGCTGCGAGGGACAAGGAGGAGATCTTCGGGAGTGACGCCGACTCGGAGGAGGAGGACCGAGGGCAGACCCGGGGCAGCGACAATGAGTCGGACAGTGGCAGCGAGGGGGCTGGCCAGCGCAGCCGCAGCGTGGCAGAGAACACTCAGCACAGCGCAGGAAGACCGCAGCGAGGCGGCAGCCCCCGAGTCCAGTGAGGCGGACAGTGACAGTGACTGAGCCGCAGGCCAAGGGCCGGCAGCAGTGCTGGAGGCACACTGCCAGTGCCCCGCGAGCCAGCCCTCAGCGGCGCTTCTTTCCCTTCCCTGAGCCTTTGTTAATAAAGCCAACTTCACTTCAAAAAAAAAAAAAAAAGAGAACTGTTTCCAGGAGAATTCACTCAGACACAAGACACCTTTGCTGTAATGCATGTTTCAACTGCTAACAGACGCTGGTATTTGGAAAGCAGGTGTGTGTGTGTGTGTGTGTGTGTGTGTGAGAGAGAGAGAGAGAGAGAGAGAGAGAGAGAGAGAGAGAGAGAGAGAGAGAGAGAGAGAGAGAGCGAGAGAGAGCACGTGCATATAGCACCACATGTAGTAAATTAGCAATAGAAAAAGGAGACTAGAAACAGAATTCTAGGGGATAAGACCCTTCTAGTGGAGACTGACTGGATAGAATATAAGAACAGGGTGGCAAGGAATGGAGAGGAAATCTCTGTCTGACTAACTTGACTTTTTCCAATGATAAATCCTAAAAAGGAAAGGGAATTTCTGCCATTTCTAGTGCCAAGGTTTAGGCAAGTTTAGGCAAAATTTGGGCAAGTTCTATGAAAATCTAGTCTGTTCTAGATAGCACTTCAGTTTATGGTATTAATGTATACAGGGCCTACCCCCACTTCCCTCTGGTCTATCTCTGCATGCTCACCCACTACCTCCCCTAATGCTTGGTAACTGCAGTTCCAAGGCCAAGGTTTTTCTTTCAGACTGTTTATTCATTTGTTTGTCTCTATATATCACATTGTCAGCAAGATCATCTGGTATATGTCCTCATTTCAGCAAAAAAAGTTTGCTACTCAATGTAGCAAAAGATTTCATCTTACAACTATGTATATAGATGACAAGCTTTATTCATGCTGCAGGATCTATCAATATTTTCTATGACCAGTACTAACCCATTTTGAGATGGATCACACTTTATGTAAACCCATTTATGTAGCTGATAAACATTTGAATTTTTCTGTTAAGTAGATGATAGTCATGAGTTTTCTGTGAACAGTTGTGTGACATTTTATATGGATAGGCTTTCACTTCCCTTGCTTCAAAGCTGAAGTCAATAATATAGGAGTTAAAGATCCTTCCTTGTCCTTCTCTTGGGTCCATTACTGCATCATATGGGAACTGTTAAACCTTTCTAAATGGCAGACTATTTTCCAAGCAGGCTAAGACCATTTCACATTGCTACCAGCTACATATGAAGTTCCAGTTTCTTCAGATGTTATCTCCTGTCTTTTATTTAACTATACAGGTCTAAAATGTTGTCTCATCCTCATTGACATAAATTCCCCAAACTGATAGTAAACATCTTCTCATATGCTTACTGGTCATGTGTGTGTCTTTTAAGAAACTCAAACCCTCCACCAATATTTAAATCATCTTTCTGAATCCTGAGCTCTAAGAGCACTTAAATATTTTTGTTTTTGGGCACACCTAGCAGTGTTCAGGGGTTACTCTTGGCTCTGCACTCAGATATCACTCCTGGCAGCACAGAGGACCATATGGGATGCCAGGCTTTGAATCACTGTTCACCCTGGATCAGCTGCCTCCAAGGCAAACACCTGCTGCTGTGCTAGCTCTCTGACCCCCATTTACTTTTTTTGTTTGTTTGTTTGTTTGTTTTTTGGGCCTCATCTAATGACGCTCAGGGGTTACTCTCCTGCATTTGCGCTCAGAAATCGCTCCTGGCTTGGGGGATCATAAGAGACGCTGGTGGATTGAACCATGGTCTGTTTCAGGCTAGCGTGGGCAAGGCAGATGCCTTACTCCTTGTGCCACTGCTCCGGTCCCCCACTTACATATTTTTGATGGAAGCCCCTTACCAAATAAGGAACAAAAATGAATTTTCTCTCAGTTTGTGGATTGTCCTATCAAATTATCTTTATAGGTAAGATGATGATGTAAGAACAAAAGTATTTTGATTTTGATTAAATCCAATTTAATTCCCCTTTATCTCTCTGCACTTTTGACATTGTACCTAACAAAATGTTGCACAATCCAAACTCACTAATAATTTTGCTCATGTAATCTCCTAAAACTTTCCATCTGAACAGTAACATTTAGGTATATGTTGACACAATTTTTGTGAACTGTGGAAGATAAGGATTCAACTCACTCTTTCACTTGTGGATATCCAGTTTTCCCAGTACCATTTGTTGAAAACATTACTCTTTTACCATTGGGTTGTCTTGGCATCCTAGTCCAAAATAACTGACCACAAGGAGCAGTATAGAAAACAGAGCAGGGAAAGTACTGTCTTTTGCATATAAGCAACATGGGATTGATCCCTGGCACCACAGAGGGTCTCCTGAGCCCTGCCATGGATAATCCCTGAGCACAGAGGCAGGAGTGAGCTCTGAGCATTGCTGGATTTGGCTCCCAGAACAAAATTAAAATAAATAGACTGCAAATGTGAGTTAATACCTGTTTTCTTTTTTCTGTTTCACTAACCTGAGTGTTTATCCTTATAAACTATAATACTGTCTTCTGTAGTTGGTTTTAGAATAGGGAAATGTTTTATCAGGAGTGTTATGGCTATTCTTGGTCTTTTAAATTTCCATGACAACTCTAGAATAAGCTTGCTAAGACCACAAAGATAATAGTTAAGATTTTGATAGATTATACTGAATCTTAAAATCAATATGGAGAATACTGACAATTCAGGACTAATTTTCATGACCATGTAGTATCTTTCCACTTACTACATTTCTTTTTTTTATGATAATATTTCTTTTTTTTAAAATTATCTTTATTTAAATACCGTGATTACAAATATGATTATAGTTGTAAGATTATAGTCATGTAAAGAACACCCCCCTTCACCAGTGCAACATTCCCACCACCAATTTCCAAGATCTCCCTCCTCCCCACCCCACCCACACCTGTACTCGAGATAGGCTTTCTACTTCCCTCATCCATTAACATTGTCATGATAGTTTTCAGTGTAGTTATTTCTCTAACTGCACTTATCACTCTATGTGGTGAGCTTCATGTCATGAGCTGCACCTACCAGCCCTCATCTCTCTTGTCTCTGAGATACTGTTAAAAATGTCTTCCATTTTTTTTTTTTGGGGGTTTTTGGGCCACACCCGTTTGACGCTCAGGGGTTACTCCTGGCTATGTGCTCAGAAATCGCCCCTGGCTTGGGGGGACCATATGGGACGCCGGGGGATCGAACCGCGGTCCTTCCTTGGCTAGCGCTTGCAAGGCAGACACCTTACCTCCAGCGCCACCTACCCGGCCCCTTCCATTTTTCTTAAAACCCATAGATGAGTGAAACCATTCTGCATTTTTCTCTCTCCCTCTGACTTACTTCACTCAGCATAATAGATTCCATGTACATCCATATATAGGAAAATTTCATGACTTCATCTCTCCTGACAGCTGCATAGTATTCCATTGTGTATATGTACCACAGTTTCTTTAGCCACTCATCTGTTGAAGGGCACCTTGGTTGTTTCCAGAGTCTGGCTATTGTAAACAGCACTGCAATGAATATAGGTGTGAGGAAGGGATTTTTGTATTGTATTTTTGTTTTCCTCGGGTATATTCCTAGGAGTGGTATAGCTGGATGGTATGGGAGCTCAATTTCCAGTTTGTGGAGGAATCTCCATATTGCGTTCCATAAAGGTTGTACTAGACAGCATTCCCACCAGCAGTGAAAAAGAGTTCCTTTCTCTCCACAACCCCACCAGCACTGCTTGTTTTCCTTTTTTGTGATGTGTGCCAATCTCAGTGGCGTGAGGTGGTACCTCATAGTAGTTTTAATTTGCATCTCCCTGATGATTAGTGATGTTGAGCATCTTATCATGTGCCTTTTGGCCATTTACATTTCCTCTTTTACAAAGTGTCTGTTCATTTCTTCTCCCCAATTTTTCATGGGGTTAGATGTTTTTTTCCTTGTATAGTTCTGTCAGTACTTTGTATATTTTGGATATTAGTCCTTTATCTGATGAGTATTGGGTGAATAATTTCTCCCACTCAGTGGGTGGCTTTTGTATTCTGGGCACTATCTCCTTTGAGATGTAAAGCTTCTCAGCTTAATATAGTCCCATCTGTTTATCTCTGCTTCCACTTGTTTTGAGAGTGCTGTTTCCTCCTTAAAGATGACTTTAGTCTCAATGTCACAGAGTGTTTTACCTACATGTTGTTCTATATACCTTATAGTTTCAGATCTGATATCAAGGTCTTTAATCCATTTGGATTTTACCTTCGTACATGGGGTTAGCGGGGGGGGGGGGGTGTCTGAGTTTGCTTTTTTGCAAGTGGCTAACCAGTTGTGCCAACACCACTTGTTGAATAGGCTTTCCTTGCTCCATTTAGTATTTCTTGCTCCTTTTATCAAAAACTATATATATCTGAGGAACATTCTCTGAGTACTCAAGCCTATTCCACTGATCTGAGGGTCTATCTTTATTCCAATACCATGCTGTTTTGATAACAATTGCTTTGTAATACAGCTTAAAATTGGGGAAAGTAATGCCTCCCATATTCCTTTCCCAAGGAGTGCTTTAGCTATTTGAGGGTGTTTATTGTTCCAAATGAATTTCAGAAGTGTTTGATTCACTTCTTTGAAGAATGTCATGGGTATCTTTAGAGGAATAGCGTTAAATCTGTACAATGCTTTTGGAAGTATTGCCATTTTAATGATGTTGATCCTGCCAATCCATGAGCAAGGTATGTGCTTCCATTTCCGCGTGTCCTCTCTTATTTCTTGGCACAGTGTTCTGTAGTTTTCTTTGTATAGATCCTTCACATCTTTAGTCAGGTTGACTCCAAGATATTTGAGTTTGTGTGGCACTAATGTGAATGACATTGTTCTCTTAATGTCCATTTCTTTCCTATCATTATTGGTGTATAGAAAGGCCATTGATTTTTGTGTGTTAATTTTGTAGCCTGCCACTTTGCTATATAAATCTATTATTTCTAGAAGCTTTTTGGTAGAGTCTTTAGGGTTTTCTAAGTAGAGTATCATGTCATCTGCAAACAGTGAGAGCTTGACTCATATAACCTTCCACGGCTGAATAAAGAAGATGTAGCATATCTAAACACCCCCATCACTATTGAGGAAATTAAAACCATAATAAAAAATGCCCAAAAACAAAAGCCCAGGCCCTGATGGATTCACGAATGAATTCTTTCAAATTCTTTCAAAAAAAGTAGTTCCTTTCAAGAGGAACTACTACCAATCATGGCCAGGCTCTTTTATGAAATTGAAAAAACAGGAACACTTCCAAATAGCTTTTATGAAGCCAATATCACCTTAATATCAAAACCAGATAGAGATGCTGCCAAAAAAGAAAATTACAGACCAATATCCCTGATGAACACAGATGCAAAGATCCTCAACAAAATCTTGGCAAACAGGATCCAATGCCTCATCAGCAAGATCATTCACTATGATCAAGTTGGTTTCATCCCAGGAATGCAAGGCTGGTTTAACATCCATAAATCTATCAACATAATACACAACATCAACAACAAGAAAAATAAAAATCACATGGTCATATCAATAGACACAGAAAAAGCATTTGATAAGGTTCAACACCCATTCTTGATTAAAACTCTCAGCAAGATAGGAATAAAAGGAAACTTTCTCAATATAGTTAAGGCCATCTACCACAGCCAATGGCAAATATTATCCTCAATGGAGAAAAACTAAAAGCCTTCCCTCTAAATTCTGGTACAAGACAAGGCTGTCCTCTCTCACCACTCCTATTAAACATAGTACTGTAAGTACCTGCTATAGCGATTAGGCAAGAAAAAGGTATCAAGGGAATCCAGATAGGAAAGGAAGAAGTCCACTTACTACATTTCTATTTAGATGTGTTTCATAGATGTTTTACAGTTTTTGGTATATAATTTGTGTACTTTAAAAAATTACTTCTATGCATAAAGTTTTTTCTGATATTATTAGAAATAGAATGTTTCATTCATTTCATTTTCAGTTTATTTACTACAAGTATAGAAATCCAATTTATTTTTATATTGACCTCTGTCCCACAAATGTACTTTATTATTATTTCTAGTTGTTTAACTGAATTATTAGTATTTTCCATTAATAACATCATATATCTGTCAACAGAAATAGTTTTCTTCATCCTTTCCAATCCAGATACCTTTGATTTCACTTTGTGGCCTAATTTCTCTAATCAGAAATACCTGTACAATGTCTAATTCAAGTGAAATATTTGCCCTGATATTACCCATGGGCAAAGCATTTATAAATCATTAGATTCAATTTGCTCAAAAAGATTTTTTGTTTGGGGCCGGAGTGATAGCGCAGCAGTAGGGCGTTTGCCTTGCACACGCCAACCTAGAATGGAGCATGGTTTGATCCCTGGTGTCCCATATGGTCCCCCAAGCCAGGAGCAATTTCTGAGTGCATAGCTAGGAGTAACCCCTGAGTGTCACCGGGTGTGGCCCAAAATACAAAAAAAATATTTTTTGTTTGATTCACATTCACAAGAGCTGGACATGCAGTTTTCTTTAGTTGAGGTGGATCTGTGTGGTTCCTCTATGAGGAACCTCTGACCTCCCAGAATAATAGAGGAAATGTTCTCTCCTCTTTTACTTTTGGAAGTATTTGTTGAGAGTTGATATTGTTATTATTTGAATATTTGATGAATTCATTTATGAACACTACCTGGATCCTTCTTTCTGGATAGTTGGTTAATTAAATCTTCTTTTTGGGGCGGGAGGGGGGGAGGAGGCCACACCCTGCAGCCTTCAGGGGTTGATCCTGGCTCTACGCTTACTCCTGGCAGGTTTGGAGGACCATCCAGGATGCCGGGGATTGAAGCTAGATTGGCTGCATGCCAGGCAAATGCCCTAGCTGCTATGTCACTCAGGCCCCCACTAATTAAATCTTTTTAGCTATCATGTGTTTATTCATATTTATATTTTTGGTTTGGAAGCTTCATTTTTTTCCTTTTTGGTTTTTGAGCCACACCAGTGATGCTCAAGGATTACTCCTGGCTCTACCCTCAGGAATTACTTCTGGTGGTACTGGAAGGACCATATGGGATGCCGGGGATCGAATCTGGGTCAACAGCACCTTATCTGCTGTACAATCAATCTCTGCAGCCTCTTCATTTTTGTTGTTGTTGTTTATGTTTTTTGGCTACACTCAGTGATGCTCAAAAGTGTTACTTCTGGCTCTGTACTCAGGGATCATTTGGGCAGGGTTCAAGGAACCAACTTGGTTAGTCATGTGTAAGACAACATCCTACACACTGCACTATCTCTGGCCTCTTATTTCAATGTTGTTTTTTTTTTATAGAATGTTTCATTAGAGGAGACTTACTTTCTTCCTCAAGTACTCTGTGGAGCTTTACTAGTAATTAATTCTCACTTTTTTTATCTGAAAATTTTAGAAGTTTCCTTTATAAAAGACAGTTCCCAGTTATCAGTTCTGTCTTCACTCTGAATATGTCATCCAACTGCCTTTGGATCTCTATGTCTGGAGAGAAATCAACTGCACATTATTTTGGAATTCCCTTTATACATATGATGAGTGGTTGGTCTCTTCCTTATTTCAAGTTTTTCCTTGTCTGGTCACTTTAGCCACTTTTAGTGGTAAAATGACCTTATAGCAGAGATCTCTTTTCTTGCAAGTCTTTAATTTGCAATGTTCTTTCATCAGATGTGGTGCATTTTAATCCATTACAGTGGGAATATTTTCTGTTCTTTTTATGTCTCCTATTCAGTACTGCCCTGCCATGTAGCCTATGATAGATGCTGAGATACTGAATAGCAATCTACTAAACACACACAGTCATCAACCCTTACTTAGTACAAAGCTTCTAATGAGAACACACAAGCAGTATGTGAGGAGCCTGAGGATGATAATAATTTAAGAGGGGTAAGGTCCAGATACAGTACTAATGTGAATTCAATTGCATATGTTTCCTTAACAGACATTTACAATGCAGTAAAATTAGGTTAGGAATCATATGCTATGATACATAGCATAAAATAAGATTTGGGAGCTGAGTGATAGGACAGTGGGTAAGGTGCTTGTCTTGCACGTGACTAAACCAGGATCAACCCCCAATTGCCCATATGGTCTTATACAGCCAGTCAAGAATGATCTCTGAGCACAGAGCCAGGAGTAAGCCCTGGGCACCACTGGCATTACCTCAAAAGGGGAAATTTTTTTTATTTAAAAAAAAAGAGCTAAGGAAAGCATCACAAAGGATGAGGTATCATACATAAAAGATCAGGAGAAGCAGCACCGGCAGCAGGGAGTGGTGAAAGTGGAATTTTAAAGAAACAGAGGCACACCCTGTGTTCCACTGTGCAGAAATAAGAGAGAAGGGAGCCTGTGGGAGAAGTTGGAGCAGCCAGGGTCACATGCATCAAGATGCAGAATGTTTGAAGCAGTGAGGCATGGACCATGATGCACAAAGAATAAAAGAGGGAGAAACCTGCTCTGCATAGGATCCAATTCAGGAGCCAGCCCTGAAGAGGTCTTCTACTATAGGATAAAGAAACAGGCCAGGACACTGATGGCTCACTGTCAGCTAGTACGACACCCTTCTGCTCTAAGTTGGAATGTAACAGTACATTTACTCACTAAAAAGGAAGACTTTTTATGTCAAGACTTTAGGTGGTTCCCAGAGAAATAATAAAGAAATACTTACGTCTTGAGTCAGTTCTTTCATTTGTAAAATGAGAACAGTAATATTAATCTTGCCAGTTTATTATACAGACTAGAAAGAGAGGAGCTCCTAGTGCATGTGCCAGGGTAGACATTAAGGGTCACTCCCCCACCTCCCTCAAGAATTCTGGCTCAGGAGATACCAGAGAAAAGGGAATATGGGAAAATTTGGTTCATTTTGGGATGATGTGATAAGAATGCTGGAGAATGAAATTACTTTAGGAATATACTTTTGAAACAAGATAAAATGTATATAGTAAACTCTCTAAATGATAACAAAAGAGCCAAGTTAGCTGATGATGTGTTTTGTTTCCCACCCTCAGATGATAAACTTTTCACACACAAAAAAGTTAGTCTTATATAGCAAACAAAATCTTGAAGACAAAAAACCCAAATCCCACTCATTAAAAATAACTAGTTTCACTTTACAGATTTATGTCCAAATATTTTCAATAGAATAATTTGAAGTCTTTTCTCTTCTACTTTACAGTGTTGTTTTAGTCCAGATCAAATGGATGCTGGGTTAATAAGCACATTACAAAGGCATTCACTTTTGTAAAAGCAAAAGTAAAAAATAAAATTAAACAAACTATTTATATACACTTAAAATAGAGCAATTCATCATAATTTGACACACACACAAACACACACACACACACACACACATATATATATATATACTCTAAATCTTAGAGTATTGCATTTGAAATTTTTTTTGTTTTGTTTTGTTTTGTTTGTTTTTTTTTTTAATGCATAATTTTTTTTATTTAAACACCTTGATTACATACATGATTGTGTTTGGGTTTCAGTCATAAAAGGAACACCACCCATCACCAGTGCAACATTCCCATCACCCAAGTCCCAAATCTCCCTCCTCCCCACCCAACCCCCGCCTGTACCCTAAACAGGCTCTACATTTCCCTCATACATTCTCAATATTAGGACAGTTCAAAATGTAGTTATTTCTCTAACTAAACTCATCACTCTTTGTGGTGAGCTTCCTGAGGTGAGCTGGAACTTCCAGCTCTTTTCTCTTTTGTGTCTGAAAATTATTATTACAAGGGTGTCTTTCATTTTTCTTAAAACCCATAGATGAGTGAGACCATTCTGCGTTTTTCTCTCTCTCTCTCTGACTTATTTCACTCAGCATAATAGATTCCATGTACATCCATGTATAGGAAAATTTCATGACTTCATCTCTCCTGACAGCTGCATAATATTCCATTGTGTATATGTACCACAGTTTCTTTAGCCATTCGTCTGTTGAAGGGCATCTTGGTTGTTTCCAGAGTCTTGCTATGGTAAATAGAGCTGCAATGAATATAGGTGTAAGGAAGGGGTTTTTGTATTGTATTTTTGTGTTCCTAGGGTATATTCCTAGGAGTGGTATAGCTGGATCGTATGGGAGCTCGATTTCCAGTTTTTGGAGGAATCTCCATATCGCTTTCCATAAAGGTTGAACTAGACAGCATTCCCACCAGCAGTGGATAAGAGTTCCTTTCTCTCCACATCCCCGCCAACACTGTTTATTCTCATTCTTTGTGATGTGTGCCATTCTCTGGGGTGTGAGGTGGTATCTCATCGTTGTTTTCATTTGCATCTCCCTGATGATTAGTGATGTGGAACATTTTTTCATGTGTCTTTTGGCCATGTGTATTTCTTCTTTGTCAAAGTGTCTGTTCATTTCTTCTCCCCATTTTTTGATGGGGTTAGATGTTTTTTTCTTGTAAAGTTCTGTCAGTGCCTTGTATATTTTGGAGATTAGCCCCTTATCTGATGGGTATTGGGTGAATAGTTTCTCCCACTCAGTGGGTGGCTCTTGTATCCTGGGCACTATTTCCTTTGAGGTGCAGAAGCTTCTCAGCTTGATATATTCCCATCTGTTAATCTCTGCTTTCACTTGCTTGGAGAGTGCAGTTTCCTCCTTGAAGATGCCTGTAATGTCCTGGAGTGTTTTGCCTATGTGCTGTTCTATATATCTTATGGTTTTGGGGCTGATATCGAGGTCTTTAATCCATTTGGATTTTACCTTTGTACATGATGTTAGCTGGGGGTCTAAGTTTAATTTTTTGCAAGTGGCTATCCAATTGTGCCAACACCACTTGTTGAAGAGGCTTTCCCTGCTCCATTTAGGATTTCCTGCTCCTTTATCAAAAATTAGGTGGTTGTATCTCTGGGGAACATTTTCTGAGTATTCAAGCCTATTCCACTGATCTGAGGACCTATCCTTATTCCAATACCATGCTGTTTTGATAACTGTTGCTTTGTAGTACAGTTTAAAGTTGGGGAAAGTAATTTCTCCCATATTCTTTTTCCCAATGATTGCTTTAGCTATTTGAGGGTGTTTATTGTTCCAAATGAATTTCAAAAGTGTCTGATCCACTTCTTTGAAGAATGTCACGGGTATCTTTAGAGGGATGGCATTAAATCTGTATAATGCCTTGGGGAGTATTGCCATTTTGATGATGTTAATCCTGCCAATCCATGAGCAGGGTATGCATTTCCATTTCCGTGTGTCCTCCCTTATTTCTTGGAGCAGAGTTTTATAGTTTTCTTTGTATAGGTCCTTCACATATTTAGTCAAGTTGATTCCAAGATACTTGAGTTTGTGTGGCACTATTGTGAATGGGGTTGTTTTCTTAATGTCCATTTCATCCTTATTACTATTGGTATATAGAAAGGCCATTGATTTTTGTGTGTTAATTTTGTAGCCTGCCACCTTGCTATATGAGTCTATTGTTTCTAGAAGCTTTTTGATAGAGTCTTTAGGGTTTTCTAAGTAGAGTATCATGTCATCTGCAAACAGTGAAAGCTTGACTTCTTCCTTTCCTATCTGGATTCCCTTGATATCCTTTTCTTGCCTAATCGCTATAGCAAGTACTTCCAGTGCTATGTTGAATAGGAGTGGTGAGAGAGGACAGCCTTGTCTTGTGCCAGAATTTAGAGGGAAGGCTTTCAGTTTTTCTCCATTGAGGATAATATTTGCCACTGGCTTGTGGTAGATGGCCTTCACTATATTGAGAAAGGTTCCCTCCATTCCCATCTTGCTGAGAGTTTTGATCAAGAATGGGTGTTGGACCTTATCAAATGCTTTCTCTGCATCTATTGATATGATCATGTGGTTTTTATTTTTCTTGTTATTGATGTTGTGTATTATGTTGATAGATTTACGGATGTTAAACCAGCCTTGCATTCCTGGGATGAAACCTACTTGATCGTAGTGGATGATCTTCTTAACGAGGCATTGAATCCTATTTGCCAGGATTTTGTTGAGGATCTTTGCATCTGCATTCATCAGTGATATTGGTCTGTAATTTTCTTTTTTGGTAGCGTCTCTGTCTGGTTTAGGTATCAAGGTGATGTTGGCTTCATAAAAGCTATTTGGAAGTGTTTCTGTTTGTTCAATTTCATGAAAGAGTCTTGCCAAGATTGGCAGTAGTTCCTCTTGGAAAGTTTGATAGAATTCATTAGTGAATCCATCTGGACCTGGGCTTTTGTTTTTCGGCAGACATTTGATTACTGTTTTAATTTCATCAATGGTGATGGGGGTGTTTAGATATGCTACATCCTCTTCCTTCAACCGTGGAAGATTATAAGAGTCCAAGAATTTATCCATTTCTTCCAGGTTCTCATTTTTAGTGGCGTAGAGTTTTTCAAAGTAGTTTCTGATTACCCTTTGAATCTCTGTCATATCAGTAGTGATCTCTCCTTTTTCATTCCTGATACGAGTTATCAAGTTTCTCTCTCTCTCTTTCTTTGTTAGGTTTGCCAGTGGTCTATCAATCTTGTTTATTTTTTCAAAGAACCAACTTCTGCTTTCGTTGATCTTTCGGATTGTTTTTTGAGTTTCCACTTCGTTGATTTCTGCTCTCAGCTTTGTTATTTCCTTCTGTCTTCCTATTCTTGGGTCCTTTTGTTGAGCATTTTCTAGTTCTATTAGCTGTGTCATTAAGCTACTCAGGTAAGCTCCTTCTTCCTTCCTGATGTGTGCTGCAAAGCTATAAATTTTCCTCTCAGTACTGCTTTTGCTGTGTCCCATAAGTTCTGAGAGTTTGTGTCTTTATTGTCATTTGTTTCCAGGAACCTTTTTATTTCCTCCTTGATTTCATCTCGGACCCACTGGTTATTGAGCATGAGGCTGTTTAACTTCCAGGTGTTAAAGTGTTTCTTCTGAGTCCCTTTGGAGTTCACAAATAATTTCAGAGCCTTGTGGTCAGCGAAGGTAGTCTGCAAAATTTCTATCCTCTTGATCTTATGGAGGTATGTTTTATGTGCCAGCATGTAGTCTATCCTGGAGAATGTCCCATGTACATTGGAGAAGAATGTGTATCCAGGTTTCTGGGGATGGAGTGTCCTATATATATCCACTAGGCCTCTTTCTTCCATTTCTCTCCTCAGGTCTAGTATATTCTTGTTGGGTTTCAGTCTGGTTGACCTGTCCAGTGTTGACAAAGCCGTGTTAAGGTCCCCCACAATTATTGTGTTGTTGTTGATATTATTTTTCAGATTTGTCAACAGTTGTATTAAATATTTTGCTGGCCCCTCATTCGGTGCATATATGTTTAGGAGAGTGAATTCTTCCTGCTCTACGTACTCCTTGATTAATATAAAATGTCCGTCTTTGTCCCTTACAACCTTCCTGAGTATAAAGTTTGCATTATCTGATATTAGTATGGCCACTCCAGCTTTTTTATGGGTGTTGTTTGCTTGGATAACTTTTCTCCAGCCTTTTATTTTGAGTCTATGTTTGTTCTGACTATTCAGGTGCGTTTCTTGTAGGCAGCAGAAGGTTGGATTGAGTTTTTTGATCCATTTAGCCACTCTGTGTCTCTTAACTGGTGCATTTAGTCCATTGACGTTGAGAGAAAGAATTGTCCTGGGATTTAACGCCATCTTTATTTCAAAATTTGGTGTGTCTTTTGGGTAGTCTTGTCTTAGATTAGGTCTTTCAGTTTTTCTCTTAAGACTGGTTTTGTGTCTGTGAAGTTTCTGAGCTGTTTTTTGTCTGTGAAACCATGTATTCTTCCATCAAACCGGAAAGTGAGTTTTGCTGGGTATAGTATTCTGGGTGAAGCATTCATTTCATTCAGTCTTGTTACAATATCCCACCACTGCTTTCTGGCATTGAGCGTTTCTGGTGACAGGTCTGCTGTAAATCTCAGGGAAGCTTGCTTGAACATGATTTCCCCTTTTGATCTTGCTGTTTTCAGAATTCTGTCTCTATCTGTGGGATTTGTCATTGTGACTAGGATGTGTCTTGGGGTGGTTTTTCTGGGGTCTCTTTTGGTTGGTACTCTTCGGGCATGCAGGATTTGATCACATATATTCTTTAGCTCTGGGAGTTTCTCTTTAATGATGTTCTTGACCATTGATTCTTCCTGGAAATTTTCTTCCTGGGTCTCTGGGACTCCAATGATTCTTAAGTTGTTTCTGTTGATCTTATCATAGACTTCTATTTTCGTCTGTTCCCATTCTTTGACTAATTTTTCCATTGTCTGCTCATTTGCTTTAAGTTTTTTTTCCAATCTCTCCTGCTGTATGGAATTGTTATGTATCTCATCTTCCACAGCACCAAGTCTATTCTCAGCTTCTGATACCCTGTCCCAGAGCTTATCCATTTTGTCATTCACTTCGTTTACTGACTTTTTCAGTCCTGTTAGTTGACATGTTATTTCAGTTTGGAGTTTTGTCATTTCTGCCTTCATATTTTCTTGGTTCTTATTAGTGTTCTGTTCAACTCGATCCATGGTTTCTTGGAGTCTGTTGAGCACCTTCCATATTGCTAGTCTAAAGTCCTTATCTGAGAGGTTGATTAGTTGTTCAGTCATTATCTGGTCCTCAGAATTGTCATCTTCATTCTCTATGTCTGATGCTGGCCTGCGTTGTTTCCCCATTGTCACACTTGTATTGTGGGTTTTTCTACGTGTTGTAGTGGTATTCATTGTCTATATGATGTAGGCAGCACACTCCTCTGGCTCCTCCCTTTCTGGATGGGCTGACTTGCCTCTAAGGGAGGGGAGTCCTCCATGGATGAAGCCTCACACTGGGTCAAATCTTAGGCCCGAGCATGCAACAGAGAAGACAGTCCAGAGAGAAATGTTTGCTTCTGTGATATAGCGCCGTTCTTAGTGTGATTTTTCCTTCTTGTTGCAATGGAGTTCTTTCCTTAGAAAGAGTGCACGGCCGCGTAGCGAAGCGGAGCGGCCGTGCTCCTCTGAGCCTCTTTTTGCCCCACTCGCAAGAGTTTCACACAAGAGGACAGTAGACAGACATAGACAGGTCACACTCACAGTCTTTCACAGCTGAGCCCCACTGGGCCGGTGTACTTTCGCGGATTTTCCCCGCCTGGTGTCACACACAGGGAGCCAGCTTTTGCAAAGGTTAGCCGGTTTTTATGCTCTGAAGTCCCTCCCTGAAAATGGCGTCTGGGCGAGCGAGGTTTCTGGAGGCTCTTTTTGCCCCACTCGCAAGAGTTTCACGCAAGAGGACAGTAGACAGACATAGACAGGTCACACTCACAGTCTTTCACAGCTGAGCCCCACTGGGCCGGTGTACTTTCGCGGATTTTCCCCGCCTGGTGTCACACACAGGGAGCCAGCTTTTGCAAAGGTTAGCCGGTTTTTATGCTCTGAAGTCCCTCCCTGAAAATCTGCATTTGAAATTTTAAAGAGGAACCTTGTATAAATTTGATGCCATGCATTTTTCTATTTTTATTTGTCTTACTGTTAGCCTGAGACTTTTTATTATTAATAATTATTTTATTTTCAACTTGGTCAACAATAATTTGCAAGAATACTTTTCTGTCTCCTGGAAAATATGAATATTTGAATTTCAATTTGAATACTGAATTTAATTAAACTTGAATATTATCACTGAAAAATAGAGACAAACTTTTGTACAAAAAGCAAAATATATCCAGTCAACAAGTGTCACCTTTATTAACTCCTTCACAAGGGCCAGTCTGAATCTTTCCTTTGTTTCTTGTTTGTTTGTTTGTTTGTTTTGCTTTGTTTTTCGTCTGTTTTTTGTGGTGCTTATCGATATAGCTGGAGTCCTCACTGGATAATTGACACTTTTTTTGGTACTGGTGGAGTGTTTCACCTTCTTTCTCTCCTTCATCTCCCAAATCGATGATGAGAGCCTCTAGAAGGATTCCACCCATTTTGGGAGTATTAGACTCTTATCCCAGTTTATTTATCTCCTCCTTTTCAGGCAAAAACATGCAACTTGAACTAGCTAGTCCTGCCTACAGTTAGAGGGGGAGATAAGGGAGGCATCAAGACCAAACAGGTGCAAGACTACTAAGTAGTGGGTTGGATACAGAGGGGACCACATATTCTAGCCGCCCTGGGGGTGAGGGAAGAGGAAATGGGAGGTAGGACAAAAACGGAGGGGTAGGGAGGGCAATTTGGGGATGGGAATCCCCCTGACTTTATGTAAATATGTACCTAAAATGTTATTGTCAACAATATGTAAGACACTATGATCAAAATAAACATTATATTAAAAAAAAAAAGAATAATGGACTATACTGACAAAAAAAAATTTAAAACCACCTTTGGGCCAGAGCAATAACACATCAGGTAGGGCATTTGTTCTTAATACAACCAACCTAGGACTGACCTGGGTTCAATCTCTAACATCCTATATGGTCCCCTGAGCCTGACAGGAGCAATTTCTGAGTGCAGAGCTAGGAGTAACCCCTTGGCTCCCCAACTGTGGCCCAACCACCCCCAAAAGATATTAAAACTTACTTGATTGTTTTATAACAAAATATCCCTGAACTTTTCAAGAAGATGATAAGTTTCTAGTAAAATTGAATTTGATTTTGAATGCACAGGGAGATATTTTGTATCTAAAAATGCATGTTTGTTTCTTGAAAATATTCTAGCTGACATGAAAATGATGTGAGCATTTATTATTCAAACTACTTCAAAATACTTGTCAGCTCTATGTAAGACTAACCCAAGTAAGTAAGTCTAAAAGATTTATTTCTAGCTATTCTTTTTCTTCCCCATTGGTCTTATTTAATGAAAGCTTAAGACTAAGAAAAATACTAGTATTAATCCTACATAGCAGTAAATATCATAGTGTGCTTGACAACGAAAGTATCAAGCTACAACACTTTCTTTAAAAAAAAGTTTCTATTTCAGAAAAAATATCTCATAATCTTATACTACATTATAGTACTTTCAAGTTTTGGTATAGGACTCATATAAATGTGAATAATCCCTTATTAATACCAATAATTCCTCATTAAACCATAAAATCATATAAATTTGCTGATGCTGTACTACTGTTAAACTTTCAAAGATGTTTCAAAGTTAAATTGTGATCTCAAAAACTTATGTAATTCTTCTGATTTTCCATCATTATATAAAATATGATGGGGCCAAAGCGGTGGTGCTAAAGGTAAGGTGTCTGCCTTGCAAGCGCTAGCCTAGGAGGGATTGCGGTTCGATCCCCTGGCATCCCATATGGTCCCCGCAAGCCAGGAGCAATTTCTGAGCTCATAGACAGGAGTAACCCCTGAGTGTCAAACAGGTGTGGCCCAAAACACAAAAGCAAAACAAACAAACAAACAAACAAAAAAGATATGTCCCTTTAAAGGACTGGAGTGGTGGCACAGGCCATAAGATGTCTGCCTTGCGAGCACTAGCCTAGGACAGACTGTGTTTCTATCCTCTGGAGTCCCATATGGTCCCTCAAACCATGAGTGATTTCTGAGCACATAGCCAGGAGTAACCCCTGAGCGTCACCAGGTGTGGCCGAAAAAACAAACAACAATAACAACAACAAAAACATGCTCTATAAAATATGCCAGAAAATGTGTAAAAGGATATACTGAAAAGCACATAAATACATATCAAAATTTTTAAAAAGCCAAAGTTACTAACAGAGTAAATATGTTTTCATTTTAAAATGCTAAACAATAAGTAAAAAAATACAGTAAGGTTAAATAATTTTTGAAATGAACTAGCTCTAGAAGACATTCCCGAGTCCTGGTAGTCAATCTTCAAAAAACAGTAATGTTTAGACATACAGCAAGCAGTTTAATTTCACATTAACTTCAATATCAATCAATTCACTTCATTAGTCAATTAAAGTTCTTACATAGAAATTGTCCAATATGTCAATCAGTTTAAATTAATGAATATATTCACCTTTAATAACATTTATTTAACATCTCTAGAAAATACCTACCTTTGAGGTTCTTTGAAGTTGATAAGCAACATAGGTTTTATGAAACTGGCCCAAGAACCACAGAATTGCAAGCTCTATTTTCTCGTTAGAACACTGAGGCAATCCGATGTCCATTAAAGATATAAGCTGAAAGATCCTTCATAAAGAAAAAAGAAAACTAGCTTTAGTAAACTTTCTTAGAGAAACAACATGAAACATTTATTGCTAATGTAGTATATATAATCCCTGTAAAATGTGAGAAAAGTACAAAAGCCAGTAAATGAGCTATTTTTTCAGACATCAGATACCCCACCATTAGAAGAGACACTATAATCTGGCTAAGTTCTTTTAGATCTGTTCCTGGACATTACATCCAAATGTATACATATAATGTGTTACTTATTAATATACATTATATATTTATATGCATAGACCTGTTACTTTACTCAACATTTATATAAAGAGCATAGCATAACATAATTTTAGAGACAGATCAAATACATACATAATTATGTATAATTTATGTAGGTTAAAATATATAGAATAGGGCCCAGGGGCCGGGAAGGTGGTGCTAGAGGTAAGGTGTCTGTCTTGCAAGCGCTAGCGTAGGACGGACTGCGGTTCGATCCCCCGGCATCCCATATGGTCCCCCCAAGCCAGGAGTGGGGTGTGGCCCAAAAACCAAAAAAGAAAAAAAGAATAGGGCCCGGAGAGATAGCCTGGAGGTAGGGCATTTGCCTTACATACAGAAGGATGATGGTTCGAACCCCGGCATCCCATATGGTCCCCCATGCCTGGCAGGGGTGATTTCTGAGCACAGAGCCAGGAGTAATCCCTGAGCACTGCCGGGTGTGACCCAAAAACCAAAAAATAAAATAAAATAAAATAAAATAAAATAAATATAAAATAAAATCTAGTTGTAATATGCCCATATAGATACATCTGTGCAGATGTACAATTTTAGTAAAAGGATATGAATGAAAATTTTTTATTTTACCTTTATATTGCAATGTTTAAACATACCTGTATAGATAGATAGATAGATAGATAGATAGATAGATAGATAGATAGATAGATAGATAGATAGATACAGAAGCAATTTCTGAGCACAGAGCCAGAAGTAACCCTGAGCACTGCTGGGTATGACACAAAAACAAAAAGAGAGAGAGAGAGAGAGAGAGAGAGAGAGAGAGAGAGAGAAAAAATTCCTGAACAAAATTTTACTATAATAAAGAGTATAGGGGCCGGGCGGTGGCGCTGGAGGTAAGGTGCCTGCCTTGCCTGCGCTAGCCTAGGACGGACCGCGGTTCGATACCCCGGCGTCCCATATGGTCCCCCAAGAAGCCAGGAGCAACTTCTGAGCACATAGCCAGGAGTAACCCCTCAGCGTCACAGGGTGTGGCCCAAAAACCAAAAAAATAAAAAAAATAAAAAAAATAAAGAGTATAGATCTGAATTCTTCACTGATGTGCATGAAGACAGATAAAGCAAAAAAGAAAGACAGAGAGGGTACAATACCTTAGAGGCAAAAGTAGCAGGACAGCACAGAACCATTATAAAATGCCAAGGGCTCAGTTGAAATTTTAAAAAACAAATCTTGGGGCTAGAGCAATAGTACAGCAGCAGACCTACATCAGGTCCCTCGAGCCTGCCAAGAGTGATTCCTGAGTGCAGAATAAGGAATAAACCCTGAGCACCACTGGTTGTGGTCCATAATCAAAATAAGTAAATAAAACATCCTTTTTAATTGATCATAGTAACCTACCTATATTTTATATATAAATATATATAAATATAAACATACATAAACTAAAATGTGCAATTTCTTTTATATTCAAGAAATTAGAAAAAAGCTTGAATTCCATCCATCAGATGGGTTAAGATTCTACCAGGCAGATTAAGTTAAAAACACAGTAGTGTTTTTAAAAGATAAGATAAAACTTATTTCTGCTCTCTTTCTAGTGAATTAAACAAGAGGTAATAGTTTTTTGAAAAAAAAAATTCAGATGAAAATGTTATACTCAACTGGAGCCATACATAGTACAGAGGTTAAGGTGCACATCTCACATGTAGCCAACCCTGTTCAATCCTAAAAACCGCATGGATCCCCTAAACATCACCAAGCCAACTCTGGAGTTTCCTGAGTACCACTGGGTAAGCCCTGAGGGACCCCAAAATTCATTGGGGATCACAAGGGGGGCAGGTGTTTCAGAAATCCCTGGCACTGCAGGGCATGAATAGCACCACATCCTTAGGTGCTTGCTTTAAATTGTCAGTGGCAAAACTCTGAGTTCTAGCCCTCCCTCTGGGGAGTCAAAGAAAGAGAGTTCAAACACATCTGGCTCAAATTTGGGTGTAAGACTAAAGAAATGGTTCAATGTGCCAAGACACATGGCTGCATGCGGGTCCCATCCCCAGGGTACCCAGAGCACAGAATGAGCCACCCCAGGAACAGAGAACAGAGCCAGAGTAGCTCCTGAGGTCTGGCTATGTACATCCCCCCCACACCCACACACACACACACAAAATAGTTGCTTTCAGGGCAGTGCTGACCAAGAAAACCTGGGCAGAGAGGCTGTAGGAGCTTGGTGCCATGGGCTACAATGTCCCCACTTCAGAAAGGGCAGAGGCACCAAACGTGGAAGGAGTTATGGGCACCAGGCACAGAGATTCTCCTATGGAGATGGGTAAAAGGGTTTGGGAGAGGAAAAAGTAACTGAGCTGGGGGCAATGAAGAGACAGAGGGAGGAGTCAGAGAGGAGTGGCCCTCTGGGGCCACATGCAATCAAGGGGGAACACAGGACAGAGCCTTCCCGAGAGTGTCTCGGCATTTTAAAATTCTAGTCAGGAGAAGTAAAGCTGAAGTGACTATAAATTTTCATTATTTAATTAAAACTGGGTGGCCTAAGCATAAATACACTTATTTGCTTATATTTAAGTTAAAGGCGTACTTTAATTATGTTAAAGTAACATGTTTTAATTATGATTATCACAATACTGGGAGCTTTTTATGATATTAACCTTTTTCTGATAAAACAGAACAGAATTTTGGCAGGAACCTCACAATTTTCTAATTGGGCTGTGGTCTCCCAGGGATTGGAAAGGTATCACAGTAACTATTCACAGAAGGCAACATGACTACAGTTTCTGAATGTTGAGGCGTCTACATATAAAATTGATATTTTGGAATTTGAGACAAGATATTCTCATTTGATATAACTTCACTATATCAAAACAGGGGTTGGAGTGATAGCAGGTAGGGTACTTGACTTACATGCAGTGATCCAAATTCTAACCTTAGTACCCCTGATGGTCCCCCTGAGCCAATCTTGATGGTTCTCATTTGAGTTTTTAATGTGCTAAACAAAAACCATATATTATCTTCTTATAGAAAGATGTTATAAAAACTTAAGTATGAAAAAATTTAAGTACATGGAAAATCAGCCCACATGTTGCAGTTTTCTTCTGTTTAGAATATAGCATTAAAAGGCAATAATTGGGGGCTGGAAAGATAGCACAGCAGTAGGGCATTTGCCTTGCATACAGCCAACCCTGGACGGACTCTGGTTCCATTCCTGGCATCCTATATGGTCCCCTGAGCCTGCCAGGAGCAATTTCTGAGTGCAGAGTCAGGAGTAACCCCAAGTGCTGCTAGGTGTGGATACCCCAAAATAAGAGGTAACTAATTAACTGCTCCTTATTAAGGCTTGTATTAGAAAACTATCCATTGTTTTTCTTTTTTTTTTCTTTTTGGTTTTTTTGGGTCACACCTGGTGGTGCTCAGGGGTTACTCCTGGCTGTCTGCTCAGAAATAGCTCCTGGCAGGCACGGGGGACCATATGGGACACCGGGATTCGAACCAACCACCTTTGGTCCTGGATCGGCTGCTTGCAAGGCAAACACCGCTGTGCTATCTCTCTGGGCTCTATCCATTGTTTTTCTAACAGATGTACATCACCCCAATTTTGCCCCCACCTCTGTATCAATTTTACATCTTTTACCAGGTCTTATAAAATAAACAGTGATTCAACTCTTACCTTAACCATTTTTTCCAAACAAGTGTTTAAAATAGAACTGTGTAGAACCAGAGCAATAGCACAACAGCAGGGCCTTTGCCTTTCATGCAGCTGACCCATGACAGACCTGGGTTCGATTCCCGGCTTCGATTCTCATATGGTCCCCTGAGCCAGGAGTGATTTCTGAGCACAGAGCCAGGAGTAACCCCTGAGTTTCACCGAGTGTGGCCCCAAAACCAAAATAAAATTAAAAATAAAATAGAACTGTGTGATCTAACAAATTTGGCTTATAAGAACTTACTTAGCCTTGGTTCGTTTCAGTAAAATGAAAAATAAACCTTCCTCAAAAGTAAAAAGCAAAATGCTGGAGCAATAGTAGAGTAATTTAGGGCTCTTGTCTTGGGCACAGCTGCTGATTTTGATCCCCAACACCTGATAAGGTTCTGACTTCCTCCAGGAATATCTCTAAGTCTTCAGCACTGCCAGGGGTTGCCCTGGCAAGAAGTACAAAATGAAGTCACTGAATCAGCTCAGTGATACTTTTTAATCTTCTTCTTCTTCCTTTTTTTTTTTTTTTTTTTTTTACAATTTTGGGACCAAACTCAGAAGTGTCTAGGGATCGAACCCAAGCCTCTTGTAAAATAAGCATATGTTCTAGGCCATAAAGCTATCATTCCAATCCAATAATGGTTTAGGGGCCATATCTGGCCATGCTCAGGGGTCACTCCTTGCTCTGTACTCAGGGAGTGCTCCTGGTGGTGCTCAGGGGACTATATGGGATTGAACCAGAGTCATCGCTGTATGCAAACACCCTACCCACTATACAATTACTCTGGCCTCTATTTTATATATATATATATATATATATATATATATATATATATATATATATATAATACTTGAATACTGTGACTTATAATGTTGTAGGGTTATAGGCATGGGGCTTGAGAAAGAGTACAGTGGGTAGGGCACTTTCCTTAAATGCAGATCTGAATGCTGATCTTAAATGTTGATCTGGGTTTGATCCTTGGCACTCCACATGGTCCTGAGTTCCACCAGATGTGATCCCTGAGCACAGAACTAAGAATAAAACTTACACAGCCAGGTATGAACCCCAAACAAAAAATATTAAGAAAAATTAAATGATATCCCTCCACAATGTGCCTAGTTCTCTCCCAATTTCCCCTACCTCACCACTTTGGCACAGTTAGTTCTGTAGGACCACTCTCTGTGGCTGTTATCATTAACGGCTTTACTACCGTATTTGCCGGCGTATAAGACGACTGGGCGTATAAGACAACCCCTTAATTTTGCAGTTAAAACATAGGTTTAGGCCTATATTCGCTGTATCAGACAGAACGTTCCTGTGCTGCAACTGTATGTACCACAGTGAGCCAATCCCAACAAGCAAAAGTTCAAAGGTTATACTTCCTCTCTGACTCTGGCCAATCTGAGCAGGCTTTTGACAGTGTAGATTCGGGTCCAGAACATTGTCTAATTTGCATGCATCAAAAGCCTGCTTGGATTGGCTGAGTCAGAGAGGCGGTCTGAGCAGCCTTGCGGTGATTGGTCCCTTATCATAGGCACCTTTTCTGGCAATTCCCTGGTGGCGTCAGTTAATCTCCCCCACTACATGAACCAAACAACACCCCATCCTCGGACCCTAGCATTGAACCACCAAACAGTTAGCTGGGTTTTGCCAGAAGCGGCCCCCAGATCTCCTGAGTACTGTTTGGGAGCCCCCAAGAAAGAGATTTGGAAACTCTGTGGCCTGATTTTTTGTTTGTTTGTTTCATTTAGTGGCATATTGAAACATTTTTCGGGATATACTTGGCGTATAAGACGACCCCGACGGTTGACTTTTTTTTGTTTGTTTCAAAAGTTGTCTTATATGCCGGAAAAAACGGTATGTTTCTTTATATTCCACGATCAGGTAGATCATTCTTTCTGTCCCTCTCCTGACTGACTAAACTCAGCATAATGCCCTGTAGTTCCATCCACACAGCTGAAAATTGCAAGATTTCGGCTTTTCTTACAGTTAAGTTTATTATGCCATAGTTTCTTTATCCACTCATCTGTTTTTGGGTGCTTGGGTGAATGCTTTTAGTTTCAGGTATATTCTTTTCCATCTCTAAGACTGAAGTATCAGATTCGCCAAGATTTTTGAGACCTCTATGAATAATTAATAACATATCAATTATCTTGGTAAAAAGGAATTTTGTGTTATTCTTGGGAGCTGATTTTTCAGAGATATGCAGGTTATTTTGTAGTACTGAAATCAATCATGTTTCTATATCAGGGAATCTTTTCAAATGAATTCAAATGTTTACAACTAGACAGTATCATAAGAAACTGTGTTTTCTAGAAGATGTAGGAAGGACAAATAAATACAGAAAAAAAGATCAAATTTCTGAAGATTTCACCATCATTCTACAACTGACTAATATCTCCCTCCAACTTCTGGAGAGACATCAGCTGTCTGAAAAGCTAAACTTCCTCTGTGAGATAGGCAAGCTGGCAAGTATCCACATTCCTTAATGTAGCACAAAATAATGAGTAAATTAGAACCGATCCATCATGCAGTCCTCTACATTTGCAGTGTGAATCAGATTAAATAGAACAAGAACACTAATTTAAATCGAATGATTCATTTAAAAAAATCACATTTCAAAACAGTACATTTAATGGAAAGGTGACAGAACAGAAAGCTCTGTGGCAAGCTAAGGATATTCAGAAAGTGTACACACTTCACAAATGCTTTCTGCAAAATGGAGAAGTAACATGATTGTCCCCCTTATCCTATGAGCCCCTCAGTGGTAGCTGCTTCTTCTTCCAACCTCTCTGGTACCCTGAAAATGGGATATAATATCTCTCAATTCCCCTTTCAGAATTTTCTCCTACTAGTCATCATATCTGTCCATCACACCTGTCAGATTTACAGCTGATGTCATCAAACCATGACACCAAATACACATTCTTCTTGCCATTATCTGCTCTCCCTAATCTCTATAGAGATGAATCTTTTAACTCTACATCTACTGCAAACCTACAATCAATCAACCTTTGTTCTGTTTATGACTGAAACCCAACTACAATCACGTTTGCAATCATGGTGCTCAAATAAAGATTATATATAAATAAAATAAATATTAAAAAATAAATAAAAAACTAAAAGCTTAACTAAAATGTAATTCGCATGCCATGCATTCAATGCATGCAACCCAAAGTACATGATTTGGTGTTTTTTAGTGAACTTGGAGGCTCAGGAAGACACCACTATAATCTACATGGAGAATTTCTTTTTTCATCCTACTCTGTACCACCTCTGTAGTCCTAAGCAACCTCTAATGTACTTTACATTTTTTCCTTCTTGGACATTTTATAAGAATTATTTATGTGGTTTTGTGACTGACATGTGTGTGTGTGTGTGTGTGTGTGTGTGTGTGTGTGTAACCACATCTGGTAATATTTGGGGACTACTCCCAGGATGGTTCTCCAGGAACTATATGGGGATAAAGAGTGAACTTGGGGTTACTGCACACCATAGCCTCTGAGCATTCTTTTGTTCTCTGACAGCTTCCTTCACTTAGCAAATATCCCACGGCTATGCTTGGGTTAGCCTATTCTGAGTCTTCCATTCATTTCCCTTATCACATAACACATTCTACTCATTCATAGCAGTCATTTAGGATATCTCCAATGATCAGCTTTAAAATGAATGTTGCTATGAAGATTGGTGTAATGCTTTTATGTGGGAGTTTGGCTTTTTACCTCTTGGTTTCACCTATCAGAGAAATTAGGTCATATGACACCTTCATCTCTACCATTCTAAGGAAGTGTCACAATGTCTTCCAAAGCAGCAGTGCCATCTCACTGTCCCTCCAGCAATGTACAAGGGTTCAATTTCTCGATTCCTTGCCAAGACTTACTTGCCAAGACTACTCTATCCTAGTGGAGGAATGCTATTTTAACATGTCTCTCCATGATTAAAGATTTTGCCTTTTTGTTATGAGCCTATGAGTCACTTGTACTTATTCTTTAGAGAAATGTGTACCCAAATTTTTTGCCTGTTTTACTATTCAGATATTTATTTTTTTATTATGAGGTGGCAAGAGTTCTCTATAAATTTTCTTCACAAGTTCTTATCCAATAAGTGACGTGTGACTATTGTACCCCATCACTGGACTGTTTACACCAGGGGTCTTCAAACTATGGCCCGCGGGCCACATGCGGCCCGCAGAGGAGTCTGATCCGCCTGCCAGCAGTGAGCGCTGTTTGGTTGCCAAGATACCTGCCTGCATATACACTCAGTGTACATACAAATATCAGGAACCATGCACTCAAAATGGTAACCATCTTTGGTAGCACTTAGGCCTGTGAACAGACTTTTTCAAGAATGAAACATCTGAAATCTCCAACCAGATCAAGATTAACTGATGCCCACTTGAATCACTTGTTACGGCTGAAAGTGACAAATATGGAACCGGACATTGACCATCTCTTTAGCCAAAAGCAGGCCCACAGTTCCCATTGAAATACTGGTGCATGGGCCCGGAGAGATAGCACAGCGGTGTTTGCCTTGCAAGCAGGTGATCCAGGACCAAAGGTGATTGGTTCGAATCCCGGTGTCCCATATGGTCCCCCGTGCCTGCCAGGAGCTATTTCTGAGCAGACAGCCAGGAGTAACCTCTGAGCACTGCCGGTGTGGCCCAAAAACCAAAAAAAAAAAAAAAAAAAAAAATACTGGTGCATGATCTGTTTATTTATAAATAGTTTTCATTTTATTTATATAAGATATGTACAGCGTGAGTAGGAATCAGTAGCTCATATAGTCCGGCCCTCCAGCTAAGGCACCGTAACGGCCCCCACTTTAAAAAGTTTGAAGACCCCTGGTTTACACTTTCTTTTCTGTGGAGAGACTGGCCTATTGAGTCTATCCCTGGTAATGCTTGCGGTTTACTCCTGGATCTATGCTCAGGAATCATTCCTGGAGGTGATAAGGAGAACTTGTATATTTTGGAGGTCAAACTGAGTTGGCTACCTGCAAGGCAACTGGTCTCTCCTGTACTATTTTTCTGGTTTCATTGTATGTGGTCTTTGAAACACAAAGTTGTTTAATTCTGACCTAGTCAAAATTTTAATTTTACTTCTATCATTCTTCTGTTTTGGGAGTTGGAAGAGCTAAGAAACCAGTGCTCAATCCAAAGTCATGAGATTCACTCCTATGATTTCTCATGTAGTTTTATAGCTTTTACTCTAACATTTAGGTATATGATTCATGGGGAATTCAAAATGGCTAGAGATAAAGGTTTAGTTTCATTCTTCTACATGTGATTGTCCTACTGTCCAGAGGCAATTTGTTAAGAAGACTATTCTTTTATCATGTGAATTGTTTTACTACCTACTAGAAATTCAATTGATTATTAAATGGGAGGTCTTATACTTGAACTCTCGATTCTATTTCACAGATCCATCTTCCTTTATACCAGCATTCAACATCAGAAACTGTTTTGACTACTCTTACGCTATAGAAAACTGTAAAGTCAGAAAGTATGTCTTTCAATGTCATCCTTTTTCATTCGGTTATTCTAGCTATTTTCCTGAATATTCATATAAATTTTAACTATCAGCTTGCCACCTTTAACAAAGAAGTCTGCTGACAATTTGAAAGTAACTATACTGAATCTGTAGATCAATGTGAGTAGTACGGCCATGTTAATTAATGGACATACATTTTTCCCCAATTACGTAGATCTTCAATTTCTTTCCACAGTGGTTCACAGTGTCAGTACACAAGTCATATTTCCCTCTAGGCTGGCATAAACTGCCAAGTGTATTATTCAATTCTTTACAAATCTGATTTGATTTATGAGTACTTTCACCAGAAAAACTACTAGAAGTAACATTATACCATCATTGGAGTAACCCATAGTAGAAATGTCAGCTCTCTGTCTCTCAGGGGAGGCTTGATGGAGAAGCCAGTCATCATTTGAGACCATATACCCAAGAAGGCATTACTAGTCCTTTGAGAGAGTTCACTGAGAGAGAAATGCCCAACTAGAACACAGAAATAAGGTGCCAGTTCTGAGACCAGAGCTAGGAAGATAGAAACACTCAGATACCTCCATTGCAAATATGAAATTAGGGTCTTTTTATTTGTGCCACATGTTTTTGGTGGCTCTTTTTTGGTATGTGTCTTGTATTGCTGTTGTTACTGTTGAAACAGTCATACTAATAGTCATGCTGAAGTGCTGCTGAGTGATGATAAACAAAAAGAAAAGTTATGCACCTTAAAGAAAAAAATCTGATAAAAACATAAAATTTTGTCCAAAGAAAAGTTATAGTGTGATTGTTAGCTATGAGTTCAATGTTAGCGAATTAACAATATGTATTGAATTAGGTGTCTTTAAACCAAATCACTAACATAAATCAAGGTTCTATTTCTGACAAACTGGTGAAACTGTAGTCAGGAACCTGCAGGAAACTAATCCTATGTTCCTGATAGGAGCAACAGTTTGGTACTTGCTAATTAGTAGTGATAGCAAATATATTAAAATCTGCTGTATCCTCAGACTCTTCTAATGGCTTTATTAATAATACGTTTTCATGCTGTACAGGCCTTAGACAGATCTAAAACGTGAATAGTTTCTCCCATTTTGTGGGTAAAATTTTTTGTATGCTAGTCACTATTTTCTTTGAGGTGCAGAAGTTTCTCAGCTTAATATAATTGTTGTATTAAATAATTAACGATGGGGCTGGATGGCGATGGATGGAGGCCTTTGTGCTTAGGCCCCAGCCACGTGGCTTCATCCCCCATCCAGCTGGCGGGTTCCAGGCCCAGGTGATCGGCGTAATCAAGACTCACTCACAGGCAGGCTTCAGGAAGCATTAACTTTATTCATACCCTATTCACCACATGTGTGTGGCCTATCTCATAACCTTTTAAGCACTAGTTATTCTTGGCCCTGCATCTAAACTCCTTTCAGCCATCTTCCTCAGAGCGCCCAGCAGCGCAGAAAGGGCCAAGAGCCAAAAGGGGCCGAATCCCCTTGATTCCGCCTTATCTAACATTTCCCAGACCCCTCCCAGGAATGGAAGGGGCTCGCAGGTAAAGTTACACCTATTATCCGGTTCCCAAGACCCCTCCCAGAAAAGGGTGGGTCTAGGGTCTTAAATAGGTACACCCACATATAATCTTATTTTTTTTTTTTATCTCTGCTTCCACTTTTTTGGAGAGTGATGTTTCCTCCTTGAAGATGCCTTTAGTCTCAATATCATGGAGTGTTTTACCTAAGTATTCCACATACCTTATGGTTTTGGGTCTGATATCAAGGTCTTTAATCCATTCGCATTTGACCTTTGTGCATGGTGTTAGATGGAGGTCTGAGTTCGCTATTTTGCATGTGGCTGATGTTGTGCCAACACCACTTGTTGAAGAGGCTTTCCTTGCTTTATTTTGCATTTCTTGCCTCTTTAACAAAGATTGATTGATTGAGTGTCTGAGGAACATTCTCTGAATATTCAAATCTATTACATTGATCTGAGGGTCTGTCTTTATTCCAATACCATGATGTTTTCATGACTATTACTTTGTAATACAATTTAAAATTAGGGAAAGTGATGCCTCACATATGTTTTTCCTAAGGGTTACTTTAACTATTGTGGGTATGTATTGTTTCAAATGAATTTCAGGAGTGTTTGATCCACTTCTTTGAAGAATGTCATGGGTATCCTTAGAGAAATTGCATTAAATATATATATATAATATTTTGGGGAAGTATTGCCATTTTAATGATGTTAATCCTCCCAATCCATGAGCAGGGCATGTGTCTCCATTTCCTTGTGTCCTCTTTTATTTCTTGAGGCAGGGTTTTATAGTTTTCTTTGTATAAGTCTTTCACCCCAAGGTGACCCCAAGATATCTGAGTTTGTGTGGCACTAATGTGAATGGGATTGATTTTTTGGTTGTTTTGTTTTGTTTTGTTTTTTGGGTCACACCCAGTGATGCTCAAGGGTTATATATTGCTCAGAATTCGCTCCTGGCTTGGGGGACCATATGGGATGCTGAGGGATTGAACCGCAGTCTGTCAGCACATGCAAGGCAAAAGCCCTACCACGTGCACCAATACTCTGGCCTCATAATTTTTTAATATCATTTCTTCTGTATCATTATTTGTGTATAAGAAGGCCATTGATTTTGTGTTAATTTTGTAGCCTGCTACTTTGTTATATGATTCTATTGTTTCTAGAAGATTTATGGTAGAATATTTAAGGTTTTCTAAATATAATAGAATGTCATCTGCAAATAGTGAGAGCTTGACTTCTTCCTTTCCTATCTAGATGCCCTTGATATCTTTTCTTGCCTAATTGCTATGGCAAGAACTTCTAGCACTAGGTTGAATAGCAGCGGAGAGAGGGGCAGCCTTGTCTTGTACCAGAAAACTATTTACCCAAGACCCCTCAGATAAGGGGCTAATAGCTAATGTATATACTAGGTACTGACAGAATTTAACAAGAAAAAAGCATCTAACTCCATCAAAAAATGGAGAGAAGAAATAAACAGATACTTCCTCAAAGAAAAAATACAAATGGCCAAGACATATAAAATAATGTTCCACATCACTAATCATTAGGGAGATGCAAATCAAAACAACAATGGAGTACCATCTCACGCCACAGAGACTGGCACACATCACAATCAGTGCTGGTGGGGATGTAGGGAGAAAGGAACTCTCATTCACTGCTGGTGGGAATGCTGTCTAGTCTAGCCTTTATGAAAACAATATGGAGATTTCTCAAAAAACTGGAAATTGAACTCCCATATCATCCAGCTATACCACTCCTTAGGCATATACCCACGGAAAACAAAACACAATAATGCATTCTGCACACCTATATTCATTGTGATGCTATTTACAATAGTGAGAATCTGAAAACAACTCAGATGCCCAACAACAAATGGTGGCTAAAGAAACTGTGGTACATATGCACAATGGAATACTATGCAGCCATCCAGAAAAATGAAACCCATGAAATTTCCTATACATGGATGGACATGGAAACTATTATGCTGAGTGAAATAAGTCAGAGGGAGAGAGATAAACACAGAATAATCTCACTCACCTATGGGATTTAAAAAAAAAAGACATTATTGTAATAATGACCAGAGACAATAGAGATGAGGGCTGGAAAGGCTGGCTCACAATATGAAGCTTACCACAAAGAATGGTGAGTTCATTAGAGAAATAACTACACTGACAACTATCAATGACAATGGTAGTGAGTGAGAGAAAGAGAATGTCTGTCTCGAATACAGGCAGGGGGTGGGAGAATGTGGAGATGGGTGGCATTGGTGGCAGAAAGGTTGACTGGTAAAGGGAGGTGTTCTATTTTTATAACTGAAATCCATCTGCAAACATGTTTGTAATCATGGTGCTTAAATAATTTTTTTCTTTCTGGTTTTTGGTTTTTGGGACCCATCGGTGACACTAGGGGTTATTCCTGGCTCTGTGCTCAGAAATCGCTCCTGGCTTGAGGGACCATATGGGATGCCGAGGGATTGAACTGTGGTCTGTCCTAGGTTAACCAGTGCAAGGCAAATGCCCTTCCACTGCGCCACCACTCCAGCCCAAATAAAAATATTATTCAAAAATACAATAGATCTGAAACATCAGGTCATAATTTGGGGGAGCCAGAACATAGAACAGTAGAGGCACTTGCCTTGCATATGGCCACTTTGAGTTTATTCCCCAGTATCACCTTGAGCCAGAAGTAAGCCCTGAGCACAGCCACCTATTTTCTCAAAACAAACAAATTAACACTCAATTTTTGGTAAATAAAATTAAAAAAATTACCTGCTCTATAGGAGTCATTATTTAAAAAACATTTTACTGCAAACTAAGTAAAATTTTTCTTCAAATATAAAAATGCCCTTTTTACATTATATCAGTTTAGAATTTTAGATGTCCCCCCTCTTTTTCCTCTCACTAAATAGACATTACTATAAAAATAGGAACAAGGGGCTAGAGCTATAACACGGTCGATAGGGTGTTTGCTTTGCATGTGGCTGATCCAGGACCAACCCAGGTTCAATCCAGCATCCCAGATGGTCCCCTGAGCCTGCCAGCAGTAATTTCTGAATGCAGAGCCAGGAGTAACCCCTGAGTACCTCTGGCTATGACCCCAAAACACACATACAAATAAAAATAAATTTAAAAAGGAACAAATGGGGGCTGGGAATAGTACAGTGGTTAGGGGTGCTTTCAGTTTAGTCCCAGCATCAGGTGATCTCAAGCATTATGGGATATTATGGCATCTGAGCATCTCTGCTTGTGGCCTTGGAGGCCTTTTAGCACTGGTACTCCCCAGCATCACCAAGCCCAAGCAGCACTGTATCCTTGGGTCCTGAACTGCCAACAAACTAGCCTTTATTGTCCAGAGTGGTTCCCATTCTTCCTGAAGTCTACCTCCACATAAATAAAATTATATAGTACTTACTATGTATTAGAGGCATGGTACTAAACGTTGAGTCAGTCACTTAGATCTATGCTCATTTGAGGTCACAAATCTCTATTTTCATAAAGCAGAGTTCTGTGAGTCAAGTACAAGTCAGGACTACCAAGCATTTCTCCTCCTCAAATCATTCTGTGCTGCATACCATTTCCTTTCCACAATGATAAGAGACAATAAACATTCAGATACAAGCTAGAGGAGAAGTCTGAACTCCAGAGAACTCATGTATGTTTACTGAACACATTTCAACTCCTTATCCTAAACTGTTCCCTTGTAGTGCCTCAAGTCTGGACCATAGATAACACTGAAAATGCCTTTGAGGTGGAATCTCATATGTTGAATTTCCATTCACCCGCTCAGTATAAAACCAACTAATGTGACAAATGAAATGAGTATTTGTTGTATAGTTGAATTTAAAGCATGAATACTTACTTATGAGGTACATTATTCACATAAATACAAAAATATTTGCCCACTGGCTCTTGAAAAATAAACCTACTGAAAATAGGGGAAAAATTCATCATGCAAGTAAATTTTGTATTTCTCTACTGGAAAATCAGTATTTTGAAAAATAAGAGGCAGTACAACTCAGCCTGGATTCAAATTTGCTCCTACTACTTATTATGAGTTATTTACTCCCTTGGCTTTAACTTATTTATAAGCATCAGGATAGAAATAATACTTGGTTCAGACAGGGCTGCGACAATCACTAAGTGAACTATTTTGCACACGAAGTGCTCATATACAAAGCTTACTACTGTGTAGGTAGAATTCTTTCAACTTATCTTTCTACAGAATTTCATTTAATAGTATCAGATAAAGCCACCTAACCTCGAGATGAAACCATGAGATTCTTTGTGACACCCTGACTTCAACATAGGATCTGTGCAAAAACCAATATCTCCAATTACTGAAGTCTGACTGAGACAACCAGGATTGAGGAGAATTTTTCCTGGGACTATGAAGAAAGGCTTTGGGGTTACACAACTTAATATGTCCGGAACCTATAGTTGGTCTTAGGGCAGGATGCTTCATGGATAGGGTGTCCCTGTTTTTAGGCCAAAGGTTTTCCTTTCTATTTTCCCCACCTTCACATGTGTCAACGCAAAAAACTGCCATCCCTTTTTTTATCTTTTAGATAGGGGCTACCACCTTTTTCATAAACCTTGGGACACCAAAGTCAACAACAATAGAACCAAGAGAGCCAATAGAATCAAGAGATCCAAATTAAAACTATCTAAATTTAAATTGGCCTATTAAACTGGCAGACTGGGGGCAAAGGGTGGTGATATACACTCTGGGAACATTAGTGGAAGGAGGTCAACACTGGCGGTGGGATTGGCACTGATTCATTGTATGTCTGAAATCCAACTGTAAAGAACTTTGTAAATCACAAGGTTTCATTAAAATAAGAAAGGTTTTTGTGTTTTGGTTTTTGGGCCACACCTGGTTATGTTCAGGGGTTACTCCTGTCTATATACTCAGAAATTGCTCCTGGCTTGGGGGACCATATGGGATGCCCGGGATCAGTCCATTCTAGGCTAGTGCGGCCAAGGCAGATGCCTTACTGCTTACGCCACCACTCTGGCCCCCCAATAAAATAAAATAAAAAAAAGGAATATCTGATGAAGAAACCTGGTACTTTTTTTTTGGGGGGGGTCACACCCGGCAGTTCTCAGGGGTTCCTCCGGGCTCTATACTCAGAAATCACTCCTGGCAGGCTCAGGGGACCACATGGGATGCTGGGATTCGAACCACTGTCCTTCTACATGCAAGGCAAATGCCTTACCTCCATGCTATCTCTCCGGCCCCAAGGTATTATTATTGATACTGATTTGATTCCAAGTCCTTGACTTAGGATGTGGCAGGGTGGTAATTATGTGAATTTATGATGTAATAGGTTACATGATAAAATATGAATTTATGAAAAGTTAAATTTAAAACGAAAACTGTCAGTGTAAGGATTTCCTAACTAATTTCTAAAATAAAGTGAATAGAGGCAGGAGCAATAGCACAGCAGGTATGGTGTTTGCCTTTGATGTGAACCACATGGGTTCAATCCCCAGCATCTCATATGGTCCCCCGAGCCTGCCAAGAGCAATTTCTGAGTGCAGAATCAGAAGTAACCCCTGAGTACACAGGGTATAGTTCCAAAACAAAATATAAATAAATAAAAGTAAAATAAAGTGAGTAGTGGAAAAAGTCTACTCTAAGTGTTTAGTAAGTGGTAGTTATTATTACAATAATAACTCTTATTAATGACCCCATTTAATTCCACTATCCTTATAAAAACACAAAAATATCAATATGTAGCATTTATACATTTTTTCCAAGTTTTATTTTATAAGCTGTTGAATATATAAAATTACAAAACTCAATATTTAAGAATGCTCAAGTTCTTCCATTCTTACTAAAGAGGTTTTTGCAAAAAAAAAAAAAAAAGCTAGGTACATACAATTAGCCATACATAGCTGACTCATAGTATGAGAAAGCATTCTTTTAAATGCTATTTGTAAAACAAAATAAAACAAAAAACCCTAAACAGAAAATAAAATTTCCAAATAATACATTTTTTTTAAAAGCATGCTGGGTTACCAGAGAGATAGTATAAGGGTTAAGGTGCTTGCCTTGCACTTGACTACCTCTGATTCAATCTCCAGCACCACATATGGTCCCTTGAACCTCACCAGGTATGATCCCTAAATGAAGAACAAGGAGTAAGACCTGCGCATAGTTTGGTATGTACCCTCCCCTCAATAAAAAACAAAAAACAAAAAACAAGGGACCGGAGCAATAACACAGCAAATAGGACATTTGTCTTGCATGCAGCCAACCCAGGTTTCAGTCCCTGACATCTCATATGGTCTCCCAAGCATTGCCAGGAATGATTCCTAAGCATAGACATGAATAAGCATGAATCCTGAGCACTGCTGGTGTAGTTCCTAAACCAACCACCGCCACAACCACCACAACCAAAAATACATTAAAAACACACACACACACACACACACACACACACACACACACACACACACACACACACACACACACGGTAAGTATGTGTCATGTTAAATCAGCCACAGGAGGAAACTAAATCTCTTTTCAAGTAGGATGAGAAGACAGACCACTATAGTACCAAGGGACTGACCCTAGTATAAAATTGTTGGTTTACTAGTCCTACCTAATCAATATTCATACTCCACCCTAGGGTTTGATCTGGGATATTGGTTTATTCCCTACTTGGTATTCCTCTCCTACCCTAGGGTGTGGCCTAATTCTTGTCAATAAAAGCAAGGGTTTGAGGAAGGCAGAGACTCATTCTTCAGACTTCTTCCACTAAGCTGCATTCCTTCTTAGGAGCAGAAAGCTTGAGTGGTTGAATTCCTTGCTTTCCTGAACCTGCTTTCCCAAAACAAAGATTCTCTTATATGTAAACCTGGCGGGACAGGTTCAGGATACCTGCCCTTCCTGGGGGTGGTCCCTATACTCAATAAAAACAGTTCTGGTAGGCAGCTTGGTGGAGATACTAGGTAGAAGACGGTCAGACTATCCGTGTTTCACCCTCACACTGGTTAGGATTATTTCATACATGATCCTGATTCAGACTTGTTAACTTGGAGTTGGAGATAAGGCATGAGGGGAGATTTTACATATAATGATGCTTTTTGTTTTGTATTGTGTTTTTGGGCCACATCTGGTGATGCTCAGCTAGGTCTACTATCCCTGTACTATCCCCAGATCCAGAAAATAATTTTTTTTCAATGTAGCATGTTAAATATTATAGACTACAGAACATAAGTATGTGAATTTCTCAAATTAAAAATGTTTATTCTTTAGGTCCTTTATTCTGCGGTTTTGAAATTAGTTTTTTGTACCTAAAGAATTATGGCAAAGACAGTTTGTGATCAATAGAAAGTACAGTATCTTTTTCTAAATTTATGGTAAATTTTGAATGGAAGTATATTTGAAAGAAAAATACAATGTATTTACTGTAGTTTTCTAAAAGACAGTGATCTGTACTGTTCAAGAAAGAAAAAAATTAACAGTGCATGTCCCTTACAAAGTAAACAAGAGCTGACTGGAGAGCTGAGTTAGTGTTGTAAATGAACACTGAACTATAAAGGTGTTATTAAACTATTAAATACAATTTATGCTTAATCAAATGAATGATTATTTTAATAATGAATAAATATTTTTTAAAATATTAAACCTTTCCCTGATATCTTAATAATTTTAGACTGAGGTGTTTGAAAGAATAAATGTTAAAAAGTTACCCTGGTTATAGATTATGTTTCCAAAATTTAAAAAACTGTATAAACCATAAATCAAAACTACATTTAGAATTTAAATAATGATTATATGTTTCATCTTTACAAATTTATTTAAAAATCTCTTCTAATAATCGAACTAAATTTTCACTATAATTTTCCATTTTTCTATTTATTTTCAAGTGTTCAGTGCACTAGTTTTAGCAGCTGTTCAAGCAACAACGTTTTTTCCTTTAACAAAATAATTATTGCTGTAATAATCTGTAATTATGGTTTATAACTGCAATAATCCCAAAGAAATCAGTCATTACCATAGATCACAAGTAATCGTTAACTACTGTTAATGACCTATTTCTTAGGGATTATTGTTTTTGTAAACCATGACCATATCACCACAAATATGGAAGAGCAAGACAATATAATACAAATGAGATCATAATATAATAATAAACTTATTTTGTAACATTAAAAGCCATTAAGCATCTAAATTAAAGCACACATAACGAGAGCATATAATTTTCTTTGTTCAACACTAGCTGAAGTGTTTAGCTTGCACAAAAGAAATGGAATACTTCAAAACACAGTGATACAAACTACAACTTTAGGCTTTTTCATAATTAAAAAAATAATTTCTGGGGCTGGAGTGGTGGCACAAGTGGTAAGGTGTCTGCCTTGCCCGCGCTAGCCTAGGATGGACCAAGGTTAAATCCTCCGGCATCCCATATGGTCCCTCAAGCCAGGTGTGATTCCTTCTTTTTTGGGGGGAGCACACCCATTTGATGCTCAGGGGTTACTCCTGGCTAAGCGCTCAGAAATTGCCCCTGGCTTGGGGGGACCATATGGGACGCCAGGGGATCGAACTGCAGTCCTTCCTTTGCTAGCGCTTGCAAGGCAGACACAACTTACCTCTAGCGCCATCTCACCAGCCCCCAGGAGTGATTTCTGAGCATATTGCCCAGAGTACCCCTGAGCATCACTGGGTGTGGCCCAAAAACAAACAAACAAAAGAAAATTTCTGAGTAAAATACAGATGGCTTCAAAACATTACTTCTCAGTGACCTTTTGACTAGAAAGAAACAAATAATAAATTGTTTAATGTATTAAAGATATTAACTTTTTTTCTTTTCAGAATTTTTGTTGTTTGTTTTTTGAGGGGTCATGCCCAGTGGAACTCAGGGATTACCTGGGGGGCCCAGTGGAATGTGAGTGAACCGGGGTCAGCCACATGTAAGGCGAGTGTTTTTCCCATTTTACTAGCTCTCTGGACTGATTTAAAGATGTTGAAATGTCATTTTAATAAAACTACATTAGCATATCCAACTCCCTGCTTTAGTATGACTAAAATATGACTAAAATATAACTATAAGGTCTGACTTAATTATAACATTAATATCTAATACAAGTATTTTAGTTAATACATTCCCTGAAGTGTAGAAAAGCTAGCTACACTTTTAGTAACCTTTGGTAGAAAGTTATTTTACAATGGAATCGTTACACTGCAATGAAGTATTTGATATATAGCAAATAATGTTTGTGAAATCTAATAAATGAACATCTCTGAATCCCATTTAACTTATAAACCAGAAATGTACTAATATTGACCTATCTATAACCTATATATAACCTCTATATGCATCCCCTGGCTTGTTTCTTTACCTCCTACCCTAGAGACAACCCACACATTTTGTTCATAAAATTATTTGTGAGTTTTATTTTCTCATAAAAATATATAAAATTCTATTAATATTTTAAGGACATCTGATTTCTTTCTTTCTTTTTTTTTTTTTTTTTTGCTTTTTTGAGGGGGCCACACCCAGTGACGCTCAGGGGTTACTCCTGGCTAGGCACTCAGAAATTGCTCCTGGCTTGGGGGACCATATAAGACACAGGGGGATAGAACTGTGGTCTGTCCTAGGCTAGCTCGAAAGGCAGATGTCTTACACCCTACACCACTGCTCCGGCCCCAAAAACTTGTTGTCTTTTGTTTAATATCTAGGTCTATTTTTAATCGAGATACAAGTGACACAGAACATTCTACTAGTTTAGGTCTTAATGTTTCAGCACTTAGTCTTTCCTAACACAAGATTTTGGCACACTTTTTGGGCTACAAAATACAACAAATATGACATACAGATTGTGAAAGAATCATAATAAAGTCTGGCTAATACAGAAGCACCACAGCTGTGACTTATTTCTTCGTAGTGAGAACTGGTGAGATCTGCTCTCTTAGTAACTTCCTGTTGGCTTATTCAAAATTGTATGTACATTCTGTTTACCTTTTGTACCCATCTTATCTACCCCCTTTTCCCCACAACCAGCTAGCAACCATAAGTATATTCTCTATATCTACAAATTCAGAGTGCAAGAAAAAAAATTTTAAATGCCACCTGTAAGTAGATGACATAGGCTTTGTCTTCCCTTTATTCTACTTAGCACAATGTCCCTAAGGTCCATCCATGTTGTTGCAAATGGCAAGATTATTTTCTGCCGGGTTGAGGGACCCCACTTGGTGGTGCTCCAGGATTACTCTTCTTGGCTATGCAGTCAGAAGTAACTCCTGGTGGGCTTGAGGGACTATATGGGATGCCAGGGATCAAATCTGGGTCGGCTGCACACAAGGCAAGCACTCTATCTGCTGTGCTACTGCTCTAATTCTCCTTCCACTTTTATGAATAATATTACACTGTGTGAATAAACACTATGGTTCATACATAAGGGACTCATGATGTTGCCATGTCTTGGATTTGTTTTAAAAAATGTACCACTGTGAATATGGGGGTGTACATCTATCCTGAGTTTTCCCATTTCCTTCAGGTAAATGCCCAGAAGTAGAATTGCTGGATCATTTATTAAATTAAATTTATATATTTTTATGTTTTAAATCATAAATGGTTGTGCTCACAGTCACTACAGCAATGCTCAGGGTACCATCTGGTACAAGGGATCAAGAGTTGATTGCATGCAAGGAAAGTGCCTTAACTCTCTTTATCTAGCTCAATAAAAAGCTCTTACAGAACTTTTTAAGTGCTTTTGTTCTTGTTTTGGAGCTATATCCAGCAGTGCTGGGGAACAAGGATGAAAACAAAATATTCTGAAACGTAATAAAGTATCTCCTATTAGAAATGCATTAAGCCAGCTCCATTCTCTTAATTTATCTCATTAAAAATGCCTGAGAAATATTTATTTTCCTAACTGTGTACCTGTAATGATTTAAAAGAAATACATAAACATATATTTTACTAAAGGATCAAAGAAAAGTAACTAGAAATGTGAGAAATTAAAACAGAGAGAATAGGGCCCGGAGAAATAGCACACCGGCGTTTGCCTTGCAAGCAGCCGATCCAGGACCTACGGTAGTTGGTTCGAATCCCGGTGTCCCATGTGGTTCCCCATGCCTGCCAGGAGCTATTTCTGAGCAGACAGCCAGGAGTAACCCCTGAGCACCGCTGGGTGTGTCCCAAAAACCAGAGAGAATAGTAAAGGAAAGTGGGGGTGAAGTCACTTATACAGCAGAGCCAAGGTGAGACCCACATCTCACTGGAGTTGGAACTGGGCTCTGATTTGGAAGCAGCAAAGGAAACACGGTTAAAGGAAGCTATGTTGATAAGCTCTACCAAAGATCATTACCAACTTCCTTGAACAGGATTCCAGAGAGAAGTATTTCTTATATATCCCTCACACAGACTGAAAATTTAACCATCCAAAACACCAGGTTAATACAATCAGTGGCAGGGGACCAGGAACTGGGGGAAGTAAACTATAACATTAAATCAAGGGCCTAGAAAAGCTCCTTCAAACCCACCATCTCCTGTAAGAAACAGAAAAAAGGCACTGACCTTCCTGTATTGCCAGGTCCGCGCTGTCCTGGAAGGGGCCCGCAGCAGCTTCTGGTATTTCTGTGCATGTTGGTCGAACAGCTGCACCAGCTTGTGCATGTCTTCTCATACTCACATCTACTCACGGTGCACCGCTGCTCTAACTGCTGGAACACAGTGGCTGTGTCATCTAGGGGGTCATCCAGATGGTCCCTGCATACAAAAGGACAGGGTTACAGATAACACGAGAAAGTGCAGTACTCGTCATAGAGATGATGAGAATCTTATTTATGTTCCAAGGAAAGATTTTCCAGTGAGGGTCAGAACTTGTCACAGAAGATGCAGGCCTTGCATGTGTCCAAGCCTGGTTCTATTGCTGGCACTACATGTCCTCCCTGTCACACATTCCTCAGCTCTGCCCTGGTGGGAGGTCCTGGCACCAAAGGGCCTGAGCACTGAACAGCACATCCTCTCTCAGGTCCTGCTATGAAGAGAAAGGCTTGGCTCATTGAGAGCCATCAACAGGAGACACTGCACTCACTGAAAATGCTAGGAACCACATGTCTCCCCCACTCCCACCCCTCAACCTACTGAAAAAAGAGAAAAGGGAAGGTAAGAGATAAAACTTTTGTGTGTGTAAACAACCTGATTCTGAACATGAGCAATACACACACACACACATACACACACACACACACACACACACAAACACAGGAAAAGCTCTGCATACACTAACAGGCCAGTTGTCCAAGGTTCCTGCGGATAAGGAATACATACAGTCTCAAGTGTGCTGCTCTGGGCTGGCAATGAACAGCTAGAAATTGAAATGTAAAGTCAGTATCTCAGAGACTCTCTAAAAATAAAAATACCAGTTTGGGGCCGGAGCTATAACACAGCAGTAGGGCATTTACCTTGCACACAAATGAACTAGAACAGACCTCAGTTCAATCCCCAGTGTACCATATGGTCCCAAAGCCAGGAAAGATTCCTAAGCGCGCATAGCCAGGAGTAACCCCTGAGTGTCACTGGGTGTGGCCAAAAAATAAACAAACAACAAACAAAAAATACCAGCTAAATCATTAAACACAGGTAAGATGAGCAATCTGAATACTACATAAATGTGAGTACAACAAAGTAAATGTGTTCTCTCTGATAAAAGAAACCACAGGATATCTAAGCAAAATACAAATCCACTGACTGCAAGTCTTCGTGCTGAGGACTGTCGATACTCCTGCCAAGGAAGCTGCTCTTCAATATAGAGCCAGCCCAAATCAAAAAAATTTCTTCTTTGTGTATACAGATAATGACAATATCATTCTAAATTTTACACGGGAAGGCAAAGGAAGATAAAAGAGCCAAATGACTTTTAAATTTAAAAAAGGCAGGGAGAGAGACCACAACCAGGGATGCTCAAAGGTTATTCCTGACTCTGAACTTGAAATCACTCCTTATGGGCTCAAGGGGACTCTATGCAGGGGTCTCAAACTCGTGGCCCGAGGGCCATTTGCAGCCCTCCGTACAAGGTTTTGTGGCCCTGCCCTAGAGGAATCTTTTTTCGTTTTGTTTTGTTTTAGTTGTTTGGGTCACACCCCCCAATGTTCAAAGCTTATTACTGACTTTGCACTCAAGGATCACCCCGACTTTGCCGCCTGCGGCCCCCAGGTAAATTGAGTTTGAGACCCCTGCGTCTATAGCATGCTGAGGATCCAACTCAGATTGTTCCTGTGCAAGGCTAGCAACCTACCAGCTGTACTGTCACTCTGGCCCTGCCAAATGATTTTGTTTTGTTTTGTTTTGTTTTTGGGTCACACTCGGCAGTGCTCAAGGGTTACTCCTGGCTCTACACTCAGAAATCACTCCTGACAGGCTCGGGGAACCATATAGGATGCCGGGATTTGAACCACCTTCTTCTGCATGCAAGGCAAATGCCCTACCACCATGCTATCTCTCCGGCCCCAAATAATTTTTTTTTAAAGAAAAACTAAGGGTCAGAGACAAAACTATTTAATTTCAATGCATATAAAATACAGTAACCAAGACTTGGTGCTGGCAGAAACACACAGAGTGGGAATTAAGTTCAGAAACAGAACATCGTGTCTGTGTCCAATTAATTTTAAAAACAGAATAAAGGCAATTCTAATTATTTATTTATGTGTCTTTTGGGGAAAAAAGTCACCTGTACACTCAGAGCATGTACAGATGACCTGAAAATAGATCCAAGGCCTCAGTGTGGATTCCACATTGAGTCCACAGGAAACTTGTAGAGGAAAAAAAATGGGTAAACTGTACTTCATCAAGATGTCAAAATCTCTGTTCTTTTAAGACCCCATAAATGAGAAGTTATGGGAGAGGGAGAAGACACCTACCAAATACAGTAGCAAGAGTCATGATGGGACACTCAGACCCATTTTTAAAGAGGGCACATGACAGAATAATACTGGCAATGTTTGGAGGTAAAGGGTAGTGGCTGGGATACACTCTGGAAACATGGTGAATAGAGGTCTATACTGGTGGTGGGATTGGCCCTGATTATTGCATGTCTGAAACTCAACTATGAAGGACTTTATAAATCACAATGGCTTCAATAAAATTAAATTAAATTAAAAAAAAAGAAAATGGGCAGTAGACCTATAGGTATTTGCTGAAGGGTTTTTGCTGACAGTCCATAATGGCATGGAAAGTTGTTAAGTATCTTCATCCACCGAAACAATGTACATTAAAGCATAGTGAATATATGACTTGGATGTTTTAAACTGGCACCATCAGGCTGGGAGGAAGCTGGGAAAGCTGCCCTGTCCTATACTTCTGGCTGTTGAGAATACAAAGTGATGGCCACTTTGAAATGTAACCTGACCACTTCCATGAGGTGTCAACAGCTTATCATGAACCCAAGAATCCCATACTTAGCTATTTATTTGTTCAAAAAAAATAATTTCCACTCCCTCTGAAATATGCTTGGGAACATTTACTGTTGCTTTAATTATAACTCATAAAACTATAAGGGACCCAAATGTCTACCACTAGGTCAATGGATAAATTAACTTCTTCACAACCATGAAACACAATACTGTTCAGTAAGGAAGAGGGACAAAGGAATGAGGCATGGAAGCCTCTTTAATGCATCATGCTCAGTGAAGGACGTGTACAAAACGCTCTGTATCTTCAATTACACATTCTGAGAAAAACACCCTATAACTTCATTTACACATTTAAGTAGCTGTAAGTGCTGATGGCTACAAAGGGACCCTAAAGAACTTCTTGGGGGTAAAGGAACTATTCTGTCTTGACCTCATGTCAATCTCACCTCACCTACAATCAGATCCACTCTGCCAAGACTCAACATGTACATGAAAAAGGATGCCTTTCAAAGGAAATAAATGCTTTTTATAATCCCAAATGTACAAGGTGAGATTACAACAGAAACACTTGGTCTTTAATACCTCACAACTATGACAACAGACTCCAACTGAGAGGTGATAAAGGCCTTTGTGATTTCTGGTGCGTATGTGTCTAATAAATGGGGTTCCGTGGATTTCACGAAAGGAACTGATGTTACCATCCTCTGCCAAAGAGTCAGTAAGTTATGAACATTGTTGGGGGCAAATTCCCAGTGCTACAAGGAAAGAAAGGAGGAAGGAAAAGAGTTATTTTGTTATGATCTTTCTTTAGGATAAGAATTACACAGGCAAAAATCAATAGACATTCATTTTTAAATTAACTTGTATTCTGATTATATAGCCAGTGAATGCTTATTAATATGGCTTTTATTTTCTTTGTAAACCCAAAAAAGTATAAAGAAGAATACCAACGATCTCATTATTCTGCCTAGGAATAATGACTATTAGCACAGCCTTTTACCTCCTTCTAATCTGCCTATGAATGTACGTCCAGAGTTGAGTATCTGGACAGTATCATACTGGGCAGTATGGCTGTAAGGCTTTCCCCAGAACTCAAAATAATTTTTTCAAAAGACAATTTACAAAATTAATTCTTTATTTCTTCAGGCTTTACTATAGATTCGCAGTGCAATCCTTAGTTATTAGATATGTAGATGGCTTCTATGTTTAAATATAAAATGTGGTGAAGGGTTGGGAGATAGGGATGCAGTGCATGCTTTGCGGCAGGAGGACTGAACTCAATCCTGGCACTGCTAAGTCCTCTACACACTACAAGAAGTGACCTCTGAGCACCTTCCCAGGAGTAGCATCCAAGCACTTCTGGGTTTGTCCCCATGCACAAAAAAACATGATGAAATAAAGCTTTTATGTGAAATCTTGCAATAAACTTTTTTTTTTTAAGGGGAGCACACCTGGTGGTGCTCAGGGTTAACACCTGGCTCAGCACTTAAGAATCTCCCCTGCTGACTAAGGGTGGTCATATGGGATGCCAGGGATTGAACCCACGTCAGTCACATGCAAGGCAAGTGCTTCTCTCTCTAATCCCATACAATAAATACTTTAAACAGAGTAAAAGGAAATCCCCAATTTAGGTGATGTGATTCAGTAGCAGAATAAATTTTGGCAGCAAAACACACGCATGTGCGCACGCGCACACACACACACACACACACACACACACACACACACACACACACACACACACACAGTTGTTTTTTCAAAATTCCCAGCGGTAAGGCGTTTGCCTTGCACATGGCTGATCCAGGAAGGACCTCTGTTTGATCCTTGTGTGGCCCAAAAACAAACAAACAAACAAAATATTCCCAGAAAATATTACCAAGATATAGTTTTTAAATTAGTAAACAGTGAATACATTTTTATTTACCTGTAGACTAGTGATGGTAAAATTAGCAACCAAGGGGAGTCTAGCAGCATGGGGTTCGGCAGGCCTCTGCCATGCCGGAGGCCTTCTTAACCAGGCCTAGGGAGGGGTGCGGGACTTGGATAACCCCAGCACCCCTCTACCGCCTTGCTCCAGATCTCCAAGGCTTCCCCGGGCCACATGCCTGGGCAAGCCATCGAGTTGGGTCCCTTGGCGGAGCTTGAAGGTACCCTAGGCTTTCCCCCATTCGGCTCCTTAGGGAGGGTCTGGGTGGGGCTCTGAACTTCCAGCCTCCCAGCTTCTTGACACAGTCACTGGTAATCTCTTTCCAGTCTATATTTTTAAAATCGCGCGGGGGCTAGCGCCCCGCTCCCCCCCCCCCCCGCTCACCAGTTACATTAATAGTACTATCATTGAATTATGTTTTTATGTATGCAGAATGTCCATTTTGTACTCTGCCCTTTCGCACACCCCTACAAAAGATCATTTGTCTCTTTAACTCTCTTAACCCCTATCATCATTACTCCTCATTTACCCTTTTTAACTTAAGTACTGTAGAGTCCTAAGTCACAGACCAAAGTGGTGCCCAACTATTCCAAAAGGCATAGAAAGTACACGTATGTCTTTTCAACATTTTATGTGTGTTTTTTTGATGGCTATAACTTTTGCTGAATATTCTCTTATACAGTGACGATCCCGCCTCCTCTTTTTTTTATCTTCTTTGTGAACTGTTCAATATGGAATTTGGTGTGAAAGAATCCCTCAGTTTAATGCTTATGTTTGAACCAAGTCATGGGTATTGTTGGACGTGTTCTTATGCCCCCATATACTCTGATAACGCCACGTGGCTTTATTTCTTGTTTGCATAGGCACACTAAAACGGAAAAATACTATACATACAAATAAGTTCTTATTTAATAGAGATGGGAACACACAAATCTTGTAGTGCAATGGGACCTTACTCCCTGGCACAGGCCTCAGAAGAATGGGCATTCTCCATTCACCCCTGATCTAGGGAAGACATCTACGAAACATCCAAGGTTGTCTATAACATCACCTGGAGGCAATCCTCTACCAGGAAAGACCCTACCGCTGCTCTGACATCGACCTACTCAAAAGAGACTTCCCTTTACACTGAGAAGACTTAACAAGAACAATGACCTGCTTACTGGACAGGGCTTTCTGTATTGCCCCTTAATTGTGAGGTGAAACTAGAGAATACTTCACACCAGCCTAACTTGAATGTAGGATGTGCAGATTCCAGGATCTTTAGTACAGAAACCTGATGCCAACAATAGGACTGCATGAAAAATAAAACTGTATTGGCATTGCAGACAATGACTTGGATTGAATAAACTAGTTTGCCTGGAGCCTAGAGTTGGTCTTATGCCAGGAAACTTCAGGGGTAGGGGTCTCCTTGTATATAGATCAAGGTTTTTCCTTTCCATGTCCCCCATATTTTGGTGGGCCTATGCAAACAATATTTGCCGCTCTAACACCGTTTTTACTGTGCCCTTTTGACTAACCCTTAAAAAAAACCTCTTAAACTTTTGATGTTAACTTAAACTAATATGTATGCGCATGAAAATATAAAAAAAATACTATGTCTTCAATGTTTTTTTTTTGCTTTTTTTTAATTTATTTAAACACCTTAATTACATACATGATTGTGTTTGGGTTTCAGTCATGTAAAGAACACCACCCATCACCAGTGCAACATTCCCATCACCAATGTCCCAAGTCTCCCTTCGCCCCACCCGACCCCCGCCTGTACTCTAGACAGGCTCTCCATTTTCCTCATACATTCTCATTATTAGGACAGTTCAAAATGTAGTTATTTCCCTAACTAAACTCATCACTCTTTGTGGTGAGCTTCCTGAGGTGAGCTGGAACTTCCAGCTCTTTTCTCTTTTGTGTCTGAAAATTATTATTACAAGGGTGTCTTTCATTTTTCTTAAAACCCATAGATGAGTGAGACCATTCTGCGTTTTTCTCTCTCTCTCTGACTTATTTCACTCAGCATAATAGATTCCATGTACATCCATGTATAGGAAAATTTCATGACTTCATCTCTCCTGACAGCTGCATAATATTCCATTGTGTATATGTACCACAGTTTCTTTAGCCATTCGTCTGTTGAAGGGCATCTTGGTTGTTTCCAGAGTCTTGCTATGGTAAATAGAGCTGCAATGAATATAGGTGTAAGGAAGGGGTTTTTGTATTGTATTTTTGTGTTCCTAGGGTATATTCCTAGGAGTGGTATAGCTGGATCGTATGGGAGCTCGATTTCCAGTTTTTGGAGGAATCTCCATATCGCTTTCCATAAAGGTTGAACTAGACAGCATTCCCACCAGCAGTGGATAAGAGTTCCTTTCTCTCCACATCCCCGCCAACACTGTTTATTCTCATTCTTTGTGATGTGTGCCATTCTCTGGGGTGTGAGGTGGTATCTCATCGTTGTTTTCATTTGCATCTCCCTGATGATTAGTGATGTGGAACATTTTTTCATGTGTCTTTTGGCCATGTGTATTTCTTCTTTGTCAAAGTGTCTGTTCATTTCTTCTCCCCATTTTTTGATGGGGTTAGATGTTTTTTTCTTGTAAAGTTCTGTCAGTGCCTTGTATATTTTGGAGATTAGCCCCTTATCTGATGGGTATTGGGTGAATAGTTTCTCCCACTCAGTGGGTGGCTCTTGTATCCTGGGCACTATTTCCTTTGAGGTGCAGAAGCTTCTCAGCTTGATATATTCCCATCTGTTAATCTCTGCTTTCACTTGCTTGGAGAGTGCAGTTTCCTCCTTGAAGATGCCTGTAATGTCCTGGAGTGTTTTGCCTATGTGCTGTTCTATATATCTTATGGTTTTGGGGCTGATATCGAGGTCTTTAATCCATTTGGATTTTACCTTTGTACATGATGTTAGCTGGGGGTCTAAGTTTAATTTTTTGCAAGTGGCTATCCAATTGTGCCAACACCACTTGTTGAAGAGGCTTTCCCTGCTCCATTTAGGATTTCCTGCTCCTTTATCAAAAATTAGGTGGTTGTATCTCTGGGGAACATTTTCTGAGTATTCAAGCCTATTCCACTGATCTGAGGACCTATCCTTATTCCAATACCATGCTGTTTTGATAACTGTTGCTTTGTAGTACAGTTTAAAGTTGGGGAAAGTAATTTCTCCCATATTCTTTTTCCCAATGATTGCTTTAGCTATTCGAGGGTGTTTATTGTTCCAAATGAATTTCAAAAGTGTCTGATCCACTTCTTTGAAGAATGTCATGGTTATCTTTAGAGGGATGGCATTAAATCTGTATAATGCCTTGGGGAGTATTGACATTTTGATGATGTTAATCCTGCCAATCCATGAGCAGGGTATGCATTTCCATTTCCGTGTGTCCTCTCTTATTTCTTGGAGCAGAGTTTTATAGTTTTCTTTGTATAGGTCCTTCACATATTTAGTCAAGTTGATTCCAAGATACTTGAGTTTGTGTGGCACTATTGTGAATGGGGTTGTTTTCTTAATGTCCATTTCATCCTTATTACTATTGGTATATAGAAAGGCCATTGATTTTTGTGTGTTAATTTTGTAGCCTGCCACCTTGCTATATGAGTCTATTGTTTCTAGAAGCTTTTTGATAGAGTCTTTAGGGTTTTCTAAGTAGAGTATCATGTCATCTGCAAACAGTGAAAGCTTGACTTCTTCCTTTCCTATCTGGATTCCCTTGATATCTTTTTCTTGCCTAATCGCTATAGCAAGTACTTCCAGTGCTATGTCGAATAGGAGTGGTGAGAGAGGACAGCCTTGTCTTGTGCCAGAATTTAGAGGGAAGGCTTTCAGTTTTTCTCCATTGAGGATAATATTTGCCACTGGCTTGTGGTAGATGGCCTTCACTATATTGAGAAAGGTTCCCTCCATTCCCATCTTGCTGAGAGTTTTGATCAAGAATGGGTGTTGGACCTTATCAAATGCTTTCTCTGCATCTATTGATATAATCATGTGGTTTTTATTTTTCTTGTTATTGATGTTGTGTATTATGTTGATAGATTTACGGATGTTAAACCAGCCTTGCATTCCTGGGATGAAACCTACTTGATCGTAGTGGATGATCTTCTTAACGAGGCATTGAATCCCATTTGCCAGGATTTTGTTGAGGATCTTTGCATCTGCATTCATCAGTGATATTGGTCTGTAATTTTCTTTTTTGGTAGCGTCTCTGTCTGGTTTAGGTATCAAGGTGATGTTGGCTTCATAAAAGCTATTTGGAAGTGTTTCTGTTTGTTCAATTTCATGAAAGAGTCTTGCCAAGATTGGCAGTAGTTCCTCTTGGAAAGTTTGATAGAATTCATTAGTGAATCCATCTGGACCTGGGCTTTTGTTTTTTGGCAGACATTTGATTACTGTTTTAATTTCATCAATGGTGATGGGGGTGTTTAGATATGCTACATCCTCTTCCTTCAACTGTGGAAGATTATAAGAGTCCAAGAATTTATCCATTTCTTCCAGGTTCTCATTTTTAGTGGCGTAGAGTTTTTCAAAGTAGTTTCTGATTACCCTTTGAATCTCTGTCATATCAGTAGTGATCTCTCCTTTTTCATTCCTGATACGAGTTATCAAGTTTCTCTCTCTCTCTTTCTTTGTTAGGTTTGCCAGTGGTCTATCAATCTTGTTTATTTTTTCAAAGAACCAACTTCTGCTTTCGTTGATCTTTCGGATTGTTTTTTGAGTTTCCACTTCGTTGATTTCTGCTCTCAGCTTTGTTATTTCCTTCTGTCTTCCTATTCTTGGGTCCTTTTGTTGAGCATTTTCTAGTTCTATTAGCTGTGTCATTAAGCTACTCAGGTAAGCTCCTTCTTCCTTCCTGATGTGTGCTTGCAAAGCTATAAATTTTCCTCTCAGTACTGCTTTTGCTGTGTCCCATAAGTTCTGAGAGTTTGTGTCTTGATTGTCATTTGTTTCCAGGAACCTTTTTATTTCCTCCTTGATTTCATCTCGGACCCACTGGTTATTTATGTCTTCAATGTTTAAGGAGTCACATAAATCTCATGGCTTTAGGTTGCTTTGTGTACTGCTAAGAAATGTTATAATGTACTACAATCTGGGGACTTGTGCACAAAGTAATTGTACATGGGTTCTGCCTTATTTTTCTTAATGTTCTTTGACTGTAAGTTCAATATCTAGGCGTCAGCAAGGGGATTTCTTCTGAGAACTCTTTGCAGGCGATTGTCTTTCACTCTAACTTTACCTTGTCCTCTTTGCATCATTTTTCTCATAATTAAAAATAAAAAATTAAAAAAAATTAGCAATCAACCTGATAACTTCAGAATACTTCTTCACCACAAATAACTCTGCCAACTGATAGTTTGTCTTTAAACGAGCCAAAAATCGACAAAACTCATGACAAGTTTCCTGGATCAGACAAACCCTAATTATGAAACAAAAAGAAAGGTGTTTATTTTTGTTTTTAATACCTGAAAACAAAGCAATACAGTGAGCCATTGTATAATGATCAATAAAATACCAAGAAAGTCTTCAGTCCCACCAGTTTGCCTGGTGCATATTGGTGGTTTTGGTCCTGAGGAAACTAGCAGTGATTAAAGATGCAGTGCTGTTGCTGGATTCAAAGTGGTCCTGACAAATAATATAAAATCTCCCAGCTCACGCTGCTGGGGCGAAGCCTCGTGCCTTGTCTAGGTTAAAATGTTGAAGGGGTCCCCTTACACTGCACACAGATCTTGAGGAGAATTTTTCTCTGTGTACAGGTGTCTGTTTAAACACCTCTACTGGGGACTTGGAAATACTGATGAGGAAAAAGTCCTGGCAGCCATGAAGAAAGAAAACAGCAGATTTCGTCAGATTCTACTAAGACTTAGTAAGTAACTGCAGCCAGGGTGTCCTCCAGGAAGCTAAGATCACTAAATGTAGTCACTGGAATCAACCAACTCCTGCATGCAGCTATCAAAGTGCCTCTTGAGGAAGGAAAGGACACAGGAAATGCCCTGATAGAGGTGACCTCCTGCACATGGAGTCTCCTTACCTCCTCTCTGCCACGCAGGCATTCAGCAGTGTAGCAGAATGGGACAGAATTCAAGAACTATGTGTCATCTAAAAGAATTTCTAAGAAAGCCCCGTGAAAGAATAAAAATAGGAGCCAATCATTCAGGACAAATACACAAAGATATCTGACATCTACAGAGTTCCCAATACATACTTCTGATTCTAAAATAAAATAATATTTAAACTTATTTTTATCACAATGAAATTTAGGAAATTAATCAGAAAAATTAATCCATTATTACCATATGATGTTCAACATGTTGACTGATGATGATAATCAAAACAACAAAAACTGGGGCCGGAGAGATAGCATGGAAGTAAAGCATTTGCCTTGCATGCAGAAGGTCAGTGGTTCGAATCCCGGCATCCCATATGGTCCCCCGAGCCTGCCAGGAGCGATTTCTGAGTGTAGAGCCAGGAGTAATCCCTGAGCACTGCTGCGTGTGACACAAAAACAAAAACAAAACAAAAAAACTTAACAATAAAAAAAAAACCTTTTAGAGGCCAGACCAACAGCGCACTGGTAGGGGTTTTGCCTTGCACGTGGCTGATCCAGGACAAACCTCAGTCAGATCCCTGACATTCCATAAGGTCACCTAAGCCAGGAGCAATTTCTGAGCGCATAGCCAGGAGTGCTCCGAGCATCACTGGGTGAAGACTAAAAACCAAAAAAAAAATAAATAAATAAACAAAAACCCATTTAAATATATATGTAAAACACTTAGTTTCAGTTATGCTAAAAAGAAAATAAAAACCAAGCTGAAGTGGTAGCACAGCGGCAGGGCATTTGCCTTGCACGTGGCTGACCCAGGACGAACACAGGTTCAATCCCTGGGATCCCATATGGTCCCCCTAGCCAGGAGCAATTTCTGAGTGCAGAGTCAGGAGTAATTCCTGAGCGCTGCTGGGTGTGGCCCCCAAACCAAAAAACAAACAAACAAACAAAAAACCAAATATACGACATATATAGACTTTCCTAGAGTGACCTGTGGGGGCATATTCTATTTACTTACAGACCTATAACCACCCTCAAAAATGTCCTAATAACCAAGAGATTTTTGTGAACCCTAAATCATTAGTTTGTTCACCTCTCCAAAAATCAGTACTTTTATAATGTGTTTTTTAAATCAAATAAAAATGAAATCAGAAATTTATCCAAAATCACTAATAATGTCCTTGCAATTCTCTGAAATAAATATTGCTGTTGAACCTTGGCAGTTAATGTATTGTGTTTTAAAATAAACTACATTTGTCCACAAGAGGGCAAAACCACATTATCTCATAATTTGGCCATGTTCAAATTTGTGCTATCTCATACAACGTTCAGAACGCAGATAAAAACAAATTACTTCAGAAATTTGGGAAACACAAGTAAGAAAATGCAGAACAATGGTAAAAAAAAATAGGAGCACAGTAAGATATTAGACAACTTTTAGCAAACAAACTACATATCTATATGCTAATTATTAATGAAATGGCTTTATAAATACCTGAGGGTTTTCAAGTATCCCTTTACTCCCTTAATTAAATTAGCAAGGTACTTGGCACTTTCATGACTGTTAAACAAGGACCTTCTTGTAGAAGCAAACTGAACTAAACATGAAAGTGCCTAAAAACAGGAACAATAAGATTCATTTCAATTTTAAATGAAACTATGGCCACAGGAAAAGAATATCATTCTTTACACTAAAAATTATTTTTAAGTTTAGTGATAAAAAGCATTAAATATTCCAAGTATAATGAAAGCTAAATATCATAAACCATTACCACTATCTACTACCCTTCAACCCCATCATAGAAATTCCATTTGTGCGCCTTCTTGAATATTTATTCACTTAAGTACACTGGAAGGACTTGGGAACAGTATCCACTCCAAAGGCTCCTGACTGCTTGTGAGGGCCAGTTAGTTCCATTTCAAGTGAACACACTAGGAGTTGTTCTACCAAGAGGAAAGTATTTTATTTAGGAAGTTCTGCACATCATACACTGTTGCTCTGCAGGAAAGAACAGAGCCCACACAGAGTAGCCCCCTTACACCCAATCATCTGGCAACAGGACCTCATACCCACACCCTCTGGCTTACCTTCAGCCTAGTTTTCCTGCTACTATCTGAAATATTTCACAAACCATTTCAAAGATCCTACTGAAGTCTGTTGGCCCACTGACAGAGAAGCCACAGATTGAAAACTTTCCAATCAAATTGGCCCACATGGGTTTGTTTAGGGCCACATTTTATTTTTCCCTTAAAGGGTGGGGGTACTAAACTGTCAGCACTTAAATATTTCAGTGAGATTTCTAAAATTCCTGCTCTCAGCAAGACTGAGACTAGGACCAAAATGCAGAAGATGCCCTTTAAAATATTCTTTAGTTTGTCAAAGTTCTTACTGCTAAAAATCACAAGTAGACCAGGGAGTGAGTACAGTAAGTAGGGTACTTGCCTCACACATAGCTGGCCCAAGTTCTATCTCTGGTACTGCAATATGGTCCTCTGAGCACTGCCAGCAGTGAACCCTGAGTACAGCTGGGTTGACCCCAAACCAAAAAAAAAAAAGCAAGCAAACAAAAAAGCCAACAAACCCAAACTCTTCTTATGCAATTCTGCAGTACAGGTTTGGGGAACCGGTAGTGTTTTAAAACTCTTGGGGCGTGGGGCCATAGATGTGGTTTTAGCTCTCAAGGCTGCACAGCCTCTCCTACTGCTTTATATATATATATATATTTTATTTAAATACCTTGATTACATACATGATTGTGTTTGGGTTTCAGTCATGTAAAGAACACCCCCCATCACCAGTGCAACATTCCCATCACCAATGTCCCAAATCTCCCTCCTCCCCACCCGACCCGCGCCTGTACTCTAGACAGGCTTTCCATTTCCCTCATACATTCTCATTATTAGGACAGTTCAAAATGTAGTTATTTCTCTAACTAATCACTCTTTGTGGTGAGCTTCCTGAGGTGAGCTGCAACTTCCAGCTCTTTTCTCTTTTGTGTCTGAAAATTATTATTGCAAGAATGTCTTTCATTTTTCTTAAAACCCATAGATGAGTGAGACCATTCTGCGTTTTTCTCTCTCTGACTTATTTCACTTGGCAGAATAGATTCCGTGTACATCCATGTATAGGAAAATTTCATGACTTCATCTCTCCTGATAGCTGCATAATATTCCATTGTGTATATGTACCACAGTTTCTTTAGCCATTCGTCTGTTGAAGGGTATCTGGGTTGTTTCCAGAGTCTTGCTATGGTAAATAGTGCTGCAATGAATATAGATGTAAGGAAGGGATTTTTGTATTGTATTTTTGTGTTCCTAGGGTATATTCCTAGGAGTGGTATAGCTGGATTGTATGGGAGCTTGATTTCCAGTTTTTGGAGGAATCTCCATATCGCTTTCCATAAAGGTTGAACTAGCCGGCATTCCCACCAGCAGTGGATAAGAGTTCCTTTCTCTCCACATCCCCACCAACACTGTTTATTCTCATTCTTTGTGATGTGTGCCATTCTCTGGGGTGTGAGGTGGTACCTCATCGTTGTTTTGATTTGCATCTCCCTGATGATTAGTGATGTTGAGCATTTTTTCATGTGTCTTTTGGCCATTTGTATTTCTTCTTTGTCAACTCCTACTGCTTTTTATAAGGTTTCTTGGGCAGGTTGGGCAATGCTGCCCACCGTGCAGGCATAGAAGGACTTTGTCCACAGGCACGAGGGTGCTAATCTTATGGACCACTCTGAGGACGAAGTGAGCACACATCTTGCTTGTAAGGGCAGGCCAAATACAGACCACTGACTTTTTCCTACAAGCACTTTTCACCTTACCCAGGAGTGCTCAAGGCTTACTCTTGGTGATGTTTGGGGACCATAAAGTATTTCAGGGATTAAACTTGGGTCAGAGGCTATGTGCAAGGCAAATGCACTACCTATTATTTTTTCAGCTCACCGCTTTACTTTTTTTTTTTTTAATAATTTTTATTGTGACCAATGTGAATTACAAATGTTTCACAGTAATATTTGAGGTACTTAGTGACATTGAATCAGGGGTATTCCCACCACCAGTGTTGTCCTCCCCCTCCACCCATTCCCAACATACCTCTCTTTTACCACCCTCCCCACCAGAACAGTAACTCTTTCACTTTGTCTCAAACCATAATTATATGTGAAACTGGTTTTTCAAAAACTAAAGTGAAGAACAACAAACTGGTACTTCTTGGCACCATTTGTTAGCACTGTTTGAAAAAAAAAAGACACCTTTAAATCTCTGATTCAAATGAGGGGAGCATTTTTGTGACTCTATTCCTGACTCCTAGGCTGTAAGATATTTAAACAAACATACCACTGGTGTGTACTTTAAGCCTCCAGAAAAAAATGGCAACATTAGAATTTCCCAACATGACTTCTACAAGCAGAGATATTAATCTGACAACTGTTTTCTTTTTTTTTTCTTCCTCCTTTCTTTTGATCTTACATGGACTTCTGAATTTTGCAAAGAGAGGATAATCATCTTCAAGTTCTATTGTGCCTCACAGGTTTTTATAAAAAATTCTGAAACACACAACAGAAATCACGAACTACATGAATGACTGGAGTGATGAGCATAAAATCAGCCAAGCTGGCTCCCCAGTGTCCATTCTCAGATACCTGATGGGCAAAGCTTGCTACAATCTACAAGGAGCCAGCATGAGAGGTGGGGAGAAGGCAAGGAGGCCACTCCAGAGCTGCTGAACCAGCCAACCGGAGAGCTGCACACCACTTCTACTCCCGTATGTGGAATGGGTGCACTGTGGACTGATATCAGAAGGGAGCCTGACCTCAGATGCGAGTCTAGGAAAGGCAGACCAAATCCAGACTATTCATAGGATTCTTTAAGTAGGCATCATAGATTCTAACTCCACATTAGGTCACAGGCAGCTTCCAATAAAATATTTTTTCTTTTTACTTACTAATTGAGATAGTAGTGGTGGTAGTAAATTATACAAATTGAAGAAAAGATCCAATGTTTCTGGCTCCAGGAAAACTAGGGGGAGGGAGAGAAAAGCATTTTCTAATACCATAACTTTCATTTCCACAATCTTAGCATGCACAACTATCCCACAAACTAAGAACTCTGAGGCTTCTGTTGACAGCCACTCTTTCTAATGAAGCTGCATTCCTTTTTAATTCCTAGCTGCTTTCCTTTGAAAGGCGAACCAGGGGCTGGAGAGATAGCATGGAGGGAGGGCGTTTGCCTTGCATGCAGACGGACGGTGGTTCGAATCCGGCATCCCATATGGTCCCCCGAGCCCATCAGGAGCGATATCTGAGCGTCGAGCCAGGAGTAACCCCTGAGCGCTGCTGGGTGTGACTCAAAAACAAAAACAAAAACAAAAAAAAAGAAAGGTGAACCAATCCGGAGCCAGAAGTTAGTTTACTCAGATGTTCCTTAGCTCTATAGGTCTTACTGGAACAATCTTGTTACGACTTTCATTTCTACTGAAGTTACATAAATTAAAAAAAAAAAAAAACAAAACCTCAAACACACCAGAAAGTAAGCAGGATCACAATGTAATATAAGAGCTTGGGGACCCATTCCCATTCAATTCCAGATTTATCTACATTCCTGTTTCTAAAGACCATGCAGCTTCTGATTTCCATATTTGACTGTTTGACTATTAGAATCCTATTTGAGGCTTTTAGCTGTCTAATTACTCATCCCCTCATCATCACCCGTCTCTCCACAGCCGCATCTTTTCAAAATTCCAAAATTTTCAAAATGCACTCTAATACGCTGGAATTAAATCTGCGTTTATTCTGACTGAACAGCCAGGGGCTTGCTATGGACACATCATAGTTTGAACACTCCCTTTTGTGCGGTGCATCTCTCACTGATAATTTTCTTCCAATGACCTGAAAGCTGTCAGCTGTTCTTGCCTTTTTCTAATAATCATTTGTAGCAAATAACCCATGTCCTTTCTACCACACTAACTCCTCAGGCCTTCAATTTAGACTGCTTATTTCTGAATTTGTACCTTGTATTGAAACTAACTTTTCCTAAATCCCAGACCTTCTATATATAAGTGCCAGACTTAAATACTATGTAGACACAAGAGGATATGCAGGGCCTCATAAAAATGTCTTCATTCCACCTTAGTAGAAGCGGCCATTTCAGTCTAAGTTTGGCAATATCTTTCAGAAGTCTGGGGGTCAGAGGGCTAGACACAGGCAGGTGCCTGGTTCCAATACACAGCACTCCATGGATCCTCAAGCCCTGCAGGGAGCAAATCCTGAACAACCAATGCCCAGGAATGGTCACTGAGTACAGCTGGGTGTTACCTCAACCCTACTCTCCCCAAACAGAAGTCTGAGGTTGTCTTGTCTTCCTGCTGCTCATGCAGTCCTGAAGGAGTGGCACTCGGGTCCCAATCTTTGGAAAGTGTCTTATTTTTCTTTCCAGCAGAATTTAGAATCTTCTTTTTGTCCTCGTTCTTCTAAGGGGTCCAAGAAGCTCAGTAAATATCTATTCATTCATTCTGCTGGGTTACTGGATGGAATATTTCCACATGAAGATTTCCATCTCATAGCTGAGGACTTTTGTCCATCTTCTATTATTTGCCTTCAGTTTTCATTTCTTCTCTTCTCTCCTCCCAAACCTCAATCAGTTACATATCCATCCGATCTCCTGGGTTTCATTTTCTGATATGCTTGTATTTTCCTTCTGCCAAACATTGCCTGGCTCTTTCTTTCTACTTTCTGGGATATTTCCCCAACACTGTCTCCCAACTCCTTAGTGAATGTTTTATTTTGGTAACTTCTTTTATATCTATGACCTTCTTCAAACTTCCATTTTAAAAATATTCCATTCTGGCTTCAAATAACCACTGTCTTTTTTATTTCTGGGATGTTATAAATGTTATAAATTCTTCGGGACTTATAGTTCAGTTTTTCACTTTTTCATCTTGCAGTGACCAGAAAAACTGTATTGCATTGGAGCTAAATGTCTGACTCAGTGAGAGCACAAGCCTCAGAAGTGAAAGTCCTAGCTTGGAGTCCCATGAAGAACACCCCATTTCAGCACTACATCTGAGGTAGAAGATCACTTAATGTAACCCACCAATCTTACTCAGATTCCCCAATGGATGTGTACATGTATATACACATGTGCATATGCATGTCTGATCATACATGTGTCAAGACACTGATATATTTAGTCTCACCAGGTCACATAGTCCACTTACTAAGCCCAGTACTAAGTCCTTTCTCCTTGTGTTTTTATATCTGGTTTCCATACTGTACGTTTTTGCAGAATCTATGTTGTTCCTCCAGGGTTACAGTATCCTATATCCCAGAATGTGAAACCTCTCCAGTTTAATTCCTTGAGAATAAAAAGCTCAGGTCTTAAGAACAGGAAAGTTCCAGTGGAAATAAAGGGAGAAGGCAGCCATCTAGCTGCACAAATGGGTAAGAAAATTCTGGGAGTCTGCAGAGCATAAAAATTTTACCAAATCTTTCTAAATGCCCTATCTCAGGAATATCCTCATGTCTTTGTCTTCTGGGATATGAAAGCAAATAGGTTCACTTTCCTCAGTATCCCTCTCTACAAGTTATCATTCTACTCTGCCAATTCAGTGACTAAGTCATTGTCTTTATGGCCATGGAGATATGCTCAGATCTCTTGCCTAAAGTTGTAGCCTCTCATACTGCTTTCCTTAAAGCTTCCAGAACAGAATCCTTTATTCCCTCTCAAACCTGATCTTCTAGCTATCTCTTACAGCTGTCTCTGTTTTTGCATAAAACCCTGTGTAGCAAATCCTTTGGAATTTTTCGACTGCCTAGCAAGAACTCAAGATGATTGCACACAGGCAAAGATGTGGACCCTCTGCCTTGCACAGTGACCCTCCTGCTCTCTCTATCTTTTCTTACTTGTTCTCCAGGCTGTTGGGATCTGTACTGTGCAAAGATCATCAGCAGATTCATCTTCTGAATTGCCAATAAAGTCAAAATTAAGGCAGGTGAGGTCCAGCTTCAAGACCTGTTGATCTTCATCCTGAAGATTTAAAGGTTTAGCCAACACCTGAAAAATATTCAAAGCCAAATTAAATATTATGCAGTTGTCAATGAACAAATTGTTACTTCATTAATTCAAATACTACTTCTATGCCAGATTAAAATCAGCTCAGGGCTGAAGAGTTGGCTTGATGGTATGCATGCCTAGCATGTGTGAGGTCTGAGTCCGATCCCCAGCACCATGTAGCCTGTGATCACCAGTGGGTCTGGGCTGGTGGTCCCTGAGCATTGAAAGTGTTACTATCCCCTGCCACATGTGTGTGTGTGTGTGTGTGTGTGTGTGTGTGTGTGTGTGTAGGTTTTTGGGTCACACCCGGTGGCGCTCAGGGTTACTCCTGGCTTTGCACTCAGAAATCACTCCTGGCAGGGTCGGGGGACCATATGGGACGCATGGGAATAGAACTGGGGTCCATACTGTGTTGGCCACGTGCAAGGCAAACGCCCTAATGCTGTGCTATCTCTCCGGCCCCCAGTAGTAAATATATTTAAAGTATATAGTCACTCATATATAGTGATGCCTATTTTCAAACTGTAAAATCTCTATCAAAAATCTGTGAAAATAGGAACCAGAGAGATAGCATGGAGGTAAGGTGTTTGCCTTGCATACAGAAGGACAGTGGTTTGAATTCTGGCATCCCATATGGTCCCTGAGCCTACCAGGAACAATTTCTGAGTGCAGAGCCAGGAGGAACCCCTGAGCACTTTGGGGTGTGACCCAAAAACAAACAAAAAAAATCTGTAAAAATGTTTTTCAAATTATTTTTGTAATATGTGAATTAAAAGTTTTATATGTAAGTACAAATTATAGGTCAGCTTCTAAAGCTATATTTCCCAAAGTGGGTGATATCTCCCTGTGCCCAGAGGGCAGTGGAAGATCCTGGGCAGGGTACGGTAGTAATAACCTTGGCTACGGTAGGGGAGGAGGAGTACTTTCTATTTGTTTATTTCAAGAAGGTAGCTCTCCAGTGGGGCACTAGTATTTTTTTTCTAAAAACGAGGGATGTAAAACAAATAATTTGGGCATCTCTGTTCTAAAGTTATAGCTTAAAACATAAACTTGTTTTTAATGTTTTATTGGAAAGTAGACGGAAAGCTGGAAGCACAACACTCTCTAAGCAAGTCATTCCAGCACAGGTTTTCCAAATTCAGTGAATGTCAAAATATACTCCAGCTTCTGAAGAATGATCCCAACACACCCTTCCCCCCATATGAATGGATTCTCAGTGCACACAGTAAAAAATGTAGGCAGGAGATTATATAAGATTTGGAATTTGGTTTCCACATAATGCCCCCAAAATTCAAAAGGAAGGGTAGAGAATGATTAATACTGGCTGTGAGCTGTTAGTGATGACTTGGGTAATGGGTTGAGGGGAATATATTAAACTATGGTCACATTAGTTTACAAGAGTGTAAATGATTGCATGTTTTAGGGGCAGAATGAAACCATATACCACCAAGTGCCAACACCCCACAATACCCTCTGCTGGACCGTTCCTGGCCCTCACATTCTCTTTGGTAAGTTAACATATTTTCCATACTTAAGAAAAAAATTTGAATAGAGGGCCTTTCAGATTTGTGTAGAATGCCAGTTACCATACTCTTCCTCCTCTAAATAGAAATAACTGGAGAAATCGCTGTAGTTCCATGGGGCTATTAAAGCAGATCAGGAAGCATTGCTTCACAGTGAACAGTGACAATAAAAGCCAACTATCCTGGTTCAACTATGAGTGATATCGATAGTTGATAAATTACAATTTACTCTCACTTTCACAGCTCATATGCAAATCATTAAAAAACAGGCAAGAAACAAGTCCTAACTAGCTTCTGTAATGAATAACCTGCAGCAAAAAGTCAATGAAACTACTATCTCAAACACAAGTTACTAAATTCCCAAATACTTAGTATAGGAAATATGAATTTTATATTATCTCCAATGTAATGTAAAAAGCCTATTATTTGTGCAAACTTAAGTGAAAATTAAAAGTAATAACTATTTGAAAAGATAGAATGAGGCAGAAGGGTGTGAACTATTTGAAATTTCCTAAAAATTCTAACTCAAATGTTGAATTTTAAAAAACTTACCTCTTTTAGAAGAGAGCATGCTAGCACTAAAATGTCTTTGAGAGAAGAATCACGAAACGAGGCAGCTATTTTTCTGTGTCTTGCTGAAGGTCTTGAGTAATCAACCTAACAAGAATAAATTCATTTAACCAAAACCAAATTTCCTAGTAAGAAAATAGAAAGGAGGAAAGAATCATAAATTATGGAACAAAAATACATGGCCATCAGCATGGAATAATTTTACAGTGCCTCTCACATTTAAATTTTTGGGGGGATTTTTTTTTTTTTTTGGTTTTTGGTTTTTGGGTCACACCTGATAGCACTCAGGGATTACTTGAACCACCATCCTTCTGTGTGCAAGGCAAACGCCCTACCTCCAGCCCCTATCTCTCAGGCCCCTCACATTTAAATTTTAATCTATTTCCATTTTAATCTCAAAAACTTCCTTCAAATAAATATCCAGATTGTATAAGCATATAACAAACACATGACCCCATTCAAAATCTCATGAAGAGCATGAATATACTAGATGTAACATTCAATTACAATGTATTCATTCACCTTAAACACCAAATATGGGTGATATTCTTTCCAAATCTTTTTTTATTTTTAAATATGGAACGCTTTACGAATTTGCGTGTCATCCTTGCGCAGGGGCCATGTTAATCTTCTTTATATCGGTCCAATTTTAGTATATGTGCTGCCAAAGCAAGTACTCTTTCCAAATCTTGATTTTACTCTCTACCTGTCACAAATACCAACTTGGATCAGAGACTACTGACATTGCATCAATAAGTATAAAATAAAATATAAATATAAGTATAAAATAAAGTTCAAGTTATCTCGGAATAAAATAAGTAAAACAAACATTGCAGAAAGTTTGCATTTTCATTTCTTACAGCTTGAGCGGGCAACTGAACTATCTGAACTGAGCTTGTTATTCTCCGGTGACTGAGCATCCTAATTCTGAGGCCACTTGGTTCATGATGTATCTACCATGTCCATGGAATGTAGACTGCAGAGATTATTTTTATCCCAAGACAAATAAAGACATTTTGCAAGACTAGAAAATACTTAATTCACTAAAAACACTCAACTCAGTAAATACACTAAAAAAAGTCAGGAGGCATTTTTTTTCCCACAGTAAAGTCTTTCCTAATAAAGGAAACACAGTGATGACTCACATTTACACAGATTCCTTATGGCACTGGTATCAGCACTTTAACTAGCGCTGCCCTGGAGAACAGCAAGCTCTCTTGGGGTGGAAGGAAACAGAGCTCTGATGCTCTCATGCAGTTCATTTAGAGACTGAAACAGCAAAGTCAGGCATCCTTCTTAAAACTCAAGGCTAAATCAAGCCACTTTTATCTGACACTAAAATTAACTCTGTCCCCCCCCCCCCCCCCCCCCGCTCTTGGTTTCTGGGCCAGCTTACTTCTCTGCTCTGTGCTCAGGGCTCTGACAGTTTTGGGGGAACATATAGGATGCTGGGCTAAAACTGAGATAAGCCATGTGCAAGACAAGTGCCCTACCCATTGTATTTTTCTGACCCTAAAATGAAGTTTCTTGTTTGATCTGAACCTGAAAAAAGTATCTGAGTACCCAATAAAAATACTGGCGCTGAACAGGAAGCCTGAGATGTGTTAACAAGAGTTTATTCTGTGCAATTTTCCACCTAGATTGCATTATCAAATAACCTTCAAGTATAGCTCTGTCTAAAATAATGATTACTGATGTAATTTGAGCAATTTGAGCAAAGATCAGAGAGGGATCCTGTTAATATGAACCACAAACACAAGGAATTTTAGGAAAAGGCCTGTTAGATCACTGAGGAAGCTGTCCCTCTGCCCAGGGCAGAGTCCCTCGGGCCTCGAGCTACTTTTCTCTGATTGTTGGTGAGTTTTAGATAATCAAATATTTGTTACTCAAGTTTTTAGCAATAGGAATAAGAAGTAAAGCAGCTCAGACTAGTCTTTCATATTCTAAGGCTTTCTTCCAGCAATTGGTACAGGATGGAGTTATTTTTTACACAACAACTCAAATGTCAAGTTCCTGGATAAGAAATAAAATCTTGGCCGGTGATCCTGCCTGCTTCAGAGCTGCCTGAGACTGGATTTCATCAGCGTTCCTGCTAGTGATCCTGCCTGCTTCAGAGTTGCCTGAGCAGTTCCTGGATAAGAAATAAAATCTCAGCTGGTGATCCTGCCTCCTTCAGAGCTGCCTGAGACTGGATTTCACCTGCGTTCCTGCCGGCGATTGTGCCTGCTTCAGAGGTGGGTCGGGACATACACACACTGATTCCTGCTGGTTTCTGCCAGGAGTCAGAAGGGTGCAAAAGCCATCTTGGGTCATGCTGCTTTCAGCTGCCTGAGACTGGATTTCATCAGCGTTCCTGCCGGTGATCCTGCCTGCTTCAGAGGTGAATGTCAGTTTTCTGGGTGACCCTGGAGACCACAGTGAAGGTTTAGGAGGCTTCAAGCTCTTTCACCTTTGTCAGTAAAAGAATGGGAAGCCCCAACCATCTGAGGGGATTATCCATTTCAGACTAGGATTAAAGTTCTAAAGGATTTCTGGTAATTCAGATGCCAGCACCCCTATCTGCCTGTCTTCTGTGTTGTGCTGCATTTTTGGCCTGATTTCATCCTGTGTGTTGTGGTTCATCTGCGGATGGCTCACCTTCCCTGGAGCCTTCCCTGGAGGTGAGTTTACATGCCCAGAAAGGGAGGAGCCAGAAGAGCGTTGCCGCTCCGCTTCGCTGCTGTGCACATCATTTAGCCACTAAATACAACCACAACACATAGAAAAATCCACAATACAAGTGTGTCAATGGGGAAACAATGCAGGCCAGTGCCAGACATAGAGAATGACGATGGCAACTCTGATGACTTGAACATGAACAAACAACTAGACAGTCTCTCAGATAAGAAGTTTAGAGTCGCAATATGGAAGATGTTCAAAGAACTCAAAGAAAGTATAGAAGAAAACACTAATAAGAAGATATGAAGATATCTTATGAAGATAGAAATAAGAAAACTCCAAACTGAAATTTCAGGTCAAATATCAGGTCTGAAAAACTCAGTAGATGAATTAAAGAAAAACATGGTTGAGCTTTCCCATGGGTTAACAGCAGCTAAGGATAGAATTAGTACACTGGAAGATGAGATGAATAACAATTCCATACAGCAGAAGAAATTGGAAAAAAGCCTTAAAGCAAATAATCAAACAATGGAAAAATTACTCAAAGAATGGGAACAGATGAAAATAGAAGTCTATGATAAGCTCAACAGAAACAACTTAAGAATCATTGGAGTCCCAGAGGCCCAGGAAGAAAATCTCCAGGAATAATCAATGGTCAAGAACATCATTAAAGACAAACTACCAGAGCTAAAGAACACATGCGATCAAATCCTGCATGCCCGAAGAGTACCAACTAAAAGAGACCCCAGAAAAAACACCCCAAGACACATCCTAGTCACAATGACGAATCCCACAGATAGAGACAGAATTCTGAAAGCAGAAAGATCGAAAAGAGAAATTACATTCAAGGGAACATCCTTGAGATTTACTGCAGACACTTTCCTTAAAGCTTCCAGAGACACTCAAGGCCAGAAGGCAGTGGTGGGACATAGTGACAAAACTCAATGAAATAAATGGTTCGCCTAGAATACTGCACCCAGCAAAACTCACTTTCAGGTTTGAAGGAACAATACATGGTTTCACAGACAAACAACAGCTCAGAAACTTTACAGACTCAAAACCATTCTTTTTTTTTTATACAATTTTTATGAAATATGCTTTTATTTCTTTTTTTTTGACATTGCATATTTTAATTTTTATTTATTTATTTATTTATTTTATTTAAACACCTTGATTACATACATGATTGTGTTTGGGTTTCAGTCATGTAAAGAACACCACCCATCACCAGAGCAACATTCCCATCACCAATGTCCCAAGTCTTCCTCCTCCCCGCCTGACCCCCGCCTGTACTCTAAACAGGCTCTCCATTTCCCTCATACATTCTCATTATTAGGACAGTTCAAAATGTAGTTATTTCTCTAACTAAACTCATCACTCTTTGTGGTGAGCTTCCTGAGGTGAGCTCTTCAAAACCATTCTTAAAAAAAAAAACTGAACGGCCTACTTTAAGACAAGACTGACCAACAGACACACCAAACTTCGATATAAAGATGGCACTAACTCCCAGGACAATTTTTTCTCTCAATGTCAATGGACTAAATGCACCAGTTAAGAGACAAAGAGTGGCTAAATGTATCAAAAAACTCAATCCAACCTTCTGCTGCCTACAAGAAATGCACCTGAATAGTCAAAACAAACATAGACTCAAAATAAAAGGCTGGAGGAAAATCATCCAAGCAAACAACACCCATAAAAAACTGGAGTGGCCATACTAATATCAGATGATGCAAACTTTATACTCAGGAAAGTTGTAAGGGACAAAGATGGACATTTTGTAATAATCAAGGCATACGTACAGCAGGAAGAAATCACTCTCCTTAACATATATGCACCGAATGAGGGGCCAGCAAAATATTTAATAAAATTGTTGACAAATCTGAAAAATAATATCAATAACAACACAATAATTGTGGGGGACCTCAACACGGCATTGTCAACACTTGACAGCTCAACCAGACTGAAACCCAACAAGAATATACTAGACCTGAAAAGAGAAATGAAAGAAAGAGGCCTAGTAGATATATAGAGGACACTCCACCCCCAGAAGCCTGGATACACATTCTTCTCTAATGTACATGGGACATTCTCCAGGATAGACTACATGCTAGCACATAAAACATACCTCCATAATATCAAGAGGATAGAAATTTTGCAGGCTACCTTCACTGACCACAAGGCCCTGAAATTACATGTGAACTTCAAAGGGACACAGAAGAAAAACTTTAATACCTGGAAGTTGAACAGCCTAATACTGAATACCCAGTGGTCCAAGATGATATCAAAAAGGAAATCAAAACCTTCCTGAAAACAAATGATATCGGAGATACAAACTATCAGAACCTATGGGACACAGCAAAAGCAGTACTGAAAGGTAAATTTATAGCTTTGCAAGCACACATCAGGAAAGAAGAAGGGGCCTACCTGAATAGCTTAATGATGCAGCTCATAGAATTAAAAAGTGCTCAACAAAAGGAACCAAAAATAGAGAGACAGAAGGAAATAACAAAGCTGAGAGCAGAAATCAACAAAGTGGAAACCCGAAAAACAGTCCAAAAGATCAACGAAAGCAGAAGTTGGTTTTTCGAAAAAATAAACAAGATTGATAGACCACTGGCAAAACTAACAAAGAAAGAGAGAGAGAGAGAAACTTAATAACTTGTATTAGGAATGAAAAAGGAGAGATCACTACTGATATGGTAGAGATTCAAAGGGTAGTCAGAAACTACTTTGAGAAACTCTATGCCACTAAAAATGAAAACCTGGAAGAAATGGACAAATTTTGGGACTCTTATAATCTTCCACGGTTGAATGAAGAAGATGTAGCATATCTAAACACACCCATCACTATTGAGGAAATTAAGGCAGTAATCAAATGTCTGCCCAAAAACAAAAGCCCAGGCCCAGATGGATTTAATAATGAATTCTTTCAAACCTTTCAAGAGGAACTACTACCAATCCTGGCAAGACTCTTTCATGAAATCGAAAAAACAGGAACACTTCCAAATAGCTTTTGTGAAGCCAACATCACCTTGATACCTAAACCAGACAGAGGTGCTACCAAAAAAGAAGATTACAGACCAATATCGCTGATGAATACAGATGCAAAGATCCTCAACAAAATTCTGGCAAATAGGATTCAATGCCTCATTACGAAGATCATCCACTACAATCAAGTAGGTTTCATTCCAGGAATGCAAGGCTGGTTTAACATCCGTAAATCTATCAACAGAATACACAACATCAACAACAAGAAAAATAAAAATCACATGATCATATCAATAGACACAGAGAAAAGCATTTGATAACACCCATTCTTGATCAAAACTCTAAGCAAGATGGGAATGGAAGGAACCTTTCTCAATATAGTTAAGGCCATCTACCACAAGCCAGAGGCAAATATTGTCCTCAATGGAGAAAAACTGAAAGCCTTTCCTCTAAATTCTGGCACAAGACAAGGCTGTCCTCTCTCACCACTCCTATTCAACATAGCACTGGAAGTACTTGCTATAGTGATTAGGCAAGAAAAAGATATCAAGGGAATCCAGATAGGAAAGGAAGAAGTCAAGCTCTCGCTGTTTGCAGATGACATGATACTCTACTTAGAAAACCCTAAAGTCTCTACGAAAATGCTTCAAGAAACAATAAACTCATATGGCAAGGTGGCAGGCTACAAAATTAACACACAAAAATCAATGGCCTTTCTATACACCAATAGTAATAAGAAATAAATGGACATTAAGAAAACAACCCCATTCACAATAGTGCCACACAAACTCAAATATCTTGGAATCAACTTGACTAAACATGTGAAGGACCTATACAAAGAAAACTATAAAACTCTGCTCCAAGAAATAAGAGAAGACACATGGAAATGGAAGCACATACCCTGCTCATGGATTGGCAGGATTAACATCATTAAAATGGAAATACTCCTCAAAGCATTGTACAGATTTAATGTGATCCCTCTAAAGATACCCATGACATTCTTGAAAGAAGTGGATCAGGCACTTTTGAAATTCGTTTGGAATAATAAACACCCTAGAATAGCTAAAGCAATCATTCAGGAAAAGAATATGGGAGGAATTACTTTCCCCAACTTTAAACTGTACTACAAAGCAATAGTTATCAAAACAGCATGGTATTGGAATAAAGACAGGCCCTCAGATCAGTGGAATAGGCTTCAATACTCAGAGAATGTTCCCCAGACATACAATCACCTAATGGATGTACATGGAATCTATTATGCTGAGTGAAATAAGTCAGAGAGAGAGAGAAAGATGCAGAATGGTCTCACTCATCTATGGGTTTTAAGAAAAATGAAAGACATTCTTGCAATAATAACTTTCAGACACAAAAGAGAAAAGAGCTGGAAGTTACAGCTCACCTCATGAAGCTCACCACAAAGAGTGTTTAGTTAGAGAAATAACTACGTTTTGAACTATCCTAATAATGAGAATGTACGAGGGAAATAGAAAGCTTGTCTAGAGTACAGGCGGGGGTCGGGTGGGGAGGAGGGAGATTTGGGACATTGGTTATGGGAATGTTGCGCTGGTGATGGGTGGTGTTCTTTACATGACTGAAACCCAAACACAATCATGTATGTAATAAAGTTGTTTTAAAAAAAAAAACTAAAAAAAAAAAAAAGAAATAAAATCTCATCAAATCCAAACTACCCATTTCAGTGAGCCAATAGGAAACCAATTCTCAATTTAGTCATACTGCCGGTATCTCCTCCAGAATTGCAAGCAATTACTTCCTCTTTCATAAGCAGAGTTCGAGCTAAAAGTACTTCCCTACAATTAGGGACAATGCTTATATGACAAGAATAGGTAAAGCTGAATATATAGTTGAATCAAACTAAGCAAGACATCCCCATCTTCCTAGCAGTGCCCCAGGACCAGGAAGCTACAGGTTTTGATTCCTTAGCATATTCATCCAGTATACACAATCAATGAAGAACAACCAGGGCAATAACCGTATAGGCTCAACTCATCCTCTTGCAGGGTTTTCTTTTGTTTGTTTTTATTCATCCCTAACAACTTCCATTGTCTAGGGTAAATGTTGTCTACTGTGTCTACACTACACAATTGAAAACATTCCTTATGGCCTGAGCCAGTAAATAGGGCACTTTCCTTGCAAATGTTGACTTGATTCAATTCCTGGTAGCCCAAATAGTCCCCTGAGCCCCACCAGAAATGATCCCTGAGTGCAGAGCCTGAGAACTGTTGGGTATGGCCCTAAACCAAAAGTAAATAGATAAGCAAGAAAACATTCCTGAGAAGCCAACATAGTCAATGCAATACAGTATAAAAATATTTAAACAGATATACTAAATGTTAGAGAAATTGTCAAAGAATTAACACCATACTTTTACCAGGCTGTGGCCATATGTAAAATTAGCTGATTAAACTAAGTCTCTATATAAAGATGAATAATAAATCAGAGAACACATATGTACGATACATTTGAAACTAGAGACCATTAAATCTACATTTTCATGTTTAGAATTTATATATAAAGTGTGGTTCTCATTTATGAGTTATAAAATATAAAGAACCCAGAGTTTAAATAATAAGTTATAGTTAATATGGCACTAGAAGCCCTATAACCCCATAGCTTTAAGAAGAGAAAACTTTCTAAACAAAATAAAACCCTAAATCAACCTGGTACTTTCATAGTAACTTCTTATCTGAAGAAACTTCTTCACATCAGCAATAATCTCTCTGAAGACAAACTGATCTTTCTGAATCTCAAACCAGCTGAGCTTAGTGATTTTGGCGATAACTTGCATTAGAGCTTGGATAACAAAGGAAACCAGCTTGGGCTGCGATGCCACATAAGAATGTAGTTCCCTATAAAGAAAATATTCTGTGATCATTTGTACTTTTCAGGAATATCTGATAAGAAAAATCAATTTTTTTTCTCCAACAAGTGCTCTGATGCATGGAGTTAGGTCAGTGCTATTCTTATGTGGAGAAGTAAATCTATCTTCACGCAACTGATGTAGCATGGATAATCTGAATAAAATGCAACTGTTTTGGGGCTGGAGAGATAGCATGGAGGTAAGGCGTTTGCCTTTCATGCAGAAGGTCATCGGTTTGAATCCCGGCGCCCCATATGGTCCCCCCGTGCCTGCCAGGAGCAATTTCTGAGCCTGGAGCCAGGAATAACGTCTGAGCACTGCCGGGTGTGACCCAAAAACCACAAAAAAAAAAAAAAAAAAAAAAGAAAGTGATAAAATGCAACTGTTTTTGTATAATTTAATGAAGAGAAGCAAGCAAGGCAAACAAAGAAAAGTACCATAATAGAAACAAGCCCCCACAGAGCTCTTCCACTAGCAAGCTCATTGCTTGCGTGCTGTGGTCTTGCCCACCCTGGTCTGATATTGTTCTTTTCTCCTTTCAGATCCTCCTCCTTTGAATGTTTCATAATAATAAGAAAGTTGCAGCTTCTGGACCCCACGTCTGGACCCAAACAAACATACGTCAGGTATTTCTTCAGGATAAAAAGGCCTCCTCAATTCACCTCTTACCATGTATATGTATTCATCTCTTAACCATTTAATTGGTGCAAAAAACTACTATGTCTTCTAATAAATGCCCGTTTTTTTTTAACATGTCATTGACAAAGCATTTGAATTTTGTTTCCCTAATTCTATTTTTCTCCTTTTTTTTTGTTTTGTTTTGTTTTGTTTGTTTGTTTTTTGGGGGTCACACCCAGCAGTACTCAGGGATTACTCCTGGATCTACACTCAGAAATCACTCCTGGCAGGCTTGAGGAACCAGATGGGATGCCGGGAATCGAACCGGTGTCCATCCTGTGCAAGGCAAACACCCTGCCACTTCTGTTTCTCTCCTAAGCAGTGTGGTTTGGTTGCCTAACAATACTTAGCACACCTTTAGGAATGCATGTCTCGAAGGGCCTGTCTGTACCTTGTCTTGTGTGTCCAAAATTACATGACAAAATCAGTATATCAGGTAAAAGAAACAGGATTAAAATCACATAAAAAAGTTTGTACTAAATATAATAAACCAAAATCACTAAAAGTGGGCTAAAAGCAAATTCATCCACCAACACGAGAGCAAATCACAAATATGCCGTAAAAGCTGAGAGGCTGGAGTGATAAGCAATAACATAGCAGGTAGGGTGTTTGTCTTTCACATTGCCAACCTAGGTTTGATCCTGGCATCCCATATGGTTCCCTTAGCTCACCAGGAATAATTCCTGAATATAGAGTCAAGAGTGAGCCAAAGTACTGCTGGGTGTGGACCCAAAACAAAGCAAAACAAAACAAACAGATAAAAAAAAAATCCACCTTAAAAAATGCAAAAAAACAAAACCTTTAAAAGGAAAAGATTCCAATTCCACTTTGGCCTCAAAGGTCAGCATGACATTTGGGAAAAAAGTCAAAAAAGATAAATACCTCACAATTTAATAACTAATGAAAAACACTCAAAAATCTATGCACACACTGAACAGTTATTTGTGACAACTCACAGTGAGATTCTTGACATTTAGGAAAGATGGTCTCAAAACTAACACATTTTAATCTTAACTTTTACTAACATAAAATTATATTTGGAAAGATGGATCAAATATAGATTCTGGAAACACTGAATCGGAATCTTTTTAGAAGTGAAGCAAAATCTTACCTATGACCCAATAATTCCACTGAGGCATCTCCTCAAGAAAAAAGAAAACATATTCACACAAAGACTTGCATGTCAGTGTTCATAACTGTCAAAAAAACACACAAACCAAATGTCCCAAAACACCAAATGTCCATCATGTGGTGAAAGAGATTCCAAATGTCCTATCTATGTAAAGGAGTATTATTGTATCATAAGAAGGGACAGAATACAGATAAATACTTCAATGAGGATGAGCTCAAAAACATTTTGCTAAGTTACATATTAGATGCCAAAAATGATATATGGTTTGATTTTCTGTATCGATTCCCCACAAAAGAGAACAGAGAGAGGCAGACAGTAGCTTAGAGGTGGTTGGAATGAAAGCAGGCCTGTCACCGAGCACACATGGGTCTCTTGGAAACAATGGAAATGAATACACACTGACTTGTAATGATACTGATACAACTTCATACATTTTCTCTAAACTGTTTATTGCATACCAAAAACAAGTAAACTTTATGGTTTGTTAATTAAACAGGGAAAAGTTATACTGACAGAACTGCTTAGATGGCAGAAATTGCGGGGGGGGGGGGTAAAAAAATAAGGGGGAGCTGGAGAGATAGCATGGAGGTAAGGCATTTGCCTTTCATGCAGAAGGTCATCAGTTCGAATCCGTCTTCCCATATGGTCCCTGTGCCTGCCAGGAGCAATTTCTGAGCATGGAGCCAGGAGTTTCCCCTGAGCACTGCCGGTGTGACCCAAAACCACAAAAAAAAAAAAAAAAAAAAAAAAAAAAGAAGAAGAAGAAGAAGAAGGAAGAAACTGTGATAGGTAACTAAACTTATGCTACACTTTCATTTTAATACTAGACAAAAGGATTGCCTGTAAAAACAAGGAAAAGTTCCAAGGCTGAAACATAATGGTATGAGGGAAAAATCTGTGGGTTCAGCCCACCATGGTACCACTGAAGATGTAAAGCTAGAAGGTCCATCAACGACATGCTTGCACAGTGTGCCACTGAAAGAAGAAATAAAACTTCACTTACTGCTTTCCAGCAGGAAACAATGGTTCGAGATACAAATAAAAGTGGACAGTAGAGAGGTAGAAACAGAAATGGCAATAGAGCTAATAGTGTAAAATGATGAGATATGTGGGCTGGAGCCCTACTGAAGAACAGGGCATTTTGGAGTTGATGTGATAAAGGCAGTGTGGCTGTGGAAACCATTCTCTATTTTTTTTTTTTTAAGCACAGCCATACTTTACTTCTGGTAGTGTTCAGGAAAACAACAAACAGGCAACATCAGGGATGTTATTGTAAGAAACTGAGAAAAAGAGAAATTATTTCCAGGTGCTTAACATATTTAAAAGGGATAAATCTTTTTCCAAGTGCAATTTGGTTATTTAAGCAAAGCATAATAAGTTACTCACTGATATCAATCCTCTGTTCGACTGGCAAAGGGATGACTCAGTTGACAAGTTTTGACAGGCACATTGCTGCAAGGAGCTGCACATAGGAGGTCTGGAATGAAGAGTGAAACACCACCAGTTAGAACACAAGGACTGAGACTCACCCAGCACACCAACTGGCAGATTTAAAAGGGAAAATCCATATTGATACACAGATACATTCAGAGCCCTCCTAAGAATGTGGTGGCCAACGACAGTGGAACCCTACTTCCTCAAGCAACAGGAAGAAAGCAAGGAAGAAAAACATGACCATAAGCAAGTTCTAATAAATTCTATAAAAGGACGGTCCCACTGCTCTGTGTGCTCTGCCTCTACTGACCTCCCCATTCATCCTGCTCCACATGTAGTATACTCTTCTTAGCTAGGGCGATTTCTATTCCAGACCTTTCCCACTCTGACTTCCCCACTCCTTCAACCCCAAGTCTGGTGACAGTCTTTCTGGCCACCAACAGCCTTAACTACATAAAAAAAAAAAACTACATAAAAACCTAGTTGAACTACTCTATACCTCCAGCCATTTACTGTGAGAATAGCCCTTTTTCTCTGTCTCAAAACCAAGGGCAGCAAATCCAGATCACAGTGTACCTCAAACCCCAGTTGTGAGGAATACTTCGTACTATTCTAACATTTAAAAAAAAAAACAATTCCCAGTATATGAGATTCACATTGCAGCATCCAGTAAGAAGGCCAAATTGAAAAGGGGTGACACAAATTATTTAAGAGCCAGTGACAATGGCTGCTCCTTCACTCTTCAGGCACTAGAAATGGCAGTGAGGTGCTTCCCTAGTAGTTAAGGGCTTGGGTAGCTCTGGGTCATGAACTGAGCTTCTGACTATCATTAGAATATTACGTCAGACTTTCCAATTTCTCAACAGTGAAGGTATTGATATTGAAATGAATGGCAAATCAATGTGCTTTCAATGGCATGGTATTATAACTGTCCTAAAAGAAAACATATTTTATGCTGACAATATCAGATTCATGACAGGAAATCAACAGGGAGGATGGAAATCAACAGAGTATGTCAAAAGCAGCACCCAAAAAAATCGCAATGTGTGTGCGTGTGCACATACACACACATGCACACACACACACACACACACACACACACACACACACACACACCACACATACACACAGAGCTGCCCCGACAGTTTTTTTTTTTTTTTGGGGGGGCCACACCCGGCGGTGCTCAGGGGTTACTCCTGGCTGTCTGCTTAGAAATAGCTCCTGGCAGGCACGGGGTACCATATGGGACACCGGGATTCGAACCAACCACCTTTGGTCCTGGATCGGCTGCTTGCAAGGCAAACGCCGCTGTGCTATCTCTCCAGGCCCACCCCGACAGTTTCAATGTGACTCCTCTCTTAGCCAAACAAAAAAAATATTCTTTTAAAATAAGAATTCTTTAAATCACCATTATTTCATTGCAATACTTCAAGTCGTATATGCAGAAGAAAAACACTTCAAAATACTACTAACTCTTTGGTAAGAAAAGCGCTCAGTTTATGGCATCAAAGCAACATAAAAAATTATTAAAAAGAAGACAAATGACTTGAGGAGCTTTCCCTTTGTTCTTGATGAGCTGAAATATTATTTAGCACTCCTCACCTGATTATTCAAGAGATCACTCTGAGTCTAAAATGACTAAAGAACTCACCACAATGAAGAGCTGGTGTGGAACCATTTACAGGCCAGAATATTTTCAGGGAAACTAAGAAAACAAATCCTATAAATAGTATCTGCTAAGATGGTCACAAGTGTTGGTAAAAACACATACAGTAGGGGCCAGGAAAATGGCTCAAAGACACAAGAAGCCTGGCATGTGCAAGGCCCCAACTTTACTCCCCAGTATGGCCTCCTAAGTACCTCAGGGGTGGCAAAGGTGGCCTCCAAAAAACCTGAACCTGCACTTCATTGCAATGTTAGACCTAAGCACTTCAGGCCCACGTAGCAGGTCAAGTATTGCAGTGTTCTTCAGATCTCCTGAGCACTGCTTGGAGGGCCTCCCCGCCCCCCTCAAAAAAATATGAAGCACAAAAAGACCTAGTTGGAGATATTTGAAAGACTTGCAAACAATTATAAAAGTATATATACTAAGGCATTATTTATTTGTAATTGTAAATGTTTGAATTTATTGTGCATTAATGAATCAATGCCAACTCGGAACTTAATTCCCTTGGTGACTGGCACTTCATTTTCTATGAGTTTCTATGAGGAATGAAAGAGGAAGATCCTAATTCCCCCATACACACAGTAAGCCAACAGTTTAGCACTGGGGGGACCATAGGTGGTTCTGAATATTAACCTGGGTTGTCTGTATGCAAGGCAAGCGCTATAACCCCTATTCTCTCTAGCCCATAAGTACAACTTTGGTTTGTTTGGGGTCCACACCTGGTGATGCTTAGAGGGGTTACTCCTGGCTCTGTACTTAGAAATTACTCCTAGTGGTGCTTGGGTAATCATATAGGATGCCAGGGATCAAACTCAAGTGGGTTGCATGGAAGGCAAATGCCTGCCACACTATCACTCCAGACCCCCATTATGCAACTTTTTTAAGACCAAGACAGAAATTTATTTCAAATGAGAAGAACTATTCTATTTCTTATTTGTTTTTTTTTTTTATTTTTGGTTTGAGAGGCATTGGGGAGTCACACCCAGTGGTGCTCAGGGGTTGCTCCTGGCTCTGCACTCAGAAATCACTCCTGGGGCCAGAAAGATAGCATAGAGGTAAGGCGTTTGCCTTTCATGCAGAAGGTCATCGGATCGAATCCCAGCATCCCATATGGTCCCCCATGCCTGCCAGGAGCAATTTCTGAGCTTGGAGCCAGGAGTAACCCCTGAGCACAGCCAGGTGTGACCCAAAAACCACAAAAAAAAAAAAAAAAGAATCACTCCTGGCTTGGGGGATCATATGAGATGCGGGGGATCATATGGCATGGATCAAACCCGCGTCCATCCTGGGTCAGCTGCATGCTGGGTCAGCTGCATGCAAGGCAAATGCCCTACTGCTGTGCTACCACTCGGGCCCCAGAAGAATCATTCTATAACACTATTGCTAAACACTCAATAGAAAGCTTTGGAAATTAGCATTGCTACAAATTTGATTTAAAAACGAACAAAAAAATAAAACCCTCTTTTAATTAATACTAAGGTAATCAAGTGGTAAAAGGGCAAACAACGTTTTGTACTTTATGTTTTGCACATATAATGCTTTGTACATATAATGCAGTAAAGTCATTTCAAAAACAACCTTGTTAGGACTGCAAATAATATCAAGCTGCTTTTTACACATCCGGTATCACCAAAAGTTAGAACAAGATTTCTTTTGTGTGTCAGAAGCACGGTAGACATCTTGGGTATTTTCTTTGCTCTACATTGGGCTGGGATTGTCTGCTTTACATTGGCTTGGGACTATGATTCTCTTAGGCATTCTTCCCTGAGGGCTTATCTTCTTCAAAGGTGAGTAGTCCTGCTCACAAAGGGTGGAGCCAGAGGAGCCACAGCAGCGCACATCATCTAGCTGATGAATACCACTACAACACGTAGAAAAATTCACAATACAAGCGTGGCAATGGGGAAACAACGCAGGCCAACAGCAGGCATAGAGAATGAAGATGGCAACTCTGATGAATCCAAACAGCCAACCACCTGTCTCTCAGATATGGAGGATGTTCACAGAACTCAAAGAAAGCATATATCAAGTTGAACTAATAAGAATCAAGAGGATATAAAAACAGAAATCAGAAAACTCCAAACTGAAATAACAGGTCTGAAAAACAGTAGATGAATTGAAAACCTCAATGGAAAGCTTCTCCAACAGGCTAACAAGCAGCTGAGGATAGAATCAGTGAACTGGAAGATGAGATGCATAACAACTCCATACAGCAGTAAAGATTGGAAAAAAGCCTTAAAGCAACAGACAATAAAAACATTACTCAAAGAATGGGAACAGATGAAAGTAGAAGTCTTTGATAAGCTCAACAGAATCTTAAGAACCATTGGAGTCCTAAAGACCCAGGAAGAAAATCCCCAAGAAGAATCAACAGTCAAGGACATCATTACAGAGAAACTACCAGAGCTAAAGACTACAAGCAACCAAATCCTGCATGACCGAACAGTACCAGCTAAAAAAGACCCAAGAAAAAGCACCTCAAGACACATCCTAGTCACAATGACGAATTCCACAGATAGGGATAGAATACTAAAATCAGCAAGATCAAAAAGGGAAATTACATTCAAGGGTGTTACACTCCACTCAGAAGAGGCACACACCACAAGGTAGAGTGCCCTCCTGAGAAAGAAATTATATGCCAAAAAGGCCCGCAAAAAGCAGTCAAAATCACTTGACCCTTTGCGTGGATTATTTGGACATAATTTCATAAGGGCTGTAACTATTTCTCTCTTTATTTTAAACCTTTATTAGAAATCAGGCCTTAGTAAATTCTTTCTAACTAGAACAGCAATCAAACAGCCAAAAGTCTCCCATTTAATAGCTCCCTGTAATTTTTGCTACCTTGGCGCCTAAATTCAGGCCTTTCCATAAACTTAGCTCATAATAAAGTAATTTTCATTTTTTCCCCAAAACTCTGAAACATTCCTCACATTCCTACTCCCCTGTAATTACGTTTTTCTTCTGTTTTACCCAAAGCAAAGTGAACCCAAAACAAACTGGCCTTTTCACCTTCAGTATCAGCTCTTTAATATGCTAATCTAAGCCAGGGTCTTTCCTTTCTTTCCCAGCCTCTTTGATGTCTAAAATTTGCATCTGCCTTCCAAGTCTCTAACCTTTAAAAACAGCTAGCTCAAAAAATAAATTTGTCTTTCGTTTCTGCTAACGAAAGTCCCCATGCAATCTGCGTGGTTTCATTCATTTCTACAACATATTTTCCGTCGTTCACCGTCCGTGTACCCACTTTCTCCCCGTGGAATTTTTCCCGAACTCCACAAAGGATCTGTTTGCAGGCGCTGGCGTCTTGCGAACAGGTTTGGCCCGCAACAAATTGGCGCTTCAACGAGGGGCCATTTCGGAGAAGGTAAGCTGTCTCTCCCTTTTCTTCTATCCTTTCTTTCCTTCTCTTTTTCAATTTTAGGACACGGAACTGGCCCTCGTCAAGGTTGCCTAGGAACCCCTGGAAAAGTACCAGGCTTTAAGACGAGAAGGTAAACGGGAACATGGGTCAAAATTATTCTAAGCAACAAATTCTTTCTGATACTATAAAGTATATTCTAAGAGCTAAGAGTTATGCCATATCTCCACAGCAGATACAGCAATTTATTCTATTCTTAGAAACTTATAGCCTCTGGTTTATTGAGAGGGGTATTCTATGTTTGGAGGATTGGCTACAAGTACAGCAGGATATCAAAAATGTATATGAAACGTATGGTCCTGATGCCCACCTAAATTTTATCTATACAATTTGGACAGAGGTTATGGAGGTAATTGATGATAAAAAAGAATCAGCCCAAACTACCAGGGCAGAGATAGAATATAGTCATTTTAAACAGCAGTCCAAACAGAAGACCAATATAAATTCTATGAGAACTAGCAATCAGTGGCTTAATAGAGCAAAGAAAGGCTCAGAACTTTTAACAACTGAAAAGCTGTTTCCTTCTATGGCATCTCTAAACTTAGAGACAAAAGAATCCCCCAGAAAACACCAAGTTATAGATGAATCAGAATTAGCTTTGGCTACTGTTTCTCCTGTGCTAAAAGTTAAAAAGTTTTTAGAACAAAACAATCTGTATGCTGCATCTTTTCATGCTACTGAGTCTTGTTCTCCTGTAATGTTTGAGAAATATGAGAACACCTCAAAACCACTTGTAACATCTATAAAAATTCAGGACAAAGATATTTTAGGCCACGTGGATACCGGAGCAAACTTTTCCTGCATCGCTGGAAAAGATTGGCCCCACTCCTGGGCAGTGGAACACGTTCCATTCCCTTTGAGGGGTCTAGGATTGCCTAAAAGTGTTCTAAAAAGTGCTGTAGTCCTACCTTGGAATAATGGTGTAAGCAAAGGAAATTTCCAGCCCTATATTCTACCTCATTCATCGTATACTATATGGGGAAGAGATGTGCTAAAAACTGTCTAAAAATCATAATTAATAACATTTTTGCATATCTAATGTATAAATTCTTTTCATAAGTCTCTGCTCAAAAGTTTTTCTTTAAATATGTGTGTATCCGTAAAAGTTGCAGGTCATATCTAATGCAACAAAAGTAGAAATTCGCCAATTAAAAATTTATAAAGGTAAACAAATGAACTTAATTTTTTCTATTTCTCTTCAAAAACCTCCCTTTTTAACTAAGAGTCGACTCTTCTATTTTCTTCTAAAAAGGCCTTATCTTATCTTTTCCTAAAACAATTTTTTATTAATAGCCAGCAAAAATCTGGCGGGAATAATTTGGAGACGTCCAAAAATTTCCCACAATTTTTCTCATCTCATCTTTTACCTGCACCTATAAGTTTGTCAATTTATGTGCTGTGTGAATCTAAAAGTTTGTCTAAGTGTGCATTGAAATTGTGTGTCTGAAAACAATACTAAGCATATTACAAATGTGCAATTTTGAAAAAACAGCTTTTTCCTAGGTCAAACCTCGCCTCAGAGTAAAGCAAAGAAAAAAAAAGGTGTGTTTGCGCTTTGAATTCAAGCGGCTTCTAGGCCCTGAGGGGGAAGGGACCCTCCCCGGCAAAGAGCTCATTGTGGTCACCAAAATGAGAACAAAATTTCTCAAGGTTTCCAAATTTCTCTTTCTAAAAGGTTTTTTTTTTATAAATCCAAATTGTCTAATGATATTGCAGTTAATTAAAATTTAACCATAGTATTAATTTTGTGTATGCATAATATTTTTTCAACTTAATTTAAAAAAAAATTTTTTTTTCTTGGTCACATAAATTTATTACTATGTAATATTATCATTGGTCATAATTATATTAAAACTGGTATCAAATTGTGTTAATTCCTTATTGTTATCTAAAATAATATACATCTAAAAACTAACTTTCAATCGTATTTAATAACATCTAGCATTTTATTTACTTATATTTTAATTAAGGGTAATTTTTATTATTTCCATCTTTAAGCCTTAATAAGAATTTTCTAATGTTAACAAATAGCTGGCATATACCACCTGTCAGCACTGGTTTTAATTTAGTTTAATGCCCTCAAATTTTCAACAAATTTTAGTACCTTTATTAATAAAAGGGAACTTATCCCCCAAAGTCTACAACTTTAACAAATAATTAATCTGGCCATTTCATTTGTCAGTCTGTTAGTGCAAAATTATTTTCTAAACCCTAATCTAATGCTTTATATGGTAAAATTCTAGTAATAAAGCATGTTTTTTAACCTCATATACAGTAATCATATAATCAAAGCTACATAACTTATCGCAATTTAAAAAAATTACTTGTTGCTCTGTGCTTTCAGCCTCTTAAATCTTTAAATTTATCTTTTGTTTATACTCAATGGCTACCTTAATCTGCATATGTATAAACAAGAATGCCTTCTCTGCAAACCACATTTGCAGACAGCCTTCAGTGGCTGCCCCAAAAAGAAAAATTTTCTCCAATCTTAAAAATATATATGTCTAAAAATATAATTTTAATTTTCAACTATCTAAAATAAAAATTTTTTAGTTAACTTGTATTTGGTAACTACTTTCTGTATTTGTTTTTTATGCATTTAAAAAATATTTAAGTATAAGTTACTTAACTACAAAAAACTGGTCATTAGTAACAAAAGTTTATTCATGTACTAATTACTCTGCCTTATCACGGTAACTCTTACCCAAAAATTTATAGTAAACAAATTAACAGTAATATTCAGCTGTGTTTTCTCCCAAAAAAAAAAATCATTAAAGTTTTCTTCCTAAATACAGGAAATGTGCCTTCACACAAATGCCAAACTATAAGTTACATCAAGTTTTACGTCTTGTTTGCTGCATAACTTTTCATTTACATAACTCAAAAATATTTTCTCTCTATTGTTTCTATAATTTTTTCTATAAATTTGTTTTCTTTTATTTCAATATGTATACAGTATAATCAGGTCAATTATTGCGGTTTTCTTAACAAACATTTTCTCTTCTTTTTAAGTATAAAAATCATTACTTTATAATCTTATTGCTACTATGTTAAAAGTTTTGCTTCTTTTATTTTTCCTTATATTTCTAGCCTCTAAATATACCTACCACCACTACCTTATCTACTTGCTTATAAAATGCATTTAAATATTATAACCTTACCTTGTTTTATAACCAATCTGTACTAATTAATAATTGTAAGTGCTTTTACGTAATTTTTGTATTTCATTGCAAATTAATTTTTATCCTCCCACAGGAAACAAGAACACGTGCACCTCTAATACAATCTTAGAGTTTTTAAATCTAATCTGCTCAAATCCCACTAATCAATTTAATCCTTTTCAGGAATTAAAACTGCAAAATTATACCAGTCAATTGCATTCCCTTGCAATCAAAGTAACAAAAAATCTTTCTTCCTTTCTTATAGGCAAAAAAGGTACAGCTCCTTTAACATCCCAAATACAAATAATGCAAATTCTCTACCCTCACCTTCTTCTAACAACCTTTGTTTTATATAACTTCTACAACATAAGTCCAAAAGGGAAGCATACAGCTCCTCCAAAGTATAATTAAAAGCTATTTAATTTTTCCACAGGTCTAAAAAGTTTCTCTGGAACCCAGTCAAAGTAAAACAATTACCATGCCCCTACTAATTTTTTCACTTAAGTTTTCCAGTTTTCTTCAAAAAACTTCACAGAAACTACTAACGCTATCTGCCTAAGAAGAGCAGTCTCCCTCCTGCATAAAGCTGACAGGCTCACACCCAGCATCCCTGCTGATTTCACCTAACAACTCCAGCTGCATTTTCAACCCCCAGTCCTGTTACTTCTGCAAAAAACGCCATCACTGATGATCCCTGAAGGCTGCCTGGAAACACATGACTTCACACCCGCAGCTGAACTTACGAACTCTAAAATTTAAAAACTGAACTTATGAACTCTTCAACAAAATATCATCTTTTATTCTTCTAAGTAGATGTTTCCTGTTTAACCTACCTTCTTCAAAGCAGCAACAAAACTTTTATTATCATTGTAATTTGTAACAAAAAAAAATTTTTTTGTATACGTGTTTATAATTTGCAAACCAGCAATTCCCCTTCCAAATATTTCCCAGCAAAAATTGTTTCATATATGCCATGTTATTACTATTGCTTAAATTGTCCTCTAATTTCCAACTTTTCTATGCTTCTTTATTTCTAACTTTTCTTAATAATGTAGTATTACTCAATCTTCTCCTTACAATTCTCTCACTTATAATATCTTACTTAGTTGTTTTTTTTATTCCTCAGTGCCAGTGCACATTCTCAATTTTTATATTTTTTACAATCACCTGCATATATTTTAATTTTCATATAATAGTTTATACTTTATACCCTATTTAGCTAAGTATATCATACTCCTAATCCCACCTTGCATTAAATACTTAAAACTTTTGGCTCTTTTGGTACTGTCTCTATTCTCTCTAATTGAACTTATTACAAAAAATAGCATACGTAAGGTGTTTTGCCTCGCATGCAAACAGTAATTCGAACTCCTATTTGGTCCCTAGTGTGCAAAAGGCTATTCTAAGCTCACAGCCAAAAAAGCCTAATATTGCCACCAGGTGCACACACACACACACACACACACACACACACACACACACACAAAGGGTGAAATGTCACACTCCACTCAGAAGAGGCACACACCACAAGGTAGAGTGCCCTCCTGAGAAAGAAATTATATGCCAAAAAGGCCCGCAAAAAGCAGTCAAAATCACTTGACCCTTTGCGTGGATTATTTGGACATAATTTCATAAGGGCTGTAACTATTTCTCTCTTTATTTTAAACCTTTATTAGAAATCAGGCCTTAGTAAATTCTTTCTAACTAGAACAGCAATCAAACAGCCAAAAGTCTCCCATTTAATAGCTCCCTGTAATTTTTGCTACCTTGGCGCCTAAATTCAGGCCTTTCCATAAACTTAGCTCATAATAAAGTAATTTTCATTTTTTCCCCAAAACTCTGAAACATTCCTCACATTCCTACTCCCCTGTAATTACGTTTTTCTTCTGTTTTACCCAAAGCAAAGTGAACCCAAAACAAACTGGCCTTTTCACCTTCAGTATCAGCTCTTTAATATGCTAATCTAAGCCAGGGTCTTTCCTTTCTTTCCCAGCTTCTTTGATGTCTAAAATTTGCATCTGCCTTCCAAGTCTCTAACCTTTAAAAACAGCTAGCTCAAAAAATAAATTTGTCTTTCGTTTCTGCTAACGAAAGTCCCCATGCAATCTGCGTGGTTTCATTCATTTCTACAACATATTTTCCGTCGTTCGCCGTCCGTGTACCCACTTTCTCCCCGTGGAATTTTTCCCGAACTCCACGAAGGATCTGTTTGTGCGAACAGGTTTGGCCCGCAACACAAGGGAGCATCCTTGAGATTTGCACATGGGTCATTCTCTAGGACAGACCACATGCTTGTCCATAAAACATATCTCCATAAAATCAAAAAGATAAAAATTGTGCAGACTACCTTCACTGATCACAAGGCGCTGAAATTAGACGTGAACTACAAAGGGACACAGAAGAAAAACTTTAACACCTGGAAATTAAGCACCTTACTACTGAACAATCAGTGGGTCAGAGAGGAAATCAAAACATTCTTGGAAACAAATGAAAATAAAAACACAAATCATCAGAATTTATGGGACAGCAAAAGTGGTACTGAGAGGAAAAGTAATAGCTTTGCAAGCACACATCAGGAAGAAGGGGCCTACATGAATAGCTTAATGACACAGCTTATAAAATTAGAAAATGATCAACAAATGGAACCAAAAATAGAAGGAAATAACAAATCTTAGAGTAGAAATCAATGAAGTGGAAATCCAGAAAACAATACGAAAGATCAACAAAAGCAAAAGTTGGTTCGAAAAAATAGACAAGATTGATAAACTACTGGCAAAACTCATAAAGAAATCGAAAGAGAAATTTGATAAACTGGATTAGAAATGAAAAGGGGGAGATCACTAAAGATATTGCAGAGATTCAAAGGGTAATCAGAGACGACTTTGAGAAACTCTATATCACAAAACATGAGAACCTAGCAGAAATGGGTAAATTCTTGGACTCCTATAACCTTCCATGGTTAAAAAAGGATGAGGTAGCATTTCTAAACAGCTCCATCACTATTGAGGAAATTAAAATGGTGATCAAAAATCTTCCCAAAAACAAAAGCCCAGGCCCAGATGGGTTAGTGAACCCTAATAAATTATTTCAAAGCTTTCGAGAGAAACTTCTACCAATCCTTTTAAAGCTCTTTCATAAAATTGAAGAAACAGGAACACTTCCAAATAGTTTCTATGAAGCTAACATCACCTTGATACCAAAACCAGAGATGCTGCCAAAAAAGAAAATAACAGACCAATATCCCTGATGAACACAGATGCAAAGATCCTCAACAAAATTCTGGCAAATAGAATTCAATGCATCATCAAGAAGGTCATTAACCAAATAGGTTTCATCCCAGGATTGCAAGGGTAGTTTAACATCCGTAAATCAATCAACATAATAAACCATATCAACAAAAAGAAACACAAAAATTATATGATCATATCAATAGGTGCAGAGAAAGCATTCAATAAGGTCCAACACCCATTCTTGGTTAAAAAAGAAACCCTCATCAAGATGGGAATCAAAAAAAAAAATTCAAAATATAGACAGGCCAACTACTATAAGCCAATGGAAAATATTATTATCAATGAAGATAAACTAAAAAGCCTTTCCCCTAAAATTTGGTTCAAGACAAGGCTGCCTTCTCTCACCACTCCTATTCAACATAGCACTGGAAGTACTTGCCAAAGTTATTAGGCAAGAAAAAGATACCAAGGGCATCCAGATAGGTAAGGAAAAGTCAAGCTCTCACTGTTTGCAGATGACATGATAATATATTTAGAAAACTGTAAAGACTCTGCCAAAAAGCTTCTAGAAACAATAGATTTACATAGCAAAGTGGCAGGCTATAAAATTAACACACAAAAGTCAATGGCCTTCTTATACAATAATGATAGAGAAGAAATGGACATTAAAAAAAAACAAACCCACTCACATTAGTGCCCCACAAACTCAACTATTTTGGGGTCAACTTAACTATAGAGGTGAAAGACCTATACAAAGAAAACTACAAAAGCCTGCTTCAAGAAATAATAAAGGACACAAGGAAATGAAGACACATACTCTGCTCATGGATTGGCAGGATTAATTTGCCATTAAAATGGCAATACTCCCCAAAGCATTGTACAGATTCAATGCAATCCCTCTAAAGATAACCATGACATTTTTTTCAAAGAAGTGGATCAAACACTCCTGAAATTCATTTGGAACAATAAACACCCTCAAATAGCTAAAGCAATCCTTGGGAAAAGGAATATGAGAGGCATTACTTTCCCTAATTTTAAACTGTATTACAAAGCAATAGTTATCAAAACAGCATAGTGCTGGGATAAAGACAGATCCTCAGATTAGTGGAATAGATTTGAGTATTCAGAGAATGTTCCCCAGACAATCAACTAATCTTTGATAAAGGAGCAAGAAACCCTAAATGGAACAGGGAAAGCCTCTTCAACAAGTGGTGTTGGCACAACTGGTTAGCCACTTGCAAAAAAGCAAACTCAGACCCCCATCTAACACTATGAACAAAGATCAAATCCAAATGAATTAAAGACCTTGATATCAAGCCAGAAACCATATAGTATATAGAACAACATGTAGGTAAAACACTATATGACACAGAGACTAAAGGCATCTTCAAAGAGGAAATAGCACTCTCCAAACAAGTGGAAGCAGAGATAAACAAATGGGACTATATTAAACTGAGAAGCTTCTGCACCTCAAAGGAAATAGTGCTTAAGATACAAGAGCTGGGGCAGGAGAGATAGCATGGAGGTAAGGCGTTCACCTTGCATGCAGAAGGACGGTGGATCAAATCCCAGCATCCCATATGGTCCCCTGAGCCTGCTAGGAGTGATTTCTGAACGTAGAGCCAGGAGCAACCCCTGAGTGCTGCTGGGTGTGACCCAAAAAACAAAACAAAACAAAAAAAAAAGATACAAAAGCCACTCACAGAATAGGAGAAACTTTTCACCCAATACCCATCAGACAAGGGGATAATATAGAAAATATACAAGGTACTGACAGAACTTAATAAGAAAAAAACATATACCCCATCAAAAAATGGGGAGAAGAAATGAACAGACACTTCCTCAAAGAACAAATCCAAATGGCCAAAAGACACATGAAAAATGCTCCATGTCACTAATCATCAGGAAGATGCAAATCAAAACTACAATGAGGTACCATCTCACACCACAGAGACTGGCACACATCACAATGAACAAGAACAATCAGTGCTGGTGAGGATGTGGAGAGAAAGGAACTCTGATTCACTGCTGGTGGGAATGCCATCTAGTCCAGCCTTTTTGGAAAACAATATGGAGATTCCTCAAAAAACTGGAAACTGAACTCCCATATGATTCAGCTAGTCCACTCTTAGGAATATAGTACAGGAACATAAAACTACAATTCAAAAATCCCTTCCTCACACCTATATTCATTGCAGCTTTATTTATAATAGGCAGACTCTGGAAACAACCAAGATGCCCTTCAACAAATGAATGGCTAAAGAAACCGTGGTACATATACACAATGGAATATTATGCAGCTGTCAGGAAAGATGAAGTCATAAAATTTTCCTATATGTGGATGTACATAGAATCTATTATGTTGTGTGAGATAAGTCAGAGGGAGAGAGATAGACAGAGAATAGTCTCACTTATTTATGGATTTTAAGAAAAATTAAAGACATTACTGTAATAAGGCCCAGAGACAATAGAGTTATGGGCTGGAAGGGCCAGAAGGACCAGGTCACAATTTGAAGCTCACGACAAAGAGTGTTGAATGCTGTTAGGGAAATAACTATGCTAACAACTAGCATGACAATGTTAAAGAATGAGAGAAGTAGAATGCCTGTCGTAAATACAAGCAGGGGTGAACGAGGAGGGGGACATTGGTGGTGGGAATGTTGCACTGGCAAAGCAGGGCATTCTGTTTATGACTGAAACCCAACTACAAACATACTTATCATCATGGTGCTTAAATAAAGATTTATATAAAAAAAAGAAAAGATGTGAGTATATATTGATACTCATACCCCACAGTGCCAGGAGGTGCAAGGGAATTTGGGGGCTGCACCTGCTGCTGCTGGGGTTAGGCACATACTAAGCACATGTCCTAGCTACTATACCCTTTCCCACTCCCAAATTCCATCTTTTTTCACTGTTGAATAAAAATCCATATATACCATATTTTTCGTGCCATAAGACATATTTTTTTCATCCCCCAAAGATGAGAAAATGTCTGTGCATCTTATGCAGCAAATGCCACCTGAAGCTAAAGCCTGAATGCAGGGGAGGAGAGAAGAGATACCTCTTGACATCCACAGTGTTACACCCCTTTATTGTGCAGATATACCACATAGTACAAGCAATCAGGTTAACCCACTTTCACTATCATATAGAGCTTTCATTTAAGTCTATTTGATTGCTGCCACACCGTGTCACACTCAGGGGTTACTCCTGGCTATGTGCTCAGAAATCGCTCCTGGTTTGGGGGGGTGGTGATACGGGATGCCGGAGGATAGACCGTGGTCCATCCTAGGTTAGCGCGGGCAAGGCAGATACCTTAGCACTTGTGCCATTGCTCTGGCCCTGACTTTTATTTTTATTTTATATTAAAGTAAAAGTATTTAAAAATGTTTTTTTTTATTTTCTGATGTAAAAAGCAGTTAGGTAAATGTGTTTAACCAGCTGTGTATGGGCGTATATATTACTTTGGACTTGCAGTCTGGTTGTTCCCAGCTGCCATCTCCTGATGGTGTCTCACGTTATGTTTATGAAATGTTTTAGTGCATCATTTGCTTTAGAGCATATTTTTCTTGTTTTCCTCATCTAAAAATTATGTGCATCTTATGGTCAGGTTTGTCTTATAGAGTGATAAATATGGTAGCTTATTTTTCTACTACCACCACCATTACTTTAGGGGCTTCTACAATTTTGGATGGAGACCACAGCCAGTGGTCTGCCCCATGCCCCACATGTGGTTCCAGGGATCCAACTCACAGTCTCACACATAGAAGCAATGTTCCCTCCTCTGTGGAACTAAATCCTGTACATAACACTGTAGTTACAGCTTTAACTTCCCAGGACAATGTCTCCTAGTTCTTGGAGAGGTTTTCTAAGCTGTGTTTCCTACAGTGGCTACTCCATTTCACATCCCTGTCGGTAATTCTGAGTGTATGGACATCTCCCTGCTATCAGCTGAGCATTTTCTGCTGAGGAGTTAACAGCTTCATTTAACCCTTCATGCACAGAGCAACTGGTAGCACAGCTTAAAAGAAACCTTACTCGTTGAAAAAAATCTTGGAAATCGTGATAGCTAAATTTTAACAACCAAACTTTAAAAAAGTGTCTGCTATTATGCAGAGGAAATAGTACGATATGAACTCTGTGAACACTGGTGGAGGGAGGTTTGACATTGATGGTGGGACTGGTGCTGAAATGTTGTATGTCTAAAACTTAACTTTGAATGACGTTGTAAACCACACTGCTTTAAATAAAACATTTTAAAAAAAGTTAAAGCAAGTTGCAAGATCTCTATTCCTGAGTATTTTTTCTAGCATTCTAGCAAATCATTCTAGCAGCATTTTTCAAACTATAATCTCCTTAATTGAGCTGTTGAAGATCTTCTACCTAACTTCCATTGGAAGTGATTAATCAGCAATGTAATGACATTCTAAAAGGCAAACATCAAGAGACTTTTCAATAGAATTCTATAAGTGCCTTCTAAGTGATGAATATGCTAAATTAAAGTCAGGCACTTGTGAATTGATATCAATATTTGGCAATACCTGTGTGAAAAGGTATTTTCAAAGATGGAATATGGAAAATCTCATTAGGGATCCATATTAACATACAAATATTTGCAATCAATGTTGATGACAGGAAATCCTAAATTTGAATTCCAATCAAGCAAAATATTGTCTCCAAATAAAACTTCCTTTCTTTATAGACTTTATTTCAAAAACCAAAAAAAAACAAAACAAAACAAAAAAAAACCCTATACTTAATTCTTAGATTTTGAATTTCATTAATAAATTCTTTCCAAGGTTTGTAATGTCTCTTATAAATGCAGTTACTAAACTGCCTCAATTTTGCTTTGTGGGATGCAAAGCCTAAGACACTCATTCTAATTAGGCTGGTTGTTGAAGTGATGTGCCGACCTCAACTCTCCTTTGGTTCCTTACTGCAATGTCTTTATTGGATCATTTCATTCCTTAGCACTAGACTATATATGCCTCCTAATTAAGCCATACGGCACTTTCAAGAATGAATCATGTGGATGAACCAAACAGAACCCAGTCTGCTTCCCAATTAAGTGTTTCTCCAGTGACCAGGCCAAAGGCCATGGGAACTCCTTTGTACCCTCACACTTCAAAGCTGACTACCACCTGCATCTCCCTACAAGTCTCACCCACTCCTCTTCCTCTCGTCTAGTATCTGCACACCTAAAATGGCTCCAAAATTGTCTCTGCAATGTGGACTAGTGCCAAGATTAAGCCACAGCCTTAGGCATACCAGGCAGGTACTCTGCTACTGAGCTACAAACCTGAACCCCGTATTTTTTTATAAAGCTCCGAGTCAACTTTCTGAAAATGTGACTTTTGACAGCACAAATGGTAGCATATCTGAGGCCCTCAGTTTGATCCCTGGTACCACATAGCCACCACGTGTACCCTTGGTAGCCCCAAGAACTGAAAGGTCTGAACATTCAGCCTTTAGCTCTTCAAGGGCAGTCCACCCATCTCCTACCACTAGATAAGGTCCTATCAAATACATAAAGAAATTTTTGACCCAATAAATATGCAGAGTCCCAGAGGAATCTAGAAATGATGTAATCTGTCTCTGTTCTGTGCTGTAGTTCCTCTCTCCAAGTTTTCTTTCCAGGCTCTTCAATTCCTTCCTGGAATCTCTGCCAATGAAACTATAGTAATACGATGTGGCAGAACCTTGGGGCTCTGGTCAGTGACCTACATGTGTTCATGAAAACCAACGGTGCCTACGAGTTGCTCTTTCATGGCTTAACCATACACTTACTGTTGTTCCTTGCTCTAATAACAGCTGACACTTGTTGAGACATTCTGGTCTGTCAATCAGTTCCACGAATGCTTTCTCAGCCTCAATTCTCTGGGTCAGATCAGTCCTGATGTAGAGATGAGTACACAACACTTCCAGCTCAGCCAGACTCTGAAGGAGAAGGATCAAGATATGAACATATTACACTAGTGAAAGCAAGCATGGGAAATCCATTAACCACAGGACACAGGACACAAACAGCATCAGTTCAAGTAAAGGCATATGCAGTCATCTCATCTCACTTGGGATCACCATGGCAGATGTTTTCCTACCTCCCAATAGGTCAAGAATAAACAGACAATTCTCTGGATGTGAAACAGAAATTCATGAAGGAGAAAGCTATTATAATCACATTACTTAAACTACAACAAAAACAAGTACCTATATAGTCGAGTATAAGCCAAGTTTTTGGACACAAAATTGTCAACATACTCAGGTCATATAGGTTATTTGATTCACTGTGCATGCTACCAAATCAAATGCATTTAGTCTCCATTTGTCTTCTGCCATCTGCTGGAGGTAGTGGTGCTTCAGCTCAGTCCACAAGTCCCAGCTGAGCAGAAGAGGTAGGTGGCTGAACTGAACTGTATGCCACTGAACTAGTTAACCCGCAATATTCAATGGCACATTTAATTAAGTGAAAAACCCATTTAAGGCAGTAAAGTTGTGTAAATAAATGTTTATAAATCCTGAATCCTTATAATCAGGGGTTTTGGAGTATAAGGATTCAGAATTTTTAACTATTTATTTATAATGCTTTACTGTCTTAAATGGTTTATTCCCTTTATTAAAGTTGTCATTCAATACTATGGGTTAATGTGGTATACTAATGGCATACAGTATATCAAACAATCATATATTGTAAATATAATCATATATTTATTTATTTACTGATTCCTCAATTACTGTAATTGGTTTGGGTATATATTTTTATTTTTGAAATTTACCAGTGGCTGCTGAATTTTCTATCTTGGCTTATACTCGAGTCGCTAAGTTTTCCCAGGTTTTAGGGTAAAATTAAGGGGGTCATTTTATACTCAGGTCAGCTTATACTCGAGTATATATGGTAAATCGAAAGAGGGGCCAGATTCTTCTGGTAGGGTATTTAAAAAGGCCTGCCTGAAGTAGGAACATTCATACCAACTTCTGAGAGTGAATCAGAAAAGAAAATAAGAGCTGACAGACTAAGAGAGAAAGAGCATTTCCCGAGACTCAGATGAAGCTAAGTTACTGTGCATATCAGCAGGGTAGTACTGGAACAGTGAAGGTGTTTCGACAAGGACAGGGACCTGGACGCAGAATGGGCTACTATGTCACTTTGTCTCAAGCTTTAAGACCTTCAATGGCTCAATCTATTAAATTATAAATAGATGCCGGTCTGGGACTTGTAAAGTAACCAATTTCGCTGTTGCAGGCAAACACTCTAAACTACTCAGGATCTCTGCTAGACCTAAGGCTGCTACTTTACATGTGGGAGAGTCCCATGTTAGAGCCACCAAAAGCTTGGTTTTGTTTAAAGTAGCATCTAGAGAGAGAGGGCATGTAGGCATAATTTGAAGGAGTCATGAAAAATGAACACAGTTTCTCTTGGCTTGGGAAGTTTTTGTTAAGGCATCGAATTTAAAAATTCTTGTGCTCTGAACTTGAATTAGATTATTACTATTTGGAGGACAGAAAAACTGGCACAGGTTTCAAAGTCAAGCATGCAACTGAGGGTAAAGGGATGTTTGTAATGAATCACCAGTGTTTGTCCTTTCTGATCTGGGTTTGCCTGTGGCTGCCTCTTTATACAAGGTCAAATATCCTCTCAAATATATATATATATATATATATATACACACACACACACACACATATATTGTTTGCCTGATAGAAATACCAGAGAAAACACTAAAAAGTGGTTTCATTCTTTTCACTTCTCTCCTTTTTTAAGCTTATTTATGCCATTTTCTACTTCTCAATCCAGGTCAGACTTAAACAAACTCAGGTTTGGGATACTTTTTTTTTTTTTGCTTTCTTTTGCTCAAGTAAAAACAGAAAAATAAAAGGGTTTCAAATTAATAAGTAAGACAAAGAGCAATAAACAAACTATAATTCCAACTACAAACATCTCTGCTACTTTGATTGATCCAACAAGTCTTCACAATACTAATAACAGGAGTTTTATAGTACTGGAACACATAGTAAATATGTGGTTTGGGTATTTCCCTATTTTCTCCAGAGGGATAAAACAAAACAAAAACAAAAACAGGGAAACAAAGGTGCTGTTTTCCCATCTCATGGCTCAAGATCAAGCTCAAAAGTCTTCTTCATCTTATAAATGTGAAGAGCTGAATAAATAAAATAATTTAAGAGTGGGCCGGAGCAGTGTCACAGCGGTAGGGCGTTTGCCTTACACACAGCTGACCTAGGACAAACAATGCTTCGATTCCCCGGCGTTCCATATGGTCCCCCAAGCCAGGAGCGATTTCTGAGCACATAGCCAGGAGTAACCCCTGAGCATCACCAGGTGTGGCCTCCAAAACCTTGCAGGAAATAACCTGCTGGCACAGGGCTTTCAGACTTCTGGCCTCAAGTAACTCTAAGAGAATAAATTTCTCACCGTGACCCAGCCTGACTATGGTCATTTCCTACAAACAGGGGGTGGGGGGAAACAGAGAGAGAGAGAGAGAGAGAGAGAGAGAGAGAGAGAGAGAGAGAGAGAGAGAGAGAGAGAGAGAGAGAGAGAGAGGTTAGTATGAATCAATTCCATAGTACTTAAGCAACCCATTTGGATAGATTATGGAACAATTATGGACATTATTATGTCTGTTCCGATATCCTGATTTAAGAGAACTCAACACACAGAAAGTCTGGAGTCTGTGTAAATAGCTTTTTTCAATCTTACCAACTACTCCCCACTCCAAACTATTTAAAAGGAACAAATATAGATAGAGAAAGGTGGTTTGAGGGGAAAAAAAGAGAAAGACTTGAACAACTTCTTGGGAAAGACTGGAACAAAGGGGGAAGCCAGTTATTCTTCCCTTGTGATAACAAATCAACTCTGTCTTTTACCTCCAGTATCGCATACTTGTAGAGTGACCCTACGCTGGCCAAAGTAATGACCTCCACGTTTAAAAGTCAATTTCACAATGAGTGATTTATGACTGAGCAGCACTCTACAGATATACAACTGACTTTCCTAAGACTGTTTTAGGAAGAAATATTATCTTTCACAGTAAATAGTTGTATTGTATCTTCCTTTCAGGTACTGGTGTCTGAGGAAATGTCTCTGAGCAATTGATTCCTCCTGGATTTGCTGACAACAGAGACACAAATTATAGATTTCCAAGGCTGGCCGTCCACTTAGAAATCCCAAGCACACAGCCAATAGAAACAAACAAGGAAAACCAGACACCCCCAGAATCCCCATAGCAAACTCTCAGGTTCCCAGGCTCCAGCCAATGGCCTCAACAAGGATCTAAACATTTCTGGACAACTAGCTGATCTTGGCAGATGGCATACCCCTATTGAAACTTTTCTGTGCCCCATAATTCTCACACAATTCCCACACATCCACACATCTCAGAAGGTGAAAAGCTGGAGGCAGGAGGGAAGACCAGAAAATTCCTTCTACCGTGAAAGAGCAATATAGGAGTGTTGGGTCTAGCTGGGGAACACCGGGGTGGGGGGGTGTTGAGGGATGTGGCAGCTTAGACAGACATTTTCACTATCTTGGTTTCACAGGAATGCACACATATAAAATACCCCCCATCTACTGCAGTTGAGTTACAGGTCACGAGCAGTGCTGGGGCTCTTAAGGGACTGTGACAGGTCCCTTAAGAACAAAGAAACAGATGAATCACAAGTAGCCCAACAGAACTCAAAACTTCCCATCTACTTCTTTCCTCCCTTTCCTGCCTTCTGGAATTCAACCTCTTGAGCAGTGCTGATAAAAAAGAAAAATCCTTCATCATGAAGCTCTTCATTTCCCACAAACCCTTTTCCTTCCTCCCTTTATTTTATTTATTTATTTATTTTCGTTTTTGAGTCACACCGGTGATGCCTGGCTATGCACTCAGAAATCTCTCCTGACTCGGGGACCATATGAGACACTGGGGATCGAACCGAGGTTCATCCTGGGTCAGCCGCATGCAAGGCAAATGCCCTACTGCTGCACTATCACTCCAGCTCCTCTTTCCTTCCCTTACAACCTTTTCTGAGTTTACCTGAAGCTCCCTCTTGGGTCTTTGGGAACTGGATGGTGTTTTTTCAAAAGCCTTTTACTTTACAAGCTTTCTTTTAGTTTTCAAATCATAAAAAGTAGACTCCTGAGACATACTTGGCGGGGGGGGGGGGGGTAGGGGGAGTTTACACTCCTGGCTCTGAACTCAGAAATCACTCCTAGCAGTCTCCGGGATTGAACCTGGGTCCTTCCCAGGTCGTCTGCAAGCAAGGCAAACACCATACCGCTGGTATCTCTATGGCCCAAATCCCTTCCTCTTGGAAATTCAGGATGGTGCTGAAAAACAACCCATAAAAACTCAGCAGCTTTTCTGCAAATCCCCACTCCCACTCCTTTTGAAAGTTCAGTTAGTAAAATCCTCCTTCCAGAAGAACTGTATAGACTGGGACAAAGAAGTATGAGCTATGCCTGGCTCACAGCAGACCCACCACTGGGTGTACAAAGTCTCCTCTGCTCATGCTCATTCTAAGCCATCCCCCGGGTCTTCTGGGCCTGCTTCCCACTTAGCACACACTGCCCAGGTGAATCCTGTCCTAAACACTCTCTTCTCTGTGACAATCATGTTCAAAAGCAACAACTCACAGCTGCACCCTGGTCAAAACTAGGAGGCCTGGGTGGGCAGTAAGAAGTTTGGTTCTGGTCTCCACTTTGGGAACAAAAGGAGATCTGACTGAAAACAAGATCAATGGGCCAAATGGGTCTCCTCCAGTTTCCCCAGTATTTTATTTCTCATCTTTTCCATCTAAACAGCCTCCAGCTTATCTGTTCCCAGTTCCATGTCTTTTTTCCCCTCTGCGCTACTTACCACAATCCACCGTCTCCCCAGATAATATAGATCCATGACTTCCAGTGGGACCAAGGGCCTCACTAGGCTTCCACCCCACCCTCAGGGAGCCAGGGGTCCTCAAACTTTTTAAACAGGGGGCCAGTTCACTGTCCCTCAGACCATTGAAGGGTCTGACTATAGTAAAAACGAAACTTATGAACGAATTCTTATGCACACTGCATATATCTTATTTTGCAATGAAGAAACAAAACAGATACAAATACAATATGTGGCCCGCGGGCCATGGTTTGGAGACCACTGCGAGTCTAGGCTGTGAACAGCATGGGTCAATGAGCCATAGAAGATCCCTTTTTTATGTCAAGCAGGAGGTGGGAGACTATGAGTCTCTGGAAGCCGTGTGTACTCCTGGCCTCACACATCTACATCCTCAACTTCCTGGACACACCTGCTAGCTAGCCGCCCTGATGGGCAGATGATAGTAAGATACAGGGACAAAAATGATGCTGCACTATGAGATTACTATAACTTTGTTGCCTCGAGCAGCTAGAATCCCCCTAAGAGTCTATGTCTTCAGTAATTAGATGTATAGTTACATACACCAACGACCACTCTCAAGGTGGCTGAAACACTCTTAAAAGAATGTCGAGGGACCAGAGAGATAGTAAGGCGTTTGCCTTGCATGCAGAAGGACGGTGGTTCGAATCCTGACATCCCATATGGTCCCCCAAGCCTGCCAGGAGCGATTTCTGAGCATAGAGCCAGGAGTAACCCTTGAGTGTTGTGGGGTGTGACCCAAAAACAAAACAAAAGAATGTTGAGCATGTGAAAATTCAGAATGTTAGGTACTAAGCCAGTCTGATCACTAAATGCCCCTTGAAAGAACTGGGTTCTAATCCCATAGCCTGAAATAATTCAGATGGCGAAGTCTCAGTTTTTCCCTGGTCCCTCAATTTGTCTGGTCTTATATTGCTCCAACTCAATATTTAAAGCTGTCCACCACTATGTATTCCTACCATGATGATGAGAAGTTTTTTTTTTCACTTGTAATCAATAATCTCCGTTGCTTAACCCATGGTAATATTTATCACCCTTCTGAGCCCGAAGAGTGGCCAATGTCCCATCATAGTTTACAATTCACTTTGAAGACTTACACCCAGTGCTGAAGAATTTGTACAGGGGTTTAGGCTCTCATCTTACACATGACAGATTTCAATTCCATCAACCTCGTTGCATAGGATCCCTGAACACAGCCAGAAGTAAGCCGTAGGTGCCACTGGGTAGGGCCCCAAAACAAAGATGTGGGCTTGTTCCACTGGGCTTCAACATCATGGAGCCCTGTGGAAAGATTCTTGGGGAGACCTGCTTAAGTAGGGATGAGAGCCTGGGTGACAGTGAGCCCACAGAGGCTTACAAAGGAACAGGATACTTGGACGCATCCCTTCCCCCAAAGTCACCTCCTGCACCCCACAGCATCCCCTGTTCCCTCCCTTGTGGTCTGCTCCAGTCAGACCCCTCTTGGAGTCCTCGGCTTAGTTCTTCCCCCATTTATGGCCCTTTGGCCTAGAAACGCTTCCCTGGTGGAGCTTCACGGGGTTCACCCTTCTGGTTCCCTAGAGACCCCGTGAAGCTGCAAATTCCCTGCGAGAAGAAATCACATCACTGCAAGTTCTGTGAGGACGGCGTCGCGTTCTTCAGCGCCTGGCGTGGAATAGCAACTCAATGAAGAAGTGGGTGGACCAATGACAGCTCAAGGCAGTATGGAGAAAGCCTGGCATAGCAGTCCGGTTCGGCCTGAACGTTCCTAGCATGCACATGCAAACACGCACACACACACGCGCGCGCACACACACACACACACGCACACACACACACACACACACACACACACACACACACTCGCTTGGCCGATCGCCCCGGCTCAATACTGCCATGTCCTGTGCCTCCTCCTGTCCGATCCGTTTTCCAGTGCGCGGTGCGATCGGTTGTCAGCGGACCCGGGGAGGGCTGCAGAGTCCGTCCTCGAGCCCAGAACTTCGTCCAGGGCTGGCGACCCGGCGGGGCAGGTGCGGGACGCCAAGGGGGTGCCCCAGGCAGGGCCGCCGCGGACGGACTGATTCCCGGGGTCGCGCGCCAGCGCAGGGCCGGGACCGAGGCGCTGGGGAGCGGACCTTCCTCCGCAGCCTCCGGTCTCCCCGAAAGCGGCTGCTGCGGCCGAGCCCTCCCCCCGCTCGCCGTCGCCCCGATCCCCGCACAGAGCTGCCGACGGGCGCCCACCTGCGAGGACCGAGCGCGCGGCCCAGCAGGCCGACCCATCGGCGAGGCGGGAGGCCCGGCGCCCTCCCGGGCAGCTGCAGCCCGAGCGCGCCCGGGGTCCCCCTCGGCGCACTGACCTGGAAGCGCAGCGCCATCTTCCCGGGACGCGGCGGAGGCGGAGGCCGAGGGAGCCCCAGCTGCCCGCCGGTCCCTGCGCCGCTGGCCCGCCCGCTGCCCGCTCCCCGCTCGCTCCAGCGCTCACGGCCACTGGCGCGCGCGAGGCCTCGGCTTGGGGAGCGCCCTGCGGGGGCGTGGTCTCTTCGGGGGCGTGGCCACGGGGGCGTGGTCTGTCGGAGGGGCGTGGTCTGCCGGGGACGCCCGAGAGGCCTCGGCTTCGAGGAGCGCCCTGCGGGGGCGTGGTCTCTCGGGGGCGTGGACACGGAGGGCGTGGTCTATCGGAGAAGGCGTGGTCTGCCGGGGACGCCCGCGAGGCCTCGGCTTTGGGAGCGCTCGGCGGGGCGGGGCCTGACGGAGGCCAGACGGAGGGGCGTGCCCTGGAAAGGGCGTGGTCTGTAGAGGGCCGGGTCCTGGTGGGCGTGGTCTTCCGGGAGGCGCGGGCTCGAGGGCGTGGCACGTCGGGAGGACCCGCTGCAGGGGCTGGGCCCGTCGAGAAAGGCGGCCTTCTTTGTGGGCGGGACCTAGGGGCGGGGCGGGCCTAAGGGTGAAGGGCAAGTCTTGTTCCTAGGACCCGGCGCTCAAGTCCAGCCTCTCAGCGCTCACCTCCGTGGCCCTGACTTCTGACCCCAAGCTTCCACCGCAGCCAAGCCATCACCTTGTCTTTTCCATCCCCTTGTCTTTTCCATCCCCATAGTCTCCCTCCCTGCACCCTGTTCAATAACAGCCCTGGATGGGGCTGGATGGCGATGGGATGGATAGATGGATGGAGAGGTACTTCCCCTCTAGCCCAGGCCTTGCGCGTGCAGCCGGCGGGTTTTAGGATGGCAGCGACAAAACGATCCACAGACAGGTTTCAGGAGACATCAGCTTTCTTCAGGCCCAAGCCAGCAGATGTGGCTTCTAACAACCTATTTAAGCATGCTCTCTTCAACTTGCCCTGCATCTTAACTTCTCTCTGCCTTGTCTCCTCCTGCTGCCTCTTCTTCCATCCCTCTTGCTGAATCTCTGTCAATCTATCCCACAAATCCTCTTCCTGCCCCTCGGGCAAACCTTTTGAAACATTCAAATATCCCTCCCAGAAATAGCTAGGTCTTACTAGCAGGTAAGATGGGCATGGAGTGACACGCCCCTTAATTGATGGCTGTTGCACACTATTTCTTTCTCTAATGTCTTGTCCCCCAATGCCCTACAAACTTCAGCTCTCTCAACTCTCCCAAGTCCCTGTCGACTCCCAGAATACAAGTTCTGTTTTCTTTTTCTCTTTTTTTTCATGTTTTACTTAAACACCTTGGTTACATACATGATTGTGTTTTGGTTTCAGTCATGTAAAGAACACCACCCATCACCAGTGCAACATTCCCATCACCAATGTCCCAAATCTCCCTCCTCCCCACCCAACCCCCTCCTGTACTCTAGACAGACTCTCTATAACCCTCATAGGGTCTCATTATTAGGATAGTTCAAAACGTAGTTATTTCTCTAACTAAACTCATCACTCTTTGTGGTGACCTGTAATTTCCAGCCCTTCAATTTTTTTGTGTCTGAAAATTATTAATGCAAGAATGTCTTTCATTTTTCTTAAAACCCATAGATGAGTGAGGCCATTCTGCATTTTTCTCTCTCTGACTTATTTCACTCAGCAAATAGATTCCATGTTCATCCATGTATAGGTAAATTTCATGACTTCATCTCTCCTGACAGCTGCATAATATTCCATTGTGTATATGTACCACAGTTTCTTTAGCCATTCATCTGTTGAAGGGCATCTTGGTCGTTTCCAGAGTCTTGCTATGGTAAATAGTGCTGCAATGAATATAGGTGTAAGGAAGGGATTTTTGTATTGTATTTTTGTGTTCCTAGGGTATATTCCTAGGAGTGGTATAGCTGGATCGCATGGGAGCTTGATTTCCAGCTTTTGGAGGAATCTCCATATCGCTCCCATGAAGGTTGAACTAGACGGCATTCCCACCAGCAGTGGATAAGAGTTCCTTTCTCTCCACACATCCCCGCCAACACTGCTCGTTCTCATTCTTTGTGATGTGTACCAATCTCTGTGGTGTGAGGTGGTACCTCATAGTTGTTTTGATTTGCATCTCCCTGATGATTAGTGATGTGGAGCATTTTTTCATGTGTCTTTTGGCCATTTGTATTTCTTCTTTGTCAAAGTGTCCATTTCTTCTCCCCATTTTTTGATAGGATTAGATTTTTTTTCTTGTAAAATTATGTCAGTGCCTTGGATATTTTGGAGATTAGCCCCTTATCTGATGGGTATTGGGTGAATAGTTTCTCCCACTCAGTGGGTGGTTCTTGTATCCTGGGCACTATTTCCTTTGAGGTGCAGAAGCTTCTCAGCTTAATATATTCCCATCTGTTAATCTCTGCTTTCACTTGCTTGGAGGGTGCAGTTTCCTCCTTGAAGATGCCTGTAGTCTCAATGTCCTGGAGTGTTTTGCCTATGTGTTGTTCTATATATCTTATGGTTTCAGGACTGATATCAAGGTCTTTAATCCATTTGGATTTTACCTTCATACATGATGTTAACTGGGGGTCTAAGTTCAATTTTATGCAAGTGGCTAGCAGTTGTGCCAACACCACTTGTTGAAGAAGCTTTTTTGCTCCATTTAGGATTTCTTGCTACTTTATCAAAAATTAGGTGATTGTATGTCTGGGGAACATTCTCTGAGTATTCGGTCTATTCCACTGATCTGAGGGCCTGTCTTTATTCCAATACCATGCTGTTTTGATAACTATTGATTTGTAGTACAGTTTAAAGTTGGGGAAAGTAATTCCTCCCATATTCTTTTTCCCAATGATTGCTTTAGCTATTCTAGGGTGTTTATTATTCCAAATGAATTTTAAAAGTACCTGATCCACTTCGTTGAAGAATGTCACGGGTATCTTTAGAGGGATTGCATTAAATTTGTACAATGCTTTGGGGAGTATTACCATTTTTTTTATTTTGTTACTCTAACTCTCATCAATACTTATTTTTTTTTATTTGAACACCTTGATTACATACATGATTGTGTTTGGGTTTCAGTCATGTAAAGAACACCACCCATCACCAGTGCAACATTCCCATCACCAATGTCCCAAGTCTCCCTCCTCCCCACCCGACCCCCGCCTGTACTCTAAACAGGCTCTCCATTTCCCTCATACATTCTCAATATTAGGACAGTTCAAAATGTAGTTATTTCTCTAACTAAACTCATCACTCTTTGTGGTGAGCTTCCTGGGGTGAGCTGGAACTTCCAGCTCTTTTCTCTTTTGTGTCTGAAAATTGTTATTGCAAGAATGTCTTTCATTTTTCTTTTTTCTTAACTCTTTTTTTATTTTATTTAAACACCTTGATTACATACATGATTGTGTTTGGGTTTCAGTCATGTAAAGAACACCCCCCATCACCAGTGCAACATTCCCATCACCAATGTCCCAAGTCTCCCTCCTCCCCACCCGACCCCCACCTGTACTCTAAACAGGCTCTCCATTTCCCTCATACATTCTCATTATTAGGACAGTTCAAAATGTAGTTATTTTTCTAACTAAACTCATCACTCTTTGTGGTGCACTTCCTGAGGTGAGCTGGAACTTCCAGCTCTTTTCTCTTTTGTGTCTGAAAATTATTATTGCAAGAATGTCTTTCAATTTTCTTAAAACCCATAGATGAGTGAGGCCATTCTGTGTTTTCTCTCTCTCTCTCTCTCTGACTTATTTCACTCAGCATAATAGATTCCATGTACATCCATGTATAGGAAAATTTCATGACTTCATCTCTCCTGACAGCGGCATAATATTCCATTGTGTATATGTACCATGGTTTCTTTAGCCATTCGTCTGTTGAAGGGCATCTTGGTTGTTTCCAGAGTCTTGCTATGGTAAATAGTGCTGCAATGAATATAGGTGTAAGGAATGGGTTTTTGTACTGTATTTTTGTGTTCCTATGGTATATTCCTAGGAGTGGTATAGCTGGATCGCATGGGAGCTTGATTTCCAGTTTTGGGAGGAATCTCCATATTGCTTTCCATAAAGGTTGAATTAGACGGCATTCCCACCAGCAGTGGATAAGAGTTCCTTTCTCTCCACATCCCCGCCAACACTGTTTATTCTCATTCTTTGTGATGTGTGCCATTCTCTGGGGTGTGAGGTGGTATCTCATAGTTGTTTTGATTTGCATCTCCCTGATGATTAGTGATGTGGAGCATTTTTTCATGTGTCTTTTGGCCATTTGTATTTCTTCTTTGTCAAAGTGTCTGTTCATTTCTTCTCCCCATTTTTTGATGGGATTAGATTTTTTTTCTTGTAAAGTTCTGTCAGTGCCTTGTATATTTTGGAGATTAGCCCCTTATCTGATGGGTATTGGGTGAATAGTTTCTCCCACTCAGTGGGTGGCTCTTGTATCCTGGGCACTATTTCCTTTGAGGTGCAGAAGCTTCTCAGCTTAATATATTCCCATCTGTTAATCTCTGCTTTCACTTGCTTGGAGGGTGCAGTTTCCTCCTTGAAGATGCCTGTAGTCTCAATGTCCTGGAGTGTTTTGCCTATGTGTTGTTCTATATATCTTATGGTTTGGGGTCTGATAGAGAGGTCTTTCATCCATTTGGATTTTACCTTCGTACATGATGTTAGCTGGGGGTCTAAGTTCAATTTTTTGCAAGTGGCTATCCAGTTGTGCTAACACCACTTGTTGAAGAGGCTTTCCCTGCTCCATTTAGGATTTCCTGCTCCTTTATCAAAAATTAGGTGATTGTATGTCTGGGGAACATTTTCTAAGTATTCAAGCCTATTCCACTGATCTGAGGGCCTGTCCTTATTCCAATAACATGCTGTTTTGATAACTATTGCTTTGTAGTAAAGTTTAAAGTTGGGGAAAGTAATTCCTCCCATATTCTATTTCCCAATAACTGCTTTAGCTATTCTAGGGTGTTTATTGTTCCAAATGAATTTCAAAAGTGCCTGATCCACTTCTTTGAAGAATGTCATGGGTATCTTTAGAGGGATAGCACTAAATCTGTATAATGCCTTCGGAAGTATTGCCATTTTGATTATGTTAATCCTGCCAATCCATGAGCAGGGTATGTGTTTCCATTTCCGCATGTCCTATCTTATTTCTTGGAGCAGAGTTTTATAGTTTTCTTTGTATAGGTCCTTCACATTTTTAGTCAAGTTGATTCCAAGATATTTGAGTTTGTGTGGCACTATTGTGAATGGGGTTGTTTTCTTACTGCCCATTTCTTCCTTATTGCTATTGGTGTATAGAAAGGCCATTGATATTTGTATGTTAATTTTGTAGCCTGCCACCTTGCTATATGAGTCTATTGTTTCTAGAGCCACCTTGCTATATGAGTCTATTGTTTCTAGAAGTTTTTGGTAGAGTCTTTAGGGTTTTCTAAGCAGAGTATCATGTTATCTGCAAACATCAAGAGCTGGACTTCTTCCTGTCCTATCTGGATTCCCTTGATATCTTTTTCTTGCCTAATCGCTATAGCAAGTACTTCCCATGTTATGTTGAATAGGAGTGGTGAGAGAGGACAGCCTTATCTTGTGCCAGAATTTAGAGGGAAGGCTCTTAGTTTTTCTTCATTGAGGATAATATTTGCCACTGGCTTGTGGTAGATGGCCTTAACTATATTGAGAAAAGTTCCTTTCATTCCCATCTTGCTGAGAGTTTTGATCAAGAATGGGTGTTGGATCTTATCAAATGCTTTCTCTGCATCTATTGATATAATCATGCGATTTTTATTTTTCTTGTGGTTGATGTAGTGTATTATGTTGATAGATATATGGATGTTAAACCAGTCTTCCATTCCTGGGATGAAACCTACTTGATCATAGTGGATGATCTTCTTAATGCGGCATTGAATCCTATTTGTCAGGATTTTGTTGACGATCTTTGCATCTGCATTCATCAGCGATATTGGTCTGTAATTTTCTTTTTTCGTAGCATCTCTGTCTGGTTTAGTTATCAAGGTGATGTTGTTCCTGTTTTTTTCGATTTCATGAAAGAGTCTTGCCAGGATTGGTAGTAGTTCGTCTTGGAAAGTTTGAAAGAATTCATTAGTGAATCCATCTGGGCCTGGGCTTTTGGTTTGGGACAGATATTTGATTACCATTTTAATTTCATCAGTAGTGATGGGGGTGTTTAGATATGCTACATCCTCTTCATTTAACCATGGAAGACTATAAGAGTCCAAGAATTTATCCATTTCTTCCAGGTTCTCATTTTTTAGTGGCATAGAGTTTCTCAAAGTAGTTCCTGATTACCCTTTAAATCTCTGCCATATCAGTAGTGATCTCTCCTTTTTCATTCCTAATACGAGTTGTCAAGTTTCTCTCTCTCTCTCTCTCTCTCTCTCTCTCTCTCTCTCTCTCTCTCTCTCTCTCTGTTAGTTTTGCCAGTGGTCTATCAATCTTGTTTATTTTTTCAAAGAACCAACTTCTGCTTTTGTTGATCTTTCAGATTATTTTTTGGGTTTCCACTTCATTTATTTCTGCTCTCAGCTTTGTTAATTTCCTTCTGTCTCCCTATTTTTGGTTCCTTTTGTTAAGCACTTTCTAATTCTATGAGCTGCGTCATTAAGCTATTCAGGTAGGCCCCTTCTTCCTTCCTGATGTGTGCTTGCAAAGCTATCAATTTTCCTCTCAGTACTGCTTTTGCTATGTCCCATAAATTCTGATAGTTTGTGTCTTTATTATCATTTGTTTTCGAGAAAGTTTTGATTTCCTCTTTGATTTCATCTCGGACCCATTGGTTATTCAGTTGGAGGCTGTTTAACTTCCAGGTGTTAAAGTTTTTCTTCTGTGTCCCTTTGGAATTCACATATAATTTCAGAGCCTCGTGGTCAGCGAAGGTAGCCTGCAAAATTTCTATCCTCTTGATAATATGGAGGTATGTTTTATGTACCAGCATGTAGTCTATCCTGGAGAACGTCCCATGTACCTTGGAGAAAAATGTGTATCCAGGTTTCTGGGGATGGAGAGTCCTATATATATTTATTAGGCCTCTTTCTTCCCTTTCTCTTCTCAGGTCTAGTATATTCTTGTTGGGTTTCAGTCTGGTTGACCTATCCATGTTGACAAAGCCATGTTGAGGTTACCCACAATTATTGTGTTGTTATTGATATTATTTTTCAGATTTCTCAACAATTGTATCAAATATTTTCCTGGCCCCTCATTCAGTGCATATATGTTTAGGAGAGTGATTTCTTCCTGCTGTACATATCCCTTGATTAATTAAAAATATCCATCTTTGTCCCTTTCAACTTTCCTGAGTATAAAGTTTGCATCATCTGATATTAGTATGGACACTCCAGCTTTTTTATGGGTGTTGTTTGCTTGGATAATTTTCCTCCAGCCTTTAATTTTTAGTTGATGTTTGTTCTGACTATTCAGGTGCGTTTCTTGTAGGCAGCAGAGTTTGGATTGAGTTTTTTGATCCATTTAGCCACTCTGTGTCTCTTAACTGGTGCATTTAGTCCATTGACATTGAGAGAAAGAATTTTCCTGGCATTTAATGCCATCTTTATATCGAAGTTTGGTGTGTCTTTTGGTCAGTCTTGTCTTAAATTAGGTCTTTCAGTTTTTTTTTTTAAAGAATGGTTTTGAGTCTGAAAAGTTTCTGAGCTGTTGTTTGTCTGTGAATCCATGTATTTTTCCATCAAACCAGAAAGTGAGTTTTGCTGGGTGCAGTATTCTAGGCGAAACATTTATTTCATTGCGTTTTGTCACTGTGTCCCACCACTGCTTTCTGACCTTGAGTGTTTCTGGTGACAGGTCTGCTGTAAATCTCAAGGATGTTCCCTTGAATGTAATTTCCCTTTTTTATCTGCTGCTTTCAGAATTCTTTCTCTATCTGTGGGATTCGTTGTTGTGACTAGGATGTGTCTTGGGGTATTTTTTCTGGGGTCTCTTTTGGTTGATATTCTTCGGGTATGCAGGATTTGATCGCATATATTCTTTATCTCTGGAAGTTTCTCTTTAATGATGTTCTTGACCATTGATTCTTCCTGGAAATTTTCTTTATGGGTCTCTGGGACTCCCATGATTCTTAAGTTGTTTCTGTTGATCTTATCAGAGACTTCTATTTTCATCTGTTCCCATTCTTTGACTAATTTTTCCATTGTCTGTTCATTTGTTTTAATTTTTTTCCCAACCTCTCCTGCTATATGGAATTGTTATTTATCTCATCTTCCACAGCACCAACTTTATTCTCAGCTTCTATTAGCCTGTTGGACGCATATCCATTTTGCCATTCTATTCGTTTACTGAGTTTTTCAGGCCTGTTATTTGACCTGTTATTTCAGTTTGGAGTTTTGTGATTTCTGTCTTCATATTTTCTTGGTTCTTATTAGTGTTCTGTTCAACTCGATCCATGGTTTCTTTGAGTTCTTTGAGCATCTTCCGTATTTCTTGCCTAAACTCCTTATCTGAGAGATTGATTAGTTGGTTGGCCATTTTCTGGTCATCAGAATTTTCATCTTCATTCTCTGGCCAACGTGCTGGCCCACGTTGTTTCCCCATTGCCACACTTGTATTGTGGGTTTTTCTATGTGTTGTGGTGGTATTCATTGGCTAAATGATGTGCTTGACTATGCTCCTCTGACTCGCCCTTTCTGAGTGGGTTGACTTGCCTCCAAGGAAGGGGAGCCCTCCATGGATGAAGCCTCACACAGGGTCAAATCTTAGGCCCGAGCACGCAGCAGAGAAGACAGTTTGGGGAGAGATGCTGGGCTTCAGTGATCCAGCTCAGTTCTTAGTGTGATTTTTTCTTCCTTTTGCAGTGGCGTTCTTTCCTTAGAAAGAGCGCACAGCTGCGTAGGGAAGTGGCATGCTCTTCTGAAGCCTCTGGGAGAGTGAATATCCTGGGCCCTTTTCAGCCCACTCTCAAGAGGTTTAGGAGACAGGACAGGAGACAAACACACACAGGCAGCACTCACAGTTTCTCTCAGGTTCTGTTTTCAATGTTTGGTGGTGGTATGTATCGTGGCAAGGCCACACCTGGGGGAGGTAGGGCCACTCCCCACTGTATTCTGGGTGTGTTCTGGTGGCTTGGTATCATAGTGATCTGGCGGACCAACGTTAGTACCCCCAATGTGTCCGGAGGAGTCAGGGCCACCCTGAGGTCTACTGGGGACCAAGTGCTTTAGTGGCCCATACTGGGGGGAGAGGAATCCAAACACACAAGTCACATGCTCTGCCAGTTGCTGCACATCCCTGTTCCGCTCCCAATTCCCTCAGCCAGGTACCATTTGTGCAAACTTTGTGTAGGTTAAGCTGACAGTTGTCTATATGGTGTTAAGTTGTCCAATTTTATAGCTCCCCCTCTTACTTGATTGCTCGCATTTAATTCTTTTTTTTTTTTTTTTTTTTTTTTTTTGGTTTTTTGGGCCACACCCATTTGATGCTCAGGGGTTACTCCTGGCTAAGCGCTCAGAAATTGCCGTTGGCTTGGGGGGACCATATGGGATGCTGGGGGATCGAAATTCGGTCCTTCCTTAGCTAGCACTTGCAAGCAAACACCTTACCTCTAGCACCACCTCACCAGTCCCTCGCATTTTATTCTATATCAGCTTGTACTCTGTCTCAAACGATTCCACTGGAATAAGAATATATGTGAGCAGAAATATATTCTAATGCTTTTCATGTCGTTTGGAAGTTGGACTCTTCTGGTTTGAATCTTCTGAAAGATTCCTCTAATAGTTGACCTAATTCAGGCCTATGTGGCACTGATCCCCCCCCCCTTTTTTTTCCTTTTCGGTTTATGGATGCAACCCACTGTTCCAGGACTTACTTTTGGTTCTGCGTTTGGGGACATTCAGGGGACTCGACAGGGTTCTGGGGGATCCAATGTATTGTTTTTAAAGCCTCATCCAGTCTCTACTGTGGTCGCCATTAAACTATTTTTGTTCCACATAAGGTGATGCCTGCCAAGAAGTGCTCAGTGACTGTCACAGTTCTAGGGCTAGCTGAGCTATACAGTTCAGTACAAAGACTTCAGAGTTCCATGCTGCTTGGCCCAGTAGTACAGTGCCAGGGATCACCAGTATCACCATCTCAGTCCCCTTCTCAGAGACCAAGGCTATACCTGGCAATGCTCAGGGGCCATGCAGTCCAGGATTTGAACCTGCGACCTCCATATGCACCTTTGACCTCTATGATATCTCTCTAGACTTTATGCATTTTTTTTTTGTTTTTAGATCATATCCAGTGATGTCAGGGCTTATTCCTGACTCTGCTCTCAGGAAGCACTCCTTGCAGTCATTTATGTTGGGGAAACCCTGATTCGGCCACATGCAAGGCAAAATCCCTTCCTGCTGTACAGTTATTCGCCCCTAGTCCTTCTGCATTTTTATAGTAGTTAGTTTTACTGGGCATAGAATTTCACCCCAGTATCAGAGAAATGTCTCTACTTTGACTTCTGATTATGATTATTCCTGTTGGGAAGTCAAATATCAGTGTGAATGTTGCTTCTTCTAAGATCATGTGTCTCTTCCCTCTCCTGATTACTATAAATTTTTCCTTTTTTTTTTTTTTTTTTGGATTTTGGGCCACACCTGGCGGTGCTCAGGGGTCACTCCTGGCTGTCTGCTCAGAAATAGCTCCTGGCAGGCACGAGGTACCATATGGGACACCGGGATTCAAACCTTTGGTCCTGGATCGGCTGCTTGCAAGGCAAATGCCGCTGTGCTATCTCTCTGGGCCCAAATTTTTCCATTTTTACCTTAAGTAATCTGTATGTGCGTTGCTTGGAATTCATAAGGCTTCTAAAATATAAGTCCAATACTTTTCTGTAGTGTGTGAAAATTCTTAGATATTATTTTTGTCACCCACTCTGTTTCCTGAAACTCTAGCCATATATAACTTAGACCTTTTTGTAGCATTCCTGTATGTTACTTTCACTCTTTTCTGTAGTTTTTTGTTTGTTTGTAGGCCATACTTAGTGTGCTCAGGGCTTACTGCTGGCTCTGTGCTTAGGAATCACTCCTGATGGGTTTGGAGGACTGTACAGGATGCAGGGAATTGAACCTGTCTCTGCTTCAGGCAAGACAAGTGTCCTAGTTGTTGTATTATCACTTGACCCTATCTTTTTTGTGTGGTTTTAGGTGGGTTTTGTTTGTTTATTTTCTCATTGAGCTACTTTTCTTTATTTTTCTTAAAAAAATGAATAAATTTTATTGTCTAGATATGAGTTCCTATTTAAAATTTATTATTTTTAAATAGTACCTTTTTAAAACACCATACTTACAAACATGTTTGTAGTTGGGTTTCAGTCATAAAAACTAACACCCCCTTCACCAATGCAACATTCCCACCACTAATGCCCTCTATCTCTCTCCTCCCCCACTACCTGCCTATATTTGATACAGGCATTCTACTTTTCTCATTCATTACCATCGTCATGACAGTTGTTAGTGTAGTTATTTCACTAGCTGCACTCACCACTCTTTGTGTAAGCTTCATATCACAGGCTGTTCCTTCCAGCCCTCATCTCTATTGACTCAAGGTATTATTTCAATAATGTCTTTTCTTTTTCTCAAATCCTATAGAAAAGTGAGACTATTTTGTCTTTATCTCTCTCCCTCTACTTATTTCACTCAGTTTCCATGTCCATCTATGTATAGAAAAATTTCATGACTTCATCTCTCCTGACAGCTGCAGAATATTTCATTGTGTATCTTTAGCCATTCATCTATTGAAGGGCATCTGGGTTGTTTCCAGATTCTGGATATTGTAAATAGTGCTGCAATGAAAATAGGTGTGCAGAGGCATTTTTGTATTGTGTTTTTGTGTTCCTAAGGTATATCCCTAGGAGTGATATAGCTGGATCATATGGGAGCTCAATTTCCAATTTTTTTGAGGAATCTCCATTTTGTTTTTTATAAAGGTGGTACTAGATGGCATTCCTATCAGGAGTGAATGAGAGTTACTTTCTCTCCATATCACCACCAGCACTGATCTGTTCTTTGTGATGTGTGTTAATCTCTGTGGTGTAAGGTGGTACCTCATTGTTGTTTTGATTTGCATCTTCCTGATTAGTGGTGTGGAGCATTTTTACATGTGCCTTTTGGCCATTTGTATTTCTTCTTTGAGTAAGTGTCTGTCCAGATAGGAAAGGAAGAAGTGTAAGTTCTCACTCTTTGCAGATAACATGCTACTATATTTAGAAAACCCTAAAGACTCTACCAAAAAGTCTCTAGAAACAATAGATTTATATAGCAAAGTGGCAGGCTACAAAATTAACACACAAAAATTAATGGCCTTCTTATACACTAATAATGATATAGAAGAAATAGACAGTAAAAAAGAATCCCATTCACATTAGTGTCACACAAACTCAAATACCTTGGAGTCAACTTAAAGAGGTGAAGGACCTATACAAAGAAAACTACAAAAGCCTGCTTCAAGAAATAAGAGAGGACACAAGGAATGGAGCTACATACCCTGCTCATAGATGGAGGATTAACATAATTAAAATGGCAGTACTCCCCAAAGCATTGTACAGATTTAATGCAATTCCTCTAAGGATACCCATGACATTCTTCAAAGAAGTGGATAAAACACTCCTGAAATTCATTTGGAACAATAAACACCCACAAATAGCTAGAGCAACCCTTAGGAAAAAGAATATAGGAGGCATCACTTTCCTCAACTTTAAATTGTATTACAAAGCAATAGTAATAAAACAGCAGCTATTGGAATAAAGACAGACCCTCAGATCAATGGAATGTTTCCCAGACATATAATTAATCTTTGATAAAGGGGCAAGAAATGCAAAACGGTACAAGGAAAGCTTCTTCAACAAGTGATGCCTGAGCTATTATCTAACCCCTCAATTGAATTTTATTTTTATATCAGATGAAGAATGTGTTGATGTGATAACAAATTTTGAGGGAGGCACACATCACAAAATTGTGCGAATATTTAGTCACCATACTTATGAACCACAAAAGGATCTATTGATTTTTCTTTTTGTTTGAAGTGCCAGGGATTGAACAGGGTCACACACAGATAAGGCATGTGTTCTACCACTGAGCTATATCCCCAGGAGTAGCTTCTTAATTTTAGTTGAACTAATTACATCTAGGAAATTTTCAATTACCCTTTCTTTTTTGTTCTTTTTGTTTGTTGGTTTGGTTTGTTTTTTTTTGGGTCACATCTGGCAGCGCTCAGGGGTTACTCCTGGCTCTACGCTCAGAAATCACTCCTGGTAGGTTCGGGGGACCATATGGGACGCTGGGATTTGAACCAATGACCTTCTTCATGCAAGGCAAATGCCTTACCTCCATGCCATCTCTCCAGCCCTGTCTTTTTTGTTCTTTAAATAGATTCCAGGGCGCTAGTAAAGTTTGGGGTGGGGTGGGGGGCCATACCTGGTAGCACTCAGGGGTTACTCCTGGCTCTTTGCTCAGAAATCACTCCTGGCAAGTGACCATGAAGTATGATCATATGGGGTGGCCATATGGGCTACTGGGGTTCAGACCCAGGTCAGCCAGGTGCAAGGCAAATGCCCTATCCACTGTGCTATTGCGATGGTCCCATTTAGTAATGTTTTTTTTTTACCTTTTCTCACGTTATTTTCCTCCTAAGTTATATTATTTTAAAACCCTCTATGAGAATTCCAATATCTGAATTACCTGTCAATCTTCCTAGGTTTTGGCATTTGATCCTTTAAAAAAATCTTTTGGAAGGGCCATATCCAGTTGTGCTCAAGGGCTACTCCTAGCTCAGTTCTCAAGAGTTTGCTCCTGGAGTTTCAGGAAATCAGCAAATCATACAAAGTAACCCTCGGAGCCATTTCTCTGCTCCTATCAGTGTGGGAAAAAAGTTTCAGAGGCTCTGAACGATGTAAACTTACTTTAAGTAGAGTTCTACTTTCTTACCATATAAAGCAGTTAGAATGCCAGTGGTTCACTTTAATTTTATTATGGCTTGGTTTTAGGTTTACTACCACTTTGTCTCAGTTTTGCCATTATTTCTAGGTTGGTGTTATTAGTATATCTTAAAAGTTTTGGAGACCAGAGAGATGGTACAAGAAGAGTGAAGTACTTGCCTTTCTTGCTTAAGCCTTAATCTAGGTTTGGATACCCAGTGCCACATATAGTTGCCCAGTGCACCACCATGAATATACCCTGGACAACACTGGGCATAGCCTCCAAACCCAACACTCTCGTCCTCTTATCTCACATAGTCAAATCAATTCCAAGTTTGAAAGATCTTTATTTATTTGGTTAGGCAAGGCCCCTTCAGCTTGTGGGCCTGAACCCTAACCCCTGCCTCCCTGTTGATGCTAGGCTTCTTAAAATTACTCCCTCACAAGGCCGAAGAGATAGCATGGAGGTAAGGTGTTTGCCTTGCATACAGAAGGATGGTGGTTCGAATCCCAGCATCCCATATGGTCCCCTGAGCCTTCCAGGAACGAGTTCTGAGTGTTGAGCCAGGAGTAACCCCTGAGTGCTACCGGGTGTGACCCAAAAACCAAAAAAAAAAACAAAAATTACTCTCTCTCACACATACATATATGCATATACATATACATATATATCTTAAACATATATATATGTTTATATATATATCTTAAACATGGACAAATGGTTCTAATTGGTTCACAGGTCTGACGTGCTGGGCATGGAGTCTGGGTGGTGCCAGGTATTGAACCCAGTACTTTGCATATGCTCTGCTACTTGAGCTCCTTCCTTGGCCATGTGCACAGATCTGGGGACCAACTTTTCTTTGGCATGGTGCTATTCCAGCTGCTTTGGTTTCCAATACCATCTCTGCTCCTAGCCTGTTAAGATTGCTGCAGTTTCTTTAGCTCTGTAATGACTCACTATCAATTGGAGAATGATCCAGGGATGCATTGAGAGAAATTTCAGGAGTATAAATCAGGTCCTTTGTACTTTCAGGTTCTCAAGGACTGAAGCCAATTAAATCTTGCTTGTATTCACTGTTCTCAAGTGCCTTGAACTTGTTAGCATATATAGAATATGTATATTGTTAATGTTAGACTACTACTAGGTACTTATAGTTGCTATATAAAATAGAGATGTTAAATATACAGATATGTATATTATATATATTAATTCTATTTTTATAACTGTTTAATGGGTGATCTAATTCCACATACCCATCTCTGTTATGATCATCTTCCATTCCTCATCTTTATTTTCATAGCTCAGCCACAGATTTCACAGTTAAACTACCAAACTTTAAAATCCTCTGGGACTGGAGCAATAGTATAGGAGGAAGGGTACTTACTTTGTATGCTACTGGCCTGGGTTCAGTTCCTACAGTCCCATATCCCTTTCAGGAGTTGTTTCTGAGCACAGAACCACAAGTAAGCCCTGATCACAGCTGGAAATGCTCCTCGCTCCTACCTTCCCCCCAAAAAATAATTTAAAATTCTCTACATCTTGTCACTGTGGACACCTGTGCCCATTGTCTTTTGTTGTACTATTCTAACCCTTGTCTCCACATTAAAGACTTTGACTCTCAAATTTTCTCATGAGTCTCACATCTGTTTCTGACCAAAAAGCAGAATTTAAGAATTTGCTTCTGACCTCACAGTCCCATCAGACACATGATGCCCCATTTTCTGGATATTCCTTATCTACACCCAACTTCTAGACTACAACCACAAGTAAAAACCATAGATTTAGCTTTAGAGAATATTACTTCTGTTACCTAAAAATTTAGGCCATTATTGGGGAGGATTGGACTCCCTGTCCTCCCCTACCTCCTCTCCAGAGCAACCTTGTCATGAAAACAAGTTGTGATAGAACAGGAGCTAGTCTGTGTATAACTTTAGGCAAGAGAGGCCAGCTAGTTTTCACTTTAAATCTGATTATAACTTAAGAGATCTGTTTCAGGTACTAGGAAAATAATACAGTGAGTAAGGCGTTTGCTTTACACATGGTTGAACTTGGATTTGATGCCTACACTGCATATGGATCCCCGAGCTGACCAGAAGTGATTCTGAGCACAGAGCCACGAGTAAGCACTGAATACCACTGGGTGTGGATCACTGTACCCCCAAGAAATTCTATTTCAATTAACTTTTCCTTTCATGATTTTCCTCTCAAGAAAATATGCATACAACTCTGGATCCTTTTTTCCCAATTAATAAAATTTAAGATAGAAGTGTGTCACTACAGCCATTAACATTAACACTGAAAATGCTCCAGGATGTCAAATAATTCATTTCTATCACAAAACTCAATTAAAGGCAGGACATTTAGAGCCTTAGGAACTGAAAATGATCTTCCTTTTTGGCAACTGGACTCTAAAAAGGACAGATGCATCTTTGGTCTTTGTACCTGTTTAAAAGATTCAATTAACATTTGTAATTCTGGAACCTCGAGAAATTCTCCTCACATCCTTAATTTGTTGATTTGTTATTTCTGAGATTAGGATAGCAGTGGGCATGATTTAAAAAATTTTTTATAAGAAATGACATGAGTGCCGAAGATATAGCATGGAGGTAAGGTGTTTGCCTCGCATGCAGAAGGACGGTGGTTCGACTCCTGGCATCCCGTATGGTCCCCCGAGCCTGCCAGGAGCAATTTCTGAGCATAGAGCTAGGAGTAGCCCCTGAGCGCTGCCTGGTGTGACCCAAAAAACAAAACAAAAAAAACCCCAAACAAATAAACAAAAAAAGAAATGACATAATATCAGATATGAAACCATAAGGTATATAGAACAACACGTAGGTAAAACACTCCAGGACATTGAGACTAAAGGCATCTTCAAGGAAGAAACAGCACTCTTTAAAGAAGTCGAAGCAGAGATACACAAATGGGACTATATTAAGCTGAGAAGCTTCTGCATCTCAAAGGAAATAATGCCTAGGATACAAAAGCCACCCAATACCCAAGTTCACCCAATAACCATCAGATAAAGAGCTAATATTAATATCTAAGATATACAAGGTACTGACAGACTTAACAAGAAAAAAAACATATAACCCCATAAAAAATGGGGAGAAGAAATGAACAGACGCTTTCTCAAAGAACAAATACAAATGGCCAAAAGGCACATGAAAAATTGCTCCACATTACTAATCATCAGGGAGATGCAAATCAAAATAACAACAAGTACCATATCACACCACAGAGACTGGCATATATCACAAAGATCAAGAACAATAAGTGCTGGCAGGAGGAATGTGGGGAGAAATGAGCTCTCATTCATTGCTGGTGGGAATGCCATCTAGTCCAGCCCTAATGGAAAACAATATGGAGATTCCTCAAAAAACTGGAAATTGAGCTCACATATGGTCCAACTATACCATATATACCCTAGAACACAAAAATCCAATATAAAAATCCCTTTCTCATACCTATATTCATTGTAGCACTATTTACAATAGCCAGACTCTGGAAACAACCAAGATGTCCTTCAACAAATGAATGGCTAAAGAAACTGTGGTACAAATACACAATGAAATACTATGCTGCTGTCAGGAGATATGAAGTCATGAAATTTTTCTATACATGGATGACATGGAATCTATTATGTTGAGTGAAATTGGTCAGAGGAAGAGAGAGACACACACAGAATAGTCTCACTCATCTATGGGTTTTAAGAAAAATTAAAGAGATAGAAATAATTCCCAGAGATGAGGGCTGGAAGGACCGGCTCAAGATATGAAGCTCACCACAAAGAGTGGTGAATGCAGTTAGAGAAATAACCACGCTGAGAACCATTATAACAAATGTCAGTGAGTGAGGGCTGTAGAAATCCTATCTTGAATACAGATGGGGCTGGGGAGGGAAGAGATGGCGGCATTGATGATGGGAAGGTTGCATGGTGAAGGGGGTTGTTCTTGAGGCCAGAGTGGTGGCGCTAGGAATAAGGCATCTGCCTTGCACGTGCTAGCCTAGAACGGTTTGGTCCGCCGGCATCCCATATGATCCCCCAAGCCAAAAGAGATTTCTGAGCGCATAGCCAGGAGTAACCCCTGAGCGTCACCGGGTGTGGCCCAAAAATAAAAAAAAAAATGAAGTGGGGGGGTGTTCTTGTTATGACTGAAACCCAGCTACAACTATATTTGTAATCACGGTGTTTAAATAAAGAAATTAAAAAAAAAAAGAAATGACATGAAGCTCAGATGGCAAGGCCAGTGTTCTAGAACCAGATACAGTTTCCATACAGTCTGGATGTCGTTATCAGCTACAAACTTGAAGTCACTTACCTCCCCATGCCTCTATTTCTTCATCTGCAAAATAGAGGTTAACTGTTTCATAGTCTTCTGTGATGTTTAAATAAGTTGATAATCATTTGTACGTAATAGATTTTTATTTGGGGGGGTCACACCCGGCAGAGCTCAGGGGTTCCTCCTAGCTGTATACTCAGAAATTGCTCCTGGCAGGCTCGGGGGACCAGATGGGATGCTGGGATTCGAACCACCATCCTTCTGCATGCAAAGCAAAATGCCTTACCTCCATGCTATCTCTCCGGCCCCAATAGATTTTTTTTTGAGGTGAAGAGATTTAAACCCAAGATATAACACACGTAAAGCAAGTATGTTTAAAATGATATATTATGGAAAAGTATTATTACTTTAATCAAACATATTAAATGATTCTAAGTTTTTATATTTTGTAAACTTTCCACTATGTTGCTATTTCCTCTTTGTCCCTCCTAGCTTCTCTATTCTGGAGAATATTTGAGGGCTGTGCAGTTTCCTCCACTAGTAGTATTTCTATATTTTTTTAAAAAATTAATTGTAAACTTAACATCAAAGGATCTCAACTTTTCACTTTTCCAATATTTAAGATCTAAGAGCTATGATCAACAATTTGCATTAGTAGAACAAAAAACTGAAGTACAGGAAATATTAAGGCAAATTTTCTCTTAGCTTCTTCTATAAATGCACTTTTATTAAATACATTTCAGAAGATTATGGAATACCTCAAAGAGTTTGGGAAATGCATATGAAAATAGGAAAATGAGGGAGATAGAATATATCTGCAAATTCAACTTTGCATGGAGGAGTTTGGGGCAACAAGCAAGAATGGTCAGGGCTTACTTCTGGCTCTATGCTCAAAAATTGCTTCTGGCAGGGCTCCGAGAACCATATGTGGTTCCAAGAATCAAATTGGGTCAGCCATGTGCTAGGAAAATGTCATAATCCCTATACCATCTCTCTACCTCTCCCCAATTAAATTTTACATAAAGTTCTTCTAAAGCATAGTTACACAAAGTATTTATTTGTGAATATTTCTCTCATTTTTAATTCCAACTATATTTCTCTTTTGTCATATCATCAAGATTTAGCTCCATTTAATTAAACGTTGAGTCTGAAACCAGAGTAACAAAAATATTTCTTATTGCTTCCCATTGTTTATATGAACATGAGTTATTTCACAATCTTGATAATTGCATATATAGTGCAAGGAAAAATATTTTTTAGAAGGCTTGGGTTTCTCCTCCCTCGGCACCAGGCTGCACTCATTTTTGGTGGTGCTTGCTAAACTATATGTGGTACTAGGGATTGAATCCAAATTGGATATATTCAAGGCAAGAGCCTTAACTCTTCTACTGTCTGGCCTCTTTAAGTGGTTCTAATAGATTTGACAAACTCCCTTAAATAGATCCTGCTATATATGGTTAGTGCCAGTATTTTGACACATAAATTTAGGTAACATTTCTCATCCTATATTTTACCTGTATTATTTGCACATTTAATTCCTACACTTAGTTTAGTTTAAGACATTCTAAACACAAGGACTTTGAACAAAGATAGCATGATGCTTAATGCTATTTGATTAAAAAAAAAAAGGAGGAGGAGGAGGAGGAGGAGGAGAAGGAGGAGAAGAAGAAGAAGGAGGAGAAGGAGAAGGAGAAAAGAAGGAGGAGAAGAAGAAAGAGGAGGAGAAAGAGAAGAAGTAGAAGAAGGAGGAGAAGAAGAAGAAGAAGAAAAGAAGGAGAAGGAGAAGAAGAAGGAGGAGGAGGAGGAGGAGAAGAAGTAGAAGAAGAAAAAGAAGAAGAAAGGAGGAGAAGGAGAAGAAGAAGGAGAAAGAAAAGGAGGAGAAGAGGAGAAGGAGAAAAGTAAGAGGAGGAGAAGGAGAAGAAGGAGAAGGAGGAGGAGAAGAGAAGGAGGAGAAGAAGGAGGAGGAGGAGGAGGAAAAGAAGGAGGAGGAGGAGAAGGAGAAGACGAAGTAGGAGGAGGAGGAGGAGGAGAAGAAGAATAAGGAGAAGGAGAAGGAGAAAAAGTAGAAGAAGTAGAAGAAGAAGAAGAAGAAGAAGAAGAAGAAGAAGAAGAAGAAGAAGAAGAAGAAGAAGAAGAAGAAGAAGAAGAAGAAGAAGAAGAAGAAGAAGAAATAAGAATGAAGAAGAAGAAGAAGAAGAAGAAGAAGAAGAAGAAGAAGAAGAAGAAGAAGAAGAAGAAGAAGAAGAAGAAGAAGAAAGGAAGTACAAACTTTCTGAAAAATAGCTTTACTGTCTGTTTCAGGCTCTGTGAAATGTTCATCATCCTTATCCAACTTCTAGAAAGCAGCACTAAAAAATAACTTAAGGTGCAAAAAGCAAAAGTTTTGTATTTACAGCATGATTTATAATGGAGAAAAAGCTGAAAAGGCTAAGTAAATAACAACTGGCAGAAGAATCCTACACAGTCATGAAGAATTTCATTTATTGAGAATTTAGTAAAAACATGGAAAAATGCTCTCTTATGAGATTAGGTGTAAGGAGAAAATAAATCAGTATATCAATTTAACGTAAGGGGCAAAGGTCTAGAAGGAGATGAATGGAACAAACTGTTGTTAACAGGAAGGCTTTATGAGAAAGGAAATTCACAGCTGGTTGTTTTTCTTCATGGTTCTTCTGTTTTATTTTTTAAGATCTTCTAAAATGTATATTATTTGTTTTTTACCATCAGGAAAACTTACAATTACAATGAAGAAACAGAGCTAAACAAATTATTGTTCATGCTTCTGAAAAAGTGGCATTTATTTATTTACTTACTTATTTTGGAGGCCACACCTGGTGGTGCTCAGGGCTTAATCCTAGCATTGTGCTTATTTCTGGAAGGGCTCAGGGAACCATATGAGGTGCTGGAGGTCAAACCCTAGTGGGCCACATGCAAGTCCAGTGCCCTGCCTACTGTACATCACTCTGGCCCCCAAAAGTGGATGTACTGATGATTGCTCTGTGAGGAGAAAGCAGGCAATTAGAAGAGCTTTAACTGATATATATGTATATATACATATATATGTGTGTGTGAAAATGGAGAGTATAAAATTATAAATTCTCGTGGAGATCAGAAGAAAAATGTTAAGTTGTCAATTTTTAGCTTTCCATTTACTTGGTTGAGTGCATTTTATTCTTTTTTTTGGGGGGGGGGGTCACACCTGGCAGCACTCAAGGGTTACTTCTGGCTCTATGCTCAGAAATTGCTCCTGGCAGGCTTGGGGGACCATATGGGACACCGGGATTTGAACCACCGTCCTTCTGCATGCGAGGCAAATGCCTTACCTCCATGCTATCTCTCCGGCCCAATTGCATTTTATTCTATATCAGTTTGTACTTTGTCCCAAACAATTTCACTGGAATAAGAAGATATTTGAGCAGAAATATATTCTAGTGCTTTTCATGCCCTTTGGGCGTTTGACTCTTCCAAAAAAGAGTGCTAACCTGTCCCAGCCCTTTCTTGTGCAGAGGTATTCCCAGGAAATAAATATGTGTGTGTTGCAAGGGCCTTCTTTGAAACGATTCTGTAAAATATTATTTTTATTATTTTTTGGTTTGAGGCCACACCCAGTGATGCTCAGGGGTTACTCCTGGCTCTATGCTCAGAAATCGTTACTGCAAGCTTGGGGGACCATATGTAATGCTGGGGATTGAACCTCGGTCCGTCCTAGGTCAGCCGCGTGCAAGGAAAATGCCCTACCACTATGCCACTGCTCTGGTCCCAATATATACCTATATATTGAAATCCATACATTTCCACTAATACTCCAATTCCTATTTAACAGCATAGTGCTTATTCTACTTTTCCACATGATACCACATTGGAACTCCTTTTTTCCCTCTGGGAGAAATATGGCTTCTGATATTCAAACACATTAATTTATTTCATCATTTGTCCAGTATGTAAGCAGATTCCTAACTCCTCCCCTACACGGATCTCCTCTTCTCCCATTGGACACTGAACCTCTTGTCAGAAAACCCTATCAGATGTCTACTTTGCTCCAGCATGTGCTCTTGCCTACACAGCCTGCCTCACCTTACCCTTGTACCAATGTCTTTCAGAGGTCCTTAAGAACTAAAATCCTGCACTGAGGCTTCCTTCCTGCCCTTAGCACTTAGTAGCCTCTTTAAGCCAGTCTCAAAATTTCACAAGAGGTATAGACATTCTCATCCTGGCTTAGTTCCCTGATGATGTATGGCAATTGGACTTGGACACGCTCCTTTGATAACTCCACCGAATGACACTTGAATTTGGGCACACCCCTGGATTTGACCCTTAGACATGCCCCCTTGTCATGCTGGGTATAAAAGGAAAACTTTGGATCTGGACTGGCGGCAGGATAATGACCAGAGTAGTGCTTGCTTGTCTGCAGGGGTCCAAAGATAAAGCATCAGAGAGATACTGCCTGCTTCATATCTATTTCTTTTTCTTTCTTTTTTGTACCAGGGCCTCCCCTTGCCATCTCTGGCCAGTGAATTTCCATCTATCTCTTCCACTCTCTGAAATCCCCAAATAGCAACAGGACTCAGATTGCTGGAGGAATAAAGTTTACTTGGTTTCTCTCTCTCTGTCCCTGACTGGCAGCCACTACATGTTGCCTCTTGGTCCTACGCAGCAGCTGGTCCTCACGAGCCCATGCAAACTTTGCACCACTGGACCCTAGCAGCCTTGGACCTCTGCAGCCTACAGCTCTGCAGCCCTGGCAGCCTTGGGCCTTTGTAGTCCCCAATACCTCAAGAATGAATATCTCCTTGGACACTCCCCTTACCTCATACAGGGCCTGGCATCTTTGCACACTGGTACCCATAAAAGTTCTTTTGCTCCTGCCTTGCTTGTAAGTTCCTGGAAAAGCAGGCATGGCCCTGGATCTGCCCTCTGACAGGGCTTGAGGACCAGGCCACCGGATGCACAGGAAATCCCAGATCATGCTTGGAGGCTAGTCAACTGATGTGTGTGTGTGTCTTCCTGAGAAAAATTTAGAGAATCGTGTTTTAACTTTTCAATTTTTAATTAATTAAATACTTTATTTGAACATTGTAATTATGAAGTTGTTCATGACTGACTTCCATCATACAATGTACACCCCTTCCCACCACCGATGTCCCCAGTTTCCCTCCAGCCTTTCCCGCACCTGGCTCTGCGGCAGACATTTTATTTCTCTCTTTTCCTTTTTACATTTTTAGACACTGTAATTTGCACTACTGTTAATAAAAGGGAAACCATACATATAGCTTTATCTCCTTTAAGCACTCAGTACTTGTCCAGAGTGATGTTTCAACTATTATTATCATTGTCATCGTGGCACCTTCTCTACCCTAGCTGCACCGCGCCACAATTTGTGGCAAGCTTCTTACCAATGATTAGTCCTCCTGACCTTTGTCTCTATTGTCTCCGGATATTATTACCATACTTTTTATATATCCCACAAATGAGTGATATAATTCTATGTTTATTTCTTTTCCCTGACTCATTTCACTCAGCATAATACTCTCCATATTGATCTATATATAAGCAAATTTCATGGCTTTATTTTTCCTAACTGTTGTGTAGTATGCCATTTTGTAGATGGATCAGTTTCTTTATCCACCCATCTGGTCTTGGGCACTTGGGTTGTTTGTTTTCAGATTCTGGCTTTTGTAAGTAGTGCTGTAGTGAACATTGCAGCATAGTGGAGAGGGCTTTTCTGCATTGTGTTTTATTTAATTTTTTTGGTTTTGTTTTGGAGTCACACCCAGTAGTTCTCAGGTTTTTCTTCTGGTTCTGAGCTCAGGGGACTAATAGCGATGCTGGGTCGGCTGTCACAAGGTAAGCATCCTACCTGTTGTACAATCACTCCTGTCTCCAGGACAAATTTTTAAAAAAATAGTGCCACAAGGGCATAAAATTGGTCTTATCTGTCTTTTCAAGTTTTAACAAATACTAATATCTTATTCAGCATTGCTACACAATATTTTAATTATAATAATGAAATGAATGAGAAAAAGTAAAATTTTCCTCTGTCAAAGGTGAACTAAATCATAGTACATACATATAGCAGGATATATAAAGGTGGTAGAACTATGAAACTGATATTGAAAGATCCTATGTCTTATCAATAAAAAACCAGCTACCAAAAATATAATATAAAGGCTGAAGTTAATGTATTCAAGGGAAATCATTTTAGTCTACATCTTTAAAATCTGTAGAGATGGCACTATGATCTGGTAAGATGGGTTGAGTTTTGAGGGCAGTAATTCTCAGTGACTTTTCCTTTGGACTTTTAATAATTTTAATAATTTTATACCTTATACCCAAATGATGGAGCTCTTTTTTGTTTTTGTTTTTGGGTCACACCCGGCAGCGCTCAGGGGTTACTCCTGGCTCTATGCTCAGAAATCGCTCCTGGCAGGCTCTGGGGACCATATGGGACGCCTGGATTCGAACCACCATCCTTCTGCGTGAAAGGCAAACGCCTTACCTCCATGCTATCTCTTCAGCCCCATGATGGAGTCTTTAAAGTGCAAACAAATGATAGAAACACTCTTGCAAAACAAGTCAGTGGGATTGAAAAAAACTTTGTGTTGGTGTAAGTGCCGAGGGGTCTCCCCTGAAGTCCTCTGAGTGGTAGGCCCAATCTTGGTTTGGAAAGTGTGATGGACTATCCGTGTCTGGGCAGCAGAGCTGGCAGGCAGAACAAGAAGGAGCATTGATAACTAGGTTCTCCTTGAGCTATTCTTAGGCACTTGCATTTTTCCTTGTAATAAGAGAATTGCCTGGTCAGCTGGGTACTCTTCACAGTAAATTTAAAACATAACTCTTAGTAAAGGAAAATGTTCTCCCTCATGGAAAGGACTTGAAGTTCTAAGCAATGGTATAGAATTTGCTGGTTAGTAGGACCATTAGTATGTGAAAGACCTAGTTTTATATTTCAGTTCAAACAAATTTCACTCTAATGATAATTAACACTACTGCTCTCCTTGAGATGGTCTAAAAGTATTTTACAGAGGGGCTGGAGAGATGGCGCAGCAGTAGGGCATTTGTCTTGCATGCAACTGACCCAGGCCGGACCGCTTTCCGATCCTCCAGTGACCCAGAGAGTCACTGGGTGTGGCCCCAAAACAATATACATATATATGTATATTTATATATATATAAATTGAAGGTTGTAAGTATCTACATATGCTTCCTGTTATGAGTGTCTCAGATCAGCAACAGCCACAATAATTGTGAGCACACCTAACACCCGGAGCGTAACTTCTTGGCTATTTTCTACATTCAGAAGCTAGGGATCCTTAGTGAATTCAAGCTAGAGGGACAAACTAAATGTGGAATATCTTACTTAGAGCTTCAGAAAACCAGGGAGTCTTCAGAGAACATGTCAAAAACACACTAGAATCAATTCAAAGGAGCTCTCACTTGCCAAATATTGGAAAACTTAAGTGGTAAATAAATGATGGTAGTAACAGACTGTATTCCATTGAATAAAATAGGAGATCTTACTGTAATCTGTCAATAATATAACTGAGTAGATAAGAGGATTGAGGGCAAATAGAATATTTGCATAGTATCTCAGAAGTGTCTTATGAAATACTTATGAATTATAAAGAAAATATATGGCTTGTCAATGCAGAAGTCTGTTCCATCCTCCTAGCACTGAGTGATTGTTAGCGCCAACCATGTAAATCATGTGTCATTTGACAGAGTGATCAGAAGGAAGCACTGTATGTATGTCTTGAGTCTAATGATGAGGAAGCATTAGACAAATTCAGACTGAGAGTCATTCTGCAGAAAAGCTGTCTTGTCACCTTCATTTTGTCACCAGCTTCTTGTTCTCGCTTTTCTTCACTAGTCTTTATTATTCTTTGTGATGCAGTTTGCAGAATTAGATATGTTGTGACGAACCTATTCAGAAAACCAGTTAGAGTTTACAGGAAAAAAGCTTATACATTTAATAACCATTGTTCTGGTGTTCCTCTGTGACACCACCATTTCCTACCCTTGTTAGGGCTTGAACGTGTAAGTCCCCTCATATCCTCCTTGCATTGAGGCCACTAAGCTGGTGAAAGGTCAGACAAGCTCACCAGTTTGGGGTGAAGAAGGTTGGCTGCGAACCAGGACAAGACCCCAATGTCAGTCCTGCCAGCTCTTGATCTTTTCCTTTCCAGAATATGAGTTAATAGATGTTAGGTGTTATTTCCACAGCAGTCCAAGCACAGGAACACAACCTTGTTTGTCCACTCTGCATGCTCCTTCATAATTATCAAGACACAGGATTCAGCTAGATCTTTATTTCTTATTGTATTACAATATCTCATAAATCTTAGCTCTTAAACCCTGGTGGTGCATTCCAGCTGTAACATGTGACATGTTAAAAGGTGTCTTAAAATAAAATTAATTATGATTTATTATGACATGTAAGGAAAGTAAATGTTAAGTTTGCATACCTATTTTACATCCTCGAGATCACATTAAATGTTCTCTACAGAAAAGGGATCATGAATGAAGAAAGTTTAAGGAGCCCATCTCTAAAGTATTCAAAATACATATGCACTAAAGTATCTCTATTTAAAAATAGAATAGAATACAAAGAATCTAAAATCTGGCAAAAAATTTCATAAATGGCCAGGTACTGTTCTATCTTTTCATATTTGAAATAAAAGGCTTTATTCACCTCATAGTTGGTAGTTTATATTCTTTTGCCAATCCATTTCTCTACCCAGACCACCTCCTACTCAAAGTAATTTTCTCCTCTGTTTTGCTGTTTGCCTTTTATTCACAGAGTAAGAAATCTTATGCAGTACATGACTTTCTCTGTCAGCCTTGTGCCACTGAAAGGATTGTGCTCGTTGTTTATGGTGACTTTTATTCATTCACTCACTGGTGGGCATTTAGATTGCATCCTCCTCTCGACTCTGGTGGATTAAGCTCAAATGAACAAGTTTTCTTTTCAATGACCCTTTGAGGACATCTATTCTTATAGTAGTAAGTTGATATCTCATTTTGGTTTCTGATTGCTATTTCCCAATATTGCATAGAGTTGAGCACCTTTCCATGTACTGGCGCCATCTGTAGGTCTTTGGGAAAATGTTCAATTCCTTTTCCCAATTTTTTTTTAATAAGGGGGAAAAAAAAAAGGTCAGTATTGTTTCAGTAACTATACTGAAATCACTTTCTGAATATCCTAAATTTTTTTTAATTTTTAATTATGAGAACAAAGAAAGAGGACAAGGTAAAGTTATAGTGGAAGGACAAACACCCATAAACAGAATTCTCAGAAGAAGTTCCCTTGCTGATATCTTAACTTCGAACTTTCAGCCAAAGAACATTAAGATAAATAAAACAGAACCCATGTACAATTACTTTGTCCCTCAAGTCCCCAGATTGCAATACACCATAATATTTCTTTCTTTTTTTTTTTTTTTTGGTGGTTTTTGGGTCACACCCAGCAGTGCTCAGGGGATACTCCTAGTTTCATGCTCAGAAATTGCTCCTGGCAGGCATGGAGGACCATATGGGATGCCGGGATTCGAACCGATGACCTTCTGCATGAAAGGCAAATGCCTTACCTCCATGCTATCTCTCTGGCCCCACACCATAATATTTCTTAACAGCACACAAAGCAATGTAAATCCATAAAACTTATGTAACTCCTTAAATATTAAAGGCATAGCATTTTTTTTACATTTCCATGCACATGCACATTAGTTTAAGTTAACCTCAAAAGTTTAAGTGGGTTTTTTTTCAAGGATTAGAGTCAAAGGAGCACAGTAAAAACGGTGTTAGAGTGGCAATTATTGTTTGCATAGGCCCACCAAAACATGGGGGACATGGAAAGGAAAAACCTTGGCCTAAATACAAGGAGACCCTACCCCTGAAGTTTCCTGGCATAAGACCAACTCTAGGCTCCAAGCAAGCTAGTTTGTCTAATCCAAGACGTTGCCTGTAGTGCCAACACACTTTTATTTTTCACACAGTCTCTGTTGTTGGTATCATGTTTCTGTATTAAAGATCCTGGAATCTGCGTATCCTACATTGAAGTCAGGATGTGGAACGTCCTCCAGTTTCACCTCACAATTAAAGGGCATTGCAGAGAGCCCTGTCCTGTAAGCAGATCATTGATGTTCTTAAGTCTTCTCAGTGTTTTGAACAGGTCGATGTCAGAGCAGCGGTAGGGTCTTCCCTGGTAGAGGATTGCTTCCAGGTGATGTTATAGACAAACTTGTGAATATCCTAAATTTTAAGTAATTATTTATACATAATAATTATTTTTGGAGTATTTTATTATTTTTATTAATATCGTTATTTAAGCATCATGGTTACAAACATGTTTGTAGTTGGGTTTCAGTCATAAAAAGTATACCCCCCCTTCACCAGTATAACCTTCCCCCCACCAATACCCCCATTTTCTCCTCCCCCTTCTTCTTTTCCCATTTTAATTTGAATTTTCTATTGTTCTTTGATATTGAATCATGTGAATTCTTTATATTTCTCACCCCTTAGCAGATATCTGATGTGTGGGCATTTTCTCCCTTCTCTGGGTTTACTTTTCTTTTTGATGATGGTTTTCTTTACTTCACAGGAACTTCTGGGATTGGCATAATTTTCTAACCACAAGTGCCTGTTTTGTGGGGTCTGCCAAAAGAGACAGGAGACTGGGCAGATAAATGGTTGATTAACAAAAAGCCAGCAAGTTGAAATACAGTGGACTGATGTCGTAGCAAAGCCTCTTGCCTGCACTATCACAAGAATCTTCTCTAGGAGAAAAACAGGGAATAGGTTTCCAACAGGAGGTGTCAGAGTTGGCAGGAGGTGCTGGGCGGCAGGGTGTGTGATGCATTTCATTGTGGACAATTTCTTGGGTGCAATCTCTAACATATCAGGTCTGTATGGCTAAAGGAAGATGTTCAGGTAAGGGCTCTGTCTCCATCCTGGTTTCCTTGCACATGCTTTTGGGGGTAAGGACAAAATTAGGGAGAATGGAATAGTATAAGAACGGGTTTTAATTTTTGGTTGCTTTGTATTGGTTGCTTGGGGCATGCCCTGCAGTGATACTAATGCAGGGGTCTCAAACTCGTGGCCCGTGGGCCGTTTGCAGCCCTCGGTACAACATTGTGTGGCCCGTGGCAGGCCTTCACATATTGCAGTATTCGTGATTATTTGTTTACCGAATAATTGCAATAAAAATCGCATTAGTGGGGCCGGGCAGTGGCGCTGGAGGTAAGGTGCCTGCCTTGCCTGCGCTAGCCTAGGACAGACCGCGGTTCGATCCCCCGGCGTCCCATATGGTCCCCCAAGAAGCCAGGAGCAACTTCTGAGCGCATAGCCAGGAGTAACCCCTGAGCGTCGCAGGGTGTGGCCCAAAAACCAAAAAAAAAAAAAAAAATCGCATTAGTAAGAAAAAATCGCATTAAAAATTCGCATACCCCGAGCAGTTCTGTTCGGGGTATGCAAATGTTTAATGCGATTTTTTTGTGATTTTTTTCTACTAATGCGATTTTTTTATTGCAAATATTCGGTAAGCGAATAATCGTGAATACTTTGCGCCTAGCGCAGATGTCATTTCCCCTGCTCCTGCCCACTGTCCCTTGCAGTATCTGAGGCTTAAGGGAGAGAAGTTTATTACAGAATTAGATTTTGTCATACCTTCATCATGACTTCATCAAAGCCTGCAGTGACGAGAAAGATTGATGACGAGCACAGACAATTTCAGGAAAAGTGGGAGACGCAGTATTTCTTTGTTGAGCGCAGGGGCATCTTCACATGTCTTATTTGCTCAGAGAAAGTTGCAGTGCACAAGGAATACAACTTGAAACGCCATTATTCAACTAAACATGCTGAGGAATGTGCAAAATATCAAGGAAATGAGAGAGCCAAGTGGGTTGCCAGTGTTAAAGCATGTCTAATGAGGCAACAAGATTTCTTCAAGAAAGCAACCAAAGAGAATGTTGCACCAGTGAGATGATTGTTAAGGCAGGGAAACCATTCACAGAAGGAGAGTTTGTTAAAAAAAAAAATGCTGCTCACAATAATTCCAATGTATGGCCACCGCCAATGAGATATTTCACCATCTGTGTGATGCCATTGAGAATGCAGGTTTGCCATAGAAGAGGTTTGTTGGAATAATAACTGATGGAGCGCCATCGATGATAGGGAGGAAAAGTGGACTGGTGGCACTTGTTAAAAAAAACTTGAAGAGGAGGGTGTAGAGAAGGCCATTGCTCTTCACTGCATTATCCATCAGCAGGCCCTTTGCAGTAAATGCCTGCCGTGTGACAATGTGATGTCTGTTGTTGTGAAATGCATCAACCAAATCAGATCCAGGGGCTTAAAGCACAGGAGGTTTCATGCTTTTTTTAGAGGAAATGGAGTCAGAATATGGAGATGTGCTCTATTTCACCTAGGTACATTGGCTCAGCAGGGGAAATGTCCTGAAAAGATTTTTTGAGTTGAGAGAAGAAGTGAAAGCCTTCATGGAGAAGGATGGGAATGTTGTTTCTGAGTTGAGTGATAACAAATGGCTCATGGACTTAACTTTTTTTGTTGACATCACACATAAGCTGAATGTACTAAACAAGATATTATAAGGCCCAGGGCAGCTCATCAGTGCTGCCTATGACAACGTGAGAGCATTCTCCACAAAACTTGTGTTATGGAAATCCCAGCTCTCTCAGATAAACCTTTGCCATTTCCCAGCATGCAAGGAACTTGTGGATGCAGGCATACCATTCAGTGGTGAGAAATATGTTGATGCTATTTTTAAGCTAGAGAAGGAATCTGATCACAGATTTGCAGACTTCAGAAAGCATAGAGCCACTTTCCAAATTTTTGTGGACCCCTTTTCCTTTGATGTGCAAGATGCCCCTCCTGTGCTTCAAATGGAGCTCATTGACCTGCAATGAAACTCTGATCTCAAAGCCAAGTTCAGGGAGATTAGTGGAAAAGCAGACATGCATGGGCAATGTTTGAGAGAATTGCCCCCCAGCTTCCCTGAGCTTTCCCGAATGTTCAAGCGCACCATGTGCCTTTTTGGGAGCACATATTTGTGTGAAAAGTTATTCTCCACATTGAACTTCAATAAGTCAAAGTACAGGTCTAAACTTAGTGATGATCATCTTCAAGCCATACTGAAGATCTCAACTGCTTCCTCTCTAAAGCCAAATGTGGTTCAGATTTGTGAGAAGAAGTGCTGTCAAGTCTCTGGCAGCAAGGAATAGGCAAAAGATGCCATGTTCAGAAGAACTGTTCATGATCTTCACTCAATGGTCTATTCATGTTCAGAAGAAATAATTAAAACTGTTAATAATGACGTTTGAGGACTTTTTTTTGTGAAATCCCTTATGCGGCCCTGCCTCACCCCGACTTTGCCTCCTGCGGCCCCCAGGTAAATTGAGTTTAAGACCCCTGTACTAATGGCTCAGTGTTCAGGGGCCTTTTGATGCTGTTATAAATTCAATTGTTTACCTAGCTTTTGATATTGTCTTTTAGCTTGTGATTACTATATGAAAATTAATGGATTTTTATGTGTTGATCTTGAATCCTGCAGCTAGTAAGCTTAGTGTATTTTGACCATTTTCTTGTAAGGTCTTTAGGAATATCCTGTAGATTGTGTTGATTTCAACCAAGAGAGGCAATTTCACAACTTCCTTTATGATTTGGGCCTGTTTTGTTTCTTTATCTTGCCTCATTGTTCTGACCAGGACTTCCAGTACTGTGTTGAAAAAAGGTGGTGAGAGTCAGCCTCCTTGTCTTATTCCTGATCTTAAAGGAAAAGCTTTCAGTTTTTCACCTTTGAATATGATGCTAGCTATAGGTTGATCCATGTAGCTTGAGAAAAGGCAGGAGTGAATGTCAGAGAAAACTTTTGGTAATGACTGGATTTTGTTAGTGTGCTATGGAATTTGATTGTACTTCTATTCTTGAGAAACTTGAAAATTCATGATAATTAAAATAAAAACAAACCAACATAAACAAACCTTCAGTAACTTCCTGACTTACTAAGAAGCCCCATGTGGCACTCTGACTTTAGGTTCCTCTTGCTAGTCCTATTGGACTTCCTTGGGATTCCCTGTACCTTCCTGCTTACTAACTGTACAGTTAAGTGAGGATTTTAACACTCATTGTCCTTGCAGCTCTGTGTTTCCTCCACTGAAATGTCATCCCCACCAATTGTTCTTTGAAGGTACCCTAGAGAGGTGGTTAAAAAAATGAATAATAATAATTGCTATTTATTGAGTCCCTGTTCTCAGCCAGGCAATGTGCTGGGTGATTGTCTTAGATTCATTATTAAACAATCCTAGGAGATTCCTGGAAGGTGAGGAAACATGATCAAAGAGATGAGGTAATTTGTTCAGTCTTTTTACTCGGAAGCATATTATGCTATTTATTTAACTCTCCCAGTGGTTGTTAAACTTTGGAGTGAATTGGGGTCGTGTGGAACAATTATGGTGAAATAAAGATTTATGGCTCCAGGCCTATCTTGCTTGCAGTGGGGTGCTGCAGGTGCCATTTCACCAGGCTCTGCAGAAGATTCTGGGATTATCTGAGAGCTACATTTTGAGAGAAGTTACTGTACCCTCCTTAATCCATCTCAATGATCTAAAGAAGGCCTTGAGGTCATATTTCTCTGAGTAATTCTGTAGCTCTTTTGAACATCAATGTAGGATGTTATTATATTTTCTCACATGCTTATCGTGGAAGCATTTTAATATCTCAAACTTTATCCTGAAAGTGTGATTTGTGCAGGGCTACAGAGACAACTCAAAGAGCTGAAGTGTGTGTTTTGCATGCAGGAGACCCAGGTTTGACCCCTTGTACTACCTAAAAATAAAAGTATGACCTAGAAGAGAACATCTATTAGTTTTATCAACCAATATGTTGATTTCAGTGTGTTCAATGTAAATAATTTACACACCTACATGGATATATACATTTCATAACTAGAAACACCTTCCTTGTCTTTCCATTCCCCTCATGTCAGATGTGGTTTATGGTAAACTGAAACTTCACAACCAAAATGACAGAATTTCCAGTGAAGGTCCCTAGATTTTGAGGTGTAAAAGAAAAAACTGCCTCCAAAGGGAAAGTATTGATGTAATGGCATTTGACCTGGACATGCCCCTGTATGACCTCACTGTAATGACAGTTGGACCTGGATACATCCTGGGACATGTCCATTGGACATGCCACCTGTCACACCAGGTATAAAAAGAAAAAATTGGACAGTTGGAGAGGGGACTAAGGATAATGACCAGAGCAATGCCTGTCAGATTGGGGAGGGGAGGGCTATAGATAAAGCATCAGCGATATGCTGCCTGCTTTATATCTATCCCTTTATCTCTCTCTCAAATCCGAGTCTACAGCCCTCCCCTACCCCCCTCTGGCTGTTGAATGTCTATCTCTCTCATTTTCCAAAACTGCAGGCAGTGACAGACCTCAGTGTCTCTCTGTCTCTATCTCTGTCTCTCTCTTTCTCTGTCTCTCTCTGTCTTTCTCTCTCAGTCCCAGGCAGTCACTACAGGAAGGGAACAAGTTACAAGAAAATTGAGGAAACTTGTGTAGAAAATGTATTTTGTGTGTGAAGAAATACCTTTGGAAGAATTTTATCCATGTTTACATTTGATTGACATAACAGGTATTTTTTTCAGTACTAAAAATAAGCAATAAACTTTAGTCAAGTTTCAATAAAAAATATGTGTTGTGTGTTGTGTTTAGGCAGAGTGAGAAGGAAACCACATTGACGAGGAATCCTTGCTTCTGTGAGTGGAAAGGAATAAGCCCAGACTTAGGATTTTTGCAGACAGTACATAAGGCAAGAAGTCCCTGGTAGAACATGAAATTTTCCCTAGCACTAAATTAAAAGAGTCCATTTTCTAGGAAACACCCAGGGAGAAAAAGCCATAGAAACAGAAAGATGAGTCAAGTGGTAGGTGAAGAAAGAAAGAAAGAAAGAAGAAAGAAAGAAAGAAAGAAAGAAAGAAAGAAAGAAAGAAAGAAAGAAAGAAAGAAAGAAAGAAAGAAAGAAAGAAAGAAAGAAAGAAGAAAGAAAGAAAGAAAGAAAGAAAGAAAGAAAGAAAGAAAGAAAGAAAGAAAGAAAGAAAGAAAGAAAGAAAGAAAGAAAGAAAGAAAGAAAGAAAGAAAGAAAGAAAGAAAGAAAGAAAAAGAGAAAGAAGGGCAATGACTTAGAGAAAGGGATTTCTTTTTAGGATGATGGAACTATCCTAAAATGGATTGTGGTGATGGAGGCACAGTTCTGTGAATGTACCAAATGCTATTGCATTCATTGTCCATTTTGGCTATTCATTGATTGGAGGGGGGGTCACTTGGAGTCTTAAGGGCCACCAAGGCCACACCTAGAGGTTCTGGGGAGGGTGGGTGGGGATATTTCCTTGTGAAGTTGGGGATCCAACCCAGGGAACATGCAAGGCATGTGCTCTATCATGTGAGTCATTTTCCTGGCCATGCATCACTCAGTCCAAATGGGCAAATTGTGTGTTACGTATTATGTGAATTATATCTTGAGGAAGGTTTTTTGTTTGTTTTGGTGGGGAGGCTCACCTGGTGACACTAAGGGGTCACTCCTGACTGTGCTTAGAAATCGCTCCTGGCTCAGGGGACCATATGGGACGCTGGGGTTTGAACCCAGGTCTGTCCTGGGTCAGCCGCGTGCTAGGCAAATGCCCTACCGCTGTACTATCACTCCAGTTCCTGGAGGAAGTTTTTTTTTTAAAAGACTACATAAGAATAATAAAAGTTGGAGCCGGAGAGATAGCATGAAGGTAGGACATTTGCCTTGCATGCAGAAGGACGGTGGTTTGAATTCCGGCATCCCATATGGTCCCCTGAGCCTGCCAGGAGCGATTTCTGAGCGTAGAGCCAGGAGTAACCCCTGAGCGCTGCCAGGTGTGACCCCCCCCCAAAAAAAAGGAATACTAAAAGTTGTGTTTTTTATAATAAAAGGACAAAATAGCATCAATGTATGACTTCACTTTTACTATGTGTATATGAAAAAAATATGATGACAATACATATAGCAGGCTTTATGCAAATTTTACCCAATACAGCCTCCCACCATCTCCTGCAAGGGAAGGATTTTCATATTTTACAAGTGGCTGTGAAGAAGTTAAGCAATGCAGTTGAGTAAGATCATGCCATTAAGCAGCAGAGCCCAGATTCAAATAAGATTTATTTGTGAACCAAGTAAATATTTTCCCCATTATACAATTTCCCTCATTATACTATCACTAGCTTTATAGTTTTGTTCAATAAAAGAGCTAAATCTAAAACAGACCTTTTATTCAGAAATGAAATACAACAACTAAGAATATGGTAAATTCTATTTTGGTGTTGTTTTTATTTGTAAAATTCACATAAAAATATTCTAAACTTGTGAGTTGCCTCAGAGGACATTTTTATTCATTTAGAGGATAAAATTCAAGATATATGCATATGCATATATTTAATTAATATTTAATTATGTATACTAAAAATTATTTCTGAAAAACTAACGCAATATCATTGTTGCATGGCTCAGTTTTATCTTAAGTGATACAACATCTTGGAAATTAACTTTGTTATAGCCCAGGGTGCAAAAGAAAACCAAGGCATCTTTAATCCAGCTATGTAAATTTTCTTGCCTAGTTATTTAACTATTTGTCGCAGTCTATATAGTAGTTGATATAAGCAGGCATTGCATAATTATTTAGTTGCTGATATGGTCCTTTCAGGGTAGATAGCTTCTTCTAAATTTTATATTCCATATTCCATAGCTTTAATTTTTTACTATTAAGTATTTTTCATTAGTAGTAATCTCAGGAAATAAGAATAGGCCATCAGTTTAACATTAAAGTAATTTTTCTTTTTTGTCTTGGGAAAGAGGGAAGTGATGCCAGGGGCACAAAATAAAAAAATCCAGAAATCACATAAATCCCCTTTTTCAAGGGAAAAAACTACTCTATGTGGCCCTTGAAAGTATTAGGTTGTGAACATCCAATCAAAAATAAATGGGATAAGAAATAAAACAAAAAGTGAACCGTCTTAAATTGCTGCTTCTCAACATTAGGGAATACATTTTATATCAAGAAACTCATAAAGAATAGATGATTTAGCTTAGCTTTTCTTACCACCAAATTTTTTTTGTCCTAGCTTGTGCTAAGAACTCCCAATATTTGGTATTACTTTTCTTTTGTTTTTTTTTCTCCTTTGGGAGTCCTTCTTGATAGCTAACAATAGCAACCTTTTCTTGGACTTAAACGAATCAAACACATTTAGTTTTAAACCTGACTTGTCCACAAATCAGTTACTCTATTCTTGACTAAAGGAAAGAGAGAGACTTTATTGTTCCAGTTAATGCCTTAGATTAATCAAGTAATCTGGCCCTTTAATTTTGCTGTATATTACAAATGTAATATACTCACAATAACCTGTGCTAATACCACACATGATAAATCTACCTGTCTTGTCCACAAAAGGTCTTACAGACTTTCCATAGCCCTAGCGTGATCAAAGTTCAGACTCAATCTATCATATTTTCTGCCAAAACTCCAAAGAAAATCATGCCCAATGGACTGTTAAACCACATTAGGTTTGTATTATTTAGCTCCAGAACATTGTCTTTAAATAAAATGCAACCTTAATAGTATTTCAAATATACATCATATATATATACGTCTATATACTTAAAATAACTGAATTATTTTTTACAAATTTCGTTGCTATATTATGTCTTGCAAACTGGTCATTTTGCAATGACAGGAATTCAAGAGCATGACAGGAGCATTAATGTAAATCAACAGAGTAATGTTAACTATGTTTCGATAAATATGGTGATTTAAAAAAAAAAAGACACATCACAAGTCTTTTGAAAGGCTCTTACTTGCTGAATTCCTTTTCTGAGCTTTTTACTTCAGAGGGTAAAGTAGAAATTAGGGAACAAACATGCCCATCATGATTTCTTCTTGGTTTTGGAACTCACAAATGACACTGAAATTATGATACAATGAGTCCACATGACAGGAAAACTAGTTTTCGTGACCTTACCAGTAGTTAGTAGGAGAGCTCCCCTAACTTAATTTAAACAGGCTCTGTAGAGGGGATCCTGGAAAACTTAGTCTTATAAATTTTATTAGTAATAAATATGATTGTGATAGCAAGGTCCCTGGACTTCAAGTATGGCCATGTTTCTATGCCTCTGGAGAGAATGACTCTTGTATCTCATTATGAAGAATACATTCATAATCCTAGGGTAGGGTTGATTGGAGATATTATTTGGATCTGAGGCAAAAAATACTCAGTTTGCTAAATTGTGATTCTCAGGGGTTTTGCATTTCAGCACATGCAGTGCTGCAACTTTCTGCAAACAGTGCATCTGGGTTGGCCACTCTAATCTGTGTTAGCATGGGTTGGCATTATTACAGGGGGAGTGCTGCCTTCTTTCATTCTGGGAATCTTCTCCTTGAACTCCCCTGTGTTGACTTGTCAGGATCACATGTTGTTGGGGGAAACGGCTCCTTTGGACTCTTAAAAACCAAGTATATTGCTCCTATTCAGAAATGCATGTATTTATAGTGTGATGTGAGTAGGTGATAAGTCACGTGGACTCCAGGTATTGCTAACAATTGCACTGGCCCTGTCCATTTCCTGTTCTCTCCAGCATTCCATTCTGAAGTGTTTAATGAGTGACCGAGTACTCTGGAGAGCAGGCATTCGGACACTTGAAACTGGAGCAGCTTATTTAGGAAGAATGAGTGATATTAATACAGGGTAAAACTATCTCTGTGGAAGTTGCTGTGGCAATTGCTTTATTTTTCTTCATTTTTTTCCCAGTGAGCATGGTAGTTTTATGTTTACATCGGCTTCTTTAGCCTATCAAGGAAAATGCTGTCTTCAAAGAACTTTATTCTGTCTTGTTATAGCTCTGAAGTGCTCCAAATAAATGCAAGTGATTTTCCACTGGTATAAAAAGTGTGTCCTGCTAACTTATCATATAATGTAAATTTATATGATAAATTTAGATTTCCACATGTTATTTTTCCATAGCAATGATTTAAGCTTCAACTAGTACACAAAACAAATTTCATCTGATTATGTGCCATGTATACACTTTTGAAAAAGTATTGAGTCCAGAATATATAATTCTTATTTTGCAGGCACTTGCTTTTTATTTATTCTGAATCACTTTAAATTTCACATACACATCAGTAAATGAAAATATAGATGATTTTGCATAACTACATAAGAGATAAAGAAAATATCCTTATTATTGTGACAAAATATATCCAAAAGAAACATATTCTATTACTTGGTGAAGTACCATAATGGAATTTTATTTATTTATTTGATTTTAAGGTCACACTAGGTGATGCTCAGAAATTATTCCTGGCTCTGTGCTCAGGGATCATTCTTGGTGGGACTCCAGGGACCCTGTAAAGTACTGACAATCTATGGAAGTCAGCCATGTGTGCAAGAGTAACCTTACCTCTTGTGTACTATTGAACCTAATTACTTTTTTCCTAATTCTTGTTTAATTTTATCAATTATACATCAAGTCAAGCTCTGGGCAATTTATCTTTATCTCTGAGTTAGTTTGTTATAGATGTGCTGGAGTTCTAATAACCAAGAAATTCAGTCTCTTGCTGCCACAGATGGCTGGCATATACACCACTTCCATATACCGAGTGAATGTTAAAAATAGAAAGGCAGGGGCCAGAGAGATAGCATGAAGGTAGGGCATTTGCCTTGCATGCAGAAGGACTGTGGCTCGAATACCAGCATCCCATATGGCCCACTGCACCTGCCAGGAGTGATTTCTGAGCGTAGAGCCAGGAGTAACACCTGAGTGCTGCTGGGTGTGACCCAGTCCCAACACCTCCCCCCAAATAGGAAGGAATGTGCAGGGACTCTTCTTTTACTTTAACCACTCTGGGAAGTCTCCTCCAATTCCTTGTGGCCTTTGTGCTTTATGCTGCTACTGTACTTTTCTGAACCAGCCCCTAGTCTCCAGTGGCCAGTTGACATTTTCCTGGGATTCACGATGTGTCCTACTAGGATACCCACTGTACCAGCACCTTTGTGTGCAGAACCACATCAGGTGGGGCTAGCTTTTTCTCTTCAAGTCTCAGAGCACACCTGCCAGCCTTCAAACTCCCACTTCAGCAGCCACCACTTGGCCCCTACACAGTGGCAGGTTGGAGCAGAGTTCTAACTCCCCAATGCATGTGTCTCTGAAGTGCCTCAGCCCTCTCTCCTGGAGCCAAGTGGGGCTCTTTGCAAGATGGGCCTTGAAGCTGCAGAGACACCCCCCCCCACTCTTCCCAGGGTCTTCATTTAGAGGTGTAAACCTGAGTCTTGAAGCTTTGGTTTTAAGCCCAAAGGGTGAAATCCACTTTTCTTTTTTAAATTTTCCCCTCCTCCTTTCTCCACCCAAATCACAAATTTGCCATAGTTGACATTAAGCCAATGTTGGCATCAGATTTTCAGTTCAGAGAAAATACATGGGAGATTTAAAAACTAAAAGTTCTCCTCTTGGATGCAGTTTTTCTAAGAACAGCTTTGAGATTTCAGAAAACTCCATTTTTGGCACTGTAAATATCATTTGGGCTTTCTTTTGATCCTAGAAGCCAACTCCCAAGACAGTTATGACATAAAAATAGAATTGTATTAACCACTTCACAGTGAAGCCCAAGATGATTTGTGAAGAAAAATTATGTAAAGGATAGCATTTATTATCAGATATGATTCAGAACAGTATTTAGGAAATGACTTCATATTCTTTCTTGCCTTCTTCCTTTCCTCTCTTCCCCTTCCATTCTATTTGTAAAAGTTATAACTTTTAGTTGGACTAAATGTTTAAAACATCTTGGTTATAAGGGCTGGAAATAAGTGAAAATGAGAGCAAATTGTTAGAAGTACAGGGGTAAGGCACTCACCTTTGGAACGCCCACACTACATAAGATGCCCTGGAGCACCATCAGGGGTCAGTCTGAGCATAGAGCCAGGAATAGTCCCTGAGCACCATGGATTATGGTCCAACCCTACTGTTTCAAGTGTGTCTGTACACACACACACACACACACACACACTTTTGACACTACTTTATATGTATTTGATATATTTATGAAACTAACCTAACTATTCAAGGAGACACCAGTCATTTGGGGACCATCCTTTAACACATTGTGACCCATGATGAACCAGAACAGTTTGTCACTTATGTGTCAGAGCATTTGACTCCTGGCTAAACCAGTAAATGAGTTCTCATTCTTTTCCCACCTCCAAGCCCACTGATAGATTATGAAGAAATTTGAAACAGCCACTAGGACAAGGCGAACAGGAAAGGCTCCATAGCACAAGGTGAGCTGGGAACCAGGGTGGTGGTGGATCAGGCAGGCCAGAAAGGAGAAACCTAGAAGATGGTGGGGGAAGAGGATGAGGAGCCTGACAGGCAGCTCTGCTAGAGTGCAGTGTCAGGCCTAGTATGCAGGAGATACCTCTTGAAACCAGATTGTAGCAGAGCTGTAAAGGAGGGTATGTTGAGGTGAAGACATAGAACTTCTTGAGCCTGGCCCTCATGGCTGGCAAGAAACCTCCATAGTAGAAGGTCTGTAGTATTGGCCTGGGCCAGATAGTAGGCATGGATGGAGGTTTGGCATGAAGCAAGTCAAGGTCTTTCAGTTCTGTCTTTAAGGTTCCCAAGTGCCAAAAGGGAAATAGGAGAATCCTTGTATGGGGACTTCCCTAGGAGACAGAACCTTGGCTGGTGATTCTCAGTGTTAACCAGTGGAAAATGGAGATTGCTATTAATCACCCATTCATTATCCTCTTATTAACCTCTGGAAAAGTCCCTGGGGACTAGTCAATAAGATTCTATTGAAAATGTGGGTGAGAAAAGAAAAGATGGTGATCTGATAGTGTGGGGGTCATTTTGTGACGCACACAAATGTCAAATGGTTGTACCGCTATATGCATGGCAGTTATGTTTTTAGAAGACTTCCTAAAGTCTTTGTAAATCTGAAAAAAAAAACTATATTATGAACAACCTTATAAACTACAGTGTTTAAATAAAGTAAAAAACAAAGTTTCCCTATGATTTGGTTATGAGAGCTGGGGAGGAGCAGAGTATTTATGTTGCATGCATACACTGCTTGGCTCCACACGTTGTTGTTGTTGTTTTTTTCTTTTATGGTGCTGTGATCACATCCAGGGATTCATACATAACATGTAAGATCAATCCTCTATCCCTGAACCACACCCTTGGCCTCCTGTACCTTCTAAAAGAAAACATTAACAGCAAGACAAAGACTCCCATAGGCTTGTGAAGCATCTTGTTCTGAAGGAGCTCTGTCCCATTAGCATCTTGTAACTCTGGGGCAGTCACTGCACTAATTCAATTAAAGTAGGAGGAAACCTTCAGAGTTATCCAGAGGCTGAGGTGAGGCCCAGGAAACCATTTTTGGGGCCCCCAGAAGGCTTTTAATGAAGAGTATCTCCCTCCATTAGCTTGTGGTAAGCAATAATTTAGTCAAAGTAAATTATTTCAGAATAACAAATGTGTTCTGCCATAGTCACCTTTGACCCAGCAAGCTCTGGGCAGAATATTCTATTGGCCGGTTTCATGCTAAGTGGCCCGAGAAACAAAGGTTTTCCTGGGACGCATGGATCTAAGTATGATAGATAAGAGAAGATAACTTCTGGGACAAGGGGGGGGGGAGGGCTGCTCTAGGAAGGTGTGGCAGGGCAGGGAATTAATTTTGGTTTCCTTTCAAGGGCTGGTGTCATTTTTTGAGACTTGTCTGGCTGTTATATTTGATCACCAGAACATGAAGTTTATCATGCTAGAAGTTGGCTTTACTAAGGTAGCAGGTCTATGGTTGGCATCTGAAAGGTCCAAGGAGATGCTGGGGAAAGGAGATAGTATCTGTCCTGACAAGGACATAGGGTATATGGAGGGACCCCATAACAAAGTAGGGGAGGGGAGGCTGGTATGGATGAAAGGACAGGATCTCCTTGGTGCTGTGAGTCCCACAATACCACCTCATACCCTCAAAAGTGGCTCAGAATGAATAGTCTTTCTCTTCCTTCATTGAGTCAATAGACAGGAGGCTAAGAAACACACCAAGAGGGACTATTCAGCAGAGGTAGCATTTGTCCCCAGTTGGAGCTCTCTGCAAAGCCCACCCAACCAGGATCTCTTTGCATGGAGTGAGCATTGTTGTCCTCTAGAAGGTAACATACAAATCCAGAAATTTAAGTAGGTTCTTAACTTTGGAAATGCAAAAGGTGTCTAGAAATGAGAGAGGAGCTCCTTTGGCCCCTCAGTCTATTTATCTAAGTATATGGAGCTGGTAGAGCCAGAGAAAAGCCTCTGAGGTGGGAAGGGAATGAGAGATGTTTTAGGAGATGGATGATTAGATAACCTGCGGATACTATAAAGTGCTTGTTTTACACATTGGCATGAACTTAGTACTGCTCTAACCTGCATTTTTTGAGCCTAACATTAAGAAGCAACTGCTTTGAGATGTGTCAAAGCTTTTTGCTACCCAAAATGTGGTGCAGGACTGGGAGTCAGTCAGAAAAAAGAAATGAAGTACATGTACTCTAATTTGGTGCACACTGCAGCCTCAAAAGCATTCTTTTTATTTGTTTTGTTTTGGGGTCATACCTGGCATCACTCAGGGGTTACTCCTGGCTCTATGCTCAGAAAAAGCTCCTGGCAGTCTCAGGGACCATATTGGATGCCGGGATTTGAACCACCATTCTTCTGCATCTAAGGAAAACATGTCCTACTGCTGTGCTATCTCTCCAGCCCCCCAAATCATTATTTTTAAAAATATTTTTTATTTAAAGCATTGTGGTTTACAACTATTATTCATAGTTAAGTTTAGACATAAAATGTTTCAGCATCAATCCCACCACCAATGTCAACCTATTTTCACCAATATTCCCAGAATTCATCACATTCCCCATATCAGATTGCCATCATAACAAACACCAATTTAAGTTTGGTCGTTAAAGTTTGGGTCTCGTGATTTCATCGTTGTTGACTTCATGATTTGGATACTTAGCTATATGCTTCCTTAACACCACCAATGTACCTGAGCCCCTTCTATCTTTCACCTCCATTCTATTTCTTTCGTTCTCACTATACTCAGGGGCCAAGAGTGTCCTAGACAAACTCCACTTAAATCATTGCATTCCTTAATGCAATTATTCTAAGTACTTATATAAGTGATATCCTCCTGTACTTATTATTCTTCTGGCTTACTAAGTTTACATGACCTCTCCCAGTTCCATCCATGTTGTAGCAAATCGTGTGATTGCATCATTCCTTAAAGCTATGTAGTATTTCATTGTCTATATACCATATCTTTATGATCCATTCATTTGTTGTTGATTTCATCTCTTAGCTAATGTACTGAGTTTATCTCATCTCTAGGTTGATTTCATCTCTTAGCCATTGTACTGAGTTCTTTGATGAATAGTGATGTGCATACATCCTTTTGAATGAATTTTTTTCTGTTCTGGGGATAGATACCCCAAAAGAAGAAATTGATGGATTATATGGTATCCCAATTCTGAGTTTACTGAGAACATATTATACTGTTTTCATAGATATTGAACCAGATAACATTCCCACTAAATGTGGATGAGAATTCCATTTTCCTCATATTCCCACCAACACAAATTGTTCCAGAAGCTTTTATATGTGCCATTCTCACCGTTTTTGGCCAAAGGTCAAGGCCTTGTACAAAGATTAAAAGGGTTAGAAGGTTGAAGATATATATATTTAAAATAATAACAGGTTTTATTTGGAAATTCTGCAGAAAAGAAGGGAGAAGAGTAGAAAGAGTTACATGGTTCTCTGGGAATGAAGCCTCAGACTCCAAAACCAGGTCCCAGAGAGATGTAGGTCTAGAAGCAAATGTTGATGCAGAAAATAATCCTCACAATGAAAGGTGAGTAAAAACAGGTTTAGGAATTCCAACACTACAAGGCTTTCACTTCGAAGAAGGAAGGTAGCTTAGTTAGTAAAGGAAAACCAGAGAATGAATGTCATGACTTCCTGAAATCCAGACTTTTTATTAACAAGAACTAGACCATACCCTAGTGTGGTGAACAAATACTAAGTAGGAAGGGACCCAGTAATCCAATATCAGATCACACCCTGGGGTGGAGAAGGAATACTGACTAAGGAAGGACCCAGTAATTCAATTCTTGTCGAAATGCAGAGAGAGTCACAGTACAAATTCCCTTGTGAATGTAAGAAAGTATCTCAAAGGGAAGATGTAGGAAACATGTGCACGAAGGCACCATGTGCATGGCTGGCAATGCATATGTGTACAACATCGACACATGGGCCCAGGGAGCTCAGGTGCCTATATTTTTAAAATGAGAGTAAGGAATTTCAGAGAATATTCAGAGAATATTTTATAAATTACTCCAATTGTCATAGATGTGACTGGACTGGTCTGCATATTGTCAATAAACACTAACCAAATGAACAAAAACATTTAGACAATAAAGTGATCAACACATTTAATTAAGGGTCAGAGAGATGGCATAGAGGTAGGGTGTTTGCCTTGCATGCAGAAGGACGGAGGTTTGAATCCCAGCATCCCATATGGTCCCCCAAGCCTGGCAGGAGCGATTTCTGAGTGTTGAGCCAGGAGTAACCCCTGAGCGCTGCCAGGTGTGACCCAAAAACCAAAAAAAATTTTTTTTAATTCAGAGCCAGAGCAATAGGATAGTAGGTAGGGCACTTGCCTTGCATGGTACCAATCTAGTTTGATCCCTGGAACTACCCAAACCCCAACAGGAGTGATCCCTAAACACAACCAGGTGTATGCCCCAAGGACCACTTGGTGTGGCTCCTAAACAAAAACCAAACAAAAACTATGGAATTCTTTCAGACAATTTATTGTCAGATATTTAGTTCATCTTGATACAGTTTCATACTATAAATTGAAGTGGGAGCCCTAGGTTTTTCCTTCTAGAAAATGCAATATGTATATATGCAATATGCATATATAATGCATATTTGGTTTGGAGAGGTTTAAGAACCTGCTCAGGATCATCCCCACTGGGAAACTGCAGCACTAGAAAACATTTCAGTTTTTCTGAATCTTTCTTCCACAAGGAAGAACAATCCAAATGAGGTCACTGGTGCTACTGATTTGGCTGCGTTGGTGATGGCTTTGAGGGAGCCAGTGGAGATGATGATGGTGAGAAGGCAGAAAGGAAGGCAGAAGATGAACCAAGCAGTGCTAGGGACCTTCATCCTTAAACAAAGGACCTTTCTCTTACTCCTTCCACCAGGGTTGTTTGTTCTGGCCGAGGGAGAAAAATGAGTGGCTTCAAGGGCCCGAAGCTGCAGACAAAAAGAGGGGCTTGGGCATCCCAATGTGATCATCGCACGTAGGGGCTTCCCAGAGCTCCACAAAGTGGATGTAAGTGAATAATCCTCATTGTAACCCACAACTGAGGTTAAAAAAATCAGGAGCTTCTCTAAATGCATCTGGCAAGCATTTCGTCTTCCCTTAAATAAAATAAATTCCCTTAATAAAGCCAATGGAGGCAGGGTTGGCGGCGGGGGTGGTGGGGGGAGAGGGCATGTATGATTTATTATGGAGCGCAGAAAGGGCCTTGATGGGCCTGAACTCTATTTAGAATGGCTGGCTTTAAAGCCAAGTTGTACATGGGTTTTTCTTTTTGTGCCAATCTTACATTTTTTAAAAAATATAACTTTTATGAATATCATCATTAGTGCTATAAGCACAGGGAAGTATAAGTTAATTCTACAGTAAAGTGATTATTAAATCCATTAGTCATATACAGGGAATCCATAATTAACTTATTCTCCAGCATCAAGTAAATGATTCTACTGTGTGCTTTAAGAAAGCAATTGTTCACTAATATGCAAAATACAGCAGAACTATTAGATCATAAAGCCATGCAATCTTATAATTAAATTATAAATTTTACATATTTTAATAATGTGCTTTATATACTTTAATTGTTTTCTACGCAAGATTAAAAGGAGGTGCCATGGTTTTTCTCAGGCATATTATATCTTGACCTGAACTGTGCAATACTTAATAATAATTGATGAGGGTCTGCTCAGGATGACAGCAGTCTTTCAGCAGCATCAGATATTTCTTTGGGTTATTGCTAAGGACGAAAATGAAAATGTGCATTAGTCTTAAGTGGAATCGCAGCTATACCCTTGGGCTTTCTTTTGTTCCCCGTACACACTTTCTACCCCCGGCCGTGGCAACAGTCAGGGGTGTGCTTGTTCTGTGTTCCGGGCCTCAAGAGCAGGAGCCCCCAAGCCCCTGGCCTTGACTGCATGTGGGAACCCGTAACAGGCACGCGAAATTCTCAGCAGGAGACTTTACGCCTATGTGAGCAATCTGCTGTTGTTATTGTGTTTTGGATTAAATAATGATTCCATTCTTTTCCATGTGTGTTGTTAGACCTGAGAAATATCAAAGGGTCACTGGTGGGGCTATCTCTGTCCCTGTTCCTGCACACCCCTTCCCTCTAATCCTCTTGCTGAAGTGACAGCTGGGGTGCTGGTACCCTTCATTCTCCATCAGAGTGGGCTGCCTTTCTTTCATGCCCCACATGCCCAACACTTTCCCAGTTCTCACAGGAAACATATACTGGAGCTACCCTGCATGTAGGCATCTCTCGTTCATACAGCAGCACTGATCACGACTTTACCCCGTGCCCAGCCCTGCGTTCCATTTGGGGCTGCCAACAGGGAATGATAAATCTTCTTCAATTCCATTCCAGAAGCAATTGCAGCATTAAGTTTTCCCTTGGATGTTAAGGGATTCGTTTTCCATGGCGACTGAATCACTTAAGCAATAGATAAGGATCTTTTCACACCTTTGTTGGATGGGCTAAAATCTAAGCTGGCAGGATTGGCTCCTTCTATGAATGCTTTCCCAGGTTAATAGGTAGGTGAACACCTTTTCCCACTGTCTTTACATGGCTTTCTGTGTGTGTGTGAAAGTGTGTGAAAGTATGTGTATGTGTCAATATATGACAGAAGACCAACCTTGCAGGGCCACGAGAGCTGTGCTATAGGTTTGCTCTTTATCCTGGAGATTGAGAGAACTCTTCCAAGGACATTGGGTGCACTTGAAGGAGCACCAGTAAGCTATTATAGTAAATAAACTCTTGGAAAGAAGACAAAGGATAAATATGTGTTAGTCCTAGCCAGGAGAATGAGACTGAAGCTCAGTGAGGTTGGGCAGGACAGGTCATAAGAAGGAGCCAGAATCTGGCCCACACCACACTTCCAGGGCTTTTTGGTAGAACCCAAGGGTGAACTGAGATCAAGCACATAGAAGGAATCTGCACAGAAGATCCAGAAGCTGCTGGAATCACAGCACTGCTACCAACTCACCAATGCGACCTTGATAGTTCTAGGTCCTTGCACTGTAGATAATGGTGAGGTATCAGCTAGTTTCGAGAGGAGACTATTTTATAAGGAGTCTGGCATATCAGAGGAGGGATGTCAGTCTTGGTTGCAATTATTCTAATGTGTTAACATTTTTAATTAGAGGAGACACAATTGGTCTCTTGACTCTGATCTCTGTTTCATCTCTGTCATCTTCTAAACTGCTCCTGCTTTTTATTTGTAATGAAAATATATGTGACACATTACACTGGATAAATGTAAGGGGCACCATATGGCAATTTGATAACATTTATGTAGACTATGACATCGTGGCCAGGATAGCAGCGACTGGCACTCTGCCCTTCCATAATGATCATTTCTTTATAATAGTGGCATTTGTGTTTAGTCTCTTGGCAAGTTTGATGATTTTATTGCAGAAAATCTTAACTTGTGATCAGCTTAGCACTTGTGTGTTATGTACTAGTCTTATTCCAGTGCTGGAACAAAAGAGACAGGAGAGATGAAGGGACACCTTGGACTCTGAGCAACTGCTTTTTGGAGCAGAGTTGATCAGAACTTGGTCTCAGTGGTCAGCCTGTATAGCACCTCCCAAAACATAAGTGAACCTAGTATGTTTCTGTTCAGAGCAAAGTGAGGACCACAGAGGGGTGCTTCTCAGGAAAGAATGGGGTTTCCACTAAACCCTGCCACGTCCAGGGCTTGGTGTCTCACAAGGAGGTAAAGAGTAATAGGAAAAAAATGTGGCAGTGGAACACTTGAGCCCCAGGTTCTTTCTAAAGGCTTAATACACCAGGAGATATGGACTGAGCCTGGAATAGTGGGCCAGGGGCCAGGGAGCAGGCTAAGCTTCAGGCAAAGGGAAACATAGGAAGAATCAAAAATCTACGTGGCCTCCTTCCTTGGTCTTTCCAACACTGTGGCTCCCTGGACCAAACTTGGCTCCCTTGAATTAGAGCACAGAGCAAGGGATAGTTTCACTTGAGAGTCTTCTGGCCATAAAATTGTCCTTTGTGTCCCCTCCATTATTGGCAGATGAGAGATTTAGCTCTGTCCTGTTTATAGAACAGCAGTTGATAGATAGTGACTTCATAGTTGGATATTTATGAGAGGTTTCATTTCAAATAATATAGTTTTGGCCTGTGGCAATGCTAAGGCTCTTACCCATTATTACTGAAAAGCTAAATCTTTAGGATATTGTAACTATAACTGCAGGGTCTGTTTGATCTACCCGGAAGAACTCGAAAAGTTAATATTTTTCAAAGCAATGAAAGCTTTATTATGAAAAGTCTCATTAGGAAGTTATCTGTCCCTAAAACACAGAGGCTATCAGGAGGTCAGGCACAAAGATAGCAACTTTTCATACTTTCCTTGCACCTTATGACTCCTGTCACATAACAGGGTAATTAAAAAGAAAAAAAGTTGCCTGCTTTCCATTATGAAGCTGAGTGGCCCACATGCCCTCCAGCCAGGTGAGCGCTGAGGGATGGGGAGTCCATTCTTCATGGCTTCAGCGTGTGGCCTTGAGACACTGAGACCTTTGCTGATACAGTTCTGTCTCCAGTCCTCAAATCTTGATTGTGCTTGGCTCCCCAGGTGGGAAAGAGGCCACCCCTTCATTCTTTCACTCCCAGGACTGTGACTCTTAGAGTCTGTTGATTTTATTTAATTGATTGCCAAATTGTTTTTGGTTCTCAGGCCTTACTCCTGGCTCTAGCTCAGGGATCACTATTGGTGGTCTTATATGAGGTGCTAGGGCTCAAACTGGTCAGCCACATGCAAAACAAGTGTTTTAAATCTTCTCTCTGACTGAGTCTGAGGCTTAAATTCTTGGGGATTTCATGGGTGCCCCAAGGCAACTGGAACAATTGATGAGTCTGAAAATAGGGAGGGAAGGGGTAGAAAGGTTTAAAATATTAAGGATGGGTATTAGAGATCAGTAGAAGGTAGATACTGGAAGTCAGAAAGGGTCTGAGTCAAGGCACCTTTGCTTTGAGCAAGACAGAGGAGCCTATGAGCGAAGCCTCCAAGGATTTTCTGCATTCAGCAACCCTGCATGAGGCACTTTGTTAGGGAAGCCTGAGCAAATGTGGAACCTGCAGAGATGGGCTAGAAGGGGAACTGAGTGGGACTCTACATTTCACCCTGCGCAATGAGCTTCCTGTTACACTGGCAACTTGCATAGGTGTGCAGGCAGGTCTAGACTTTTTTCCTCTGGGGATCTGTCTTCAGCTGCATACTCTGCCTTTATACCATGATGAAGTTAAAAGATGAAGCTAAAGACATTTAACTAGATTTTTTTTTTTTTTTGGTTTTTGGGTCACACCCGGCAGCGCTCAGGGGTTACTCCTGGCTCTACACTCAGAAATCGCTCCTGGCAAGCTCAGGGGACCATATGGGATGCCGGGATTTGAACCGCCATCCTTCTGCATGAAAGGCAAACACCTTACCTTCATGCTATCTCTCCAGCCCTATTTAACTAGATTTTAATAAACATATTTTCTTATTTGACATTATCCTACCAGTAATATTAAAAAATTCTTGGCCCTATTTTTTGTAGTTTTGCTACTAAAGTAGGTTACTATCTCACAAAATGTGTTCCTTAAAGCATCCTTGACCTACTCTAATCAGTTTCACAGACACAGGATTCCACTGTCAAATAAATTTGGGAAGCACTCTATTGATTGTACAACTGTCTTAAAAAGTCATCATGATAGACAGCCCTGAATAGACATGCATTAAAATAGTCCTTCTCTTGATATAATCAAGTATCTTTCAAAATGATTTAACTAACAGTCTTCCTCCTGAAATGTCTAGCCAAAGACATTGTATTTTAAGAAATACAATAACATCAGAATGTGTTAATTGGGGCACTGCTTTGTACAGGCCTTTGCATGAGTTCAAAGTATTTATTGTGCTCTTTGAACTTATTTAAATTTCATCTTCCATGGACTGACCCTGGGATTAAAAATATTATGGAATTTCAAGGGTTGTCTTTCCTCCTCTACATATATGTGCTTGTCCCCACTCCCTCCTTCAGAGTTTCAGAGCCCTCTCACCACCTCTCACACCTCCTTGTTCTTTCATTTCCCTGCTTTTCCTAGCTCCTCATTCTCTTACCACCTTCCCTTTCCCTCTAATCACCACCATAATTTTCACCGAGTCTTCATCATAGTTTTGTCGTATCTTGTCAGTTATTAATTCTTTAGAAATTCATATTCCTTGTGTCAGCAGAATTGTAAGGCAATAGTCTTCACTTCCTTCATCAGTATAGTCACCTCAGTTAACCTATTTTGTCCTCAAGGCCATGATTTTCTTTTTAATGGCAGAGTAGTATTCCATTTGGCTTAGACATGGAATCTTTATTCAGTCATTTTTTTGATAGCCATTAGTTGATTCTAGTTTTTGGTAATTGGGAGTAATTCTATGGATAGCAAATGTGTGATGTGTGATTTCATATCCTTTAAATAAATACTTAGTGCTATCTTACAAAATCATGTGGTATTTACTTTTATTTTTTTAAATCTGTAAACTGTTCTTTTATAGGGGCTTACCATTTTTCATTTCTGTAAACAGAGTTATCATCCAGTACCAGAATTTTATTTCCTCCATGTCCTCACCAACACTTGTTTCCAATTTTTTTCTTCCTCTATTCATTCTCCTGAGTTTGAGATACTATCTCTGTGTGGCTTTCATTTAATTTTTTTTTGTTTTTTGTTTTTTTGGATCACACCCAGCAACACTCAGGGGCCACTCCTGGCTCTACACTCAGAAATCGCTCCTGGTGGGCTCGGGGGACGATATGGGATGCCAGGATTTGAACCACTGTCCTGCGTCTAAGTCAAACCCCTTACCGCTGTGCTATCTCTCCAGCCCCTATTTAAATTTTCTTGATATTAATGGTGATGTTGAGGGCCAGAGAGATAGTTTAGGGATTAAAGCACTTTTCTTGTACAAAGATAACCTGTGTTTAGTCCATGGCACTGCATGGTCCCCCAAGTACCACTAGGAGTGATCCCTGCACATAGATCCAGGAGTATGCCCTAAATACTCTAAGCATGACCCAACACTCATTCATGAGCATTTTTCATGTGTCTATAATCCATTTATATAGTTTATGCCTTTAAAAACTTTAAGACTATGATATTTATTTTATTTAATATGGAGTTCTGTGTGTTCTCTCAATAGTTTAGAAAGTGTAACCCCTTTATCAACTGTGCTACATGCAAATAACTTCTCCCGAAATTCTAGGTAGCCTTTTGCTTTAATGGTACCTTCTTCTGTGAAAATGCTTTTGCATCAGATATTCATTACCATTTGTTTTTTTCCTGCTTTTTCTTTCCTTGCCACAGGAGTTGAGTCTTCATATACATCTTTAATATAGAACAACGTATGATCTTTGTTTTATTCAATTTGTTTATGGTTTAGGATCTGATATTTATTTATTTATTTATTTATTTTTGGTGGGTTTTTTTTTTGGCCACACCCTGCAGTGCTCAGGGGTGACTCCTGGCTGTCTGCTCAGAAATAGCTCCTGGCAGGCACGGGGGACCATATGGGACACCAGGATTCGAACCAACCACCTTTGGTCCTGGATCGGCTGCTTGCAAGGCAAACGCCGCTGTGCTATCTCTCCGGGCCCCAGGATCTGACATTTAAATCGTTCATTCATTTTAAGTTACTTTTTGTGTATGGTGTTAGTCATCAAGTTTTATTATTTTACTGACTACAGTTTTCCCAACACTATTGAAGAGGCTTTACCCCCTGCATTATATGGGCCTGAGTCTGTATTGTAGATTAAATTCCCATATATATGTGGTTTATTTATAGACTCTCGATTCTATTCCATGGGTCTGTTCAGCTGGTTCTGTTATAATACCACACTTTGTTAGTTCTTACTACTATGATGCAGTTTGAAGTCATGGAACATTTTTCAGAATGGCTTTGACTATATGGAGTCTTGATGGTTTTATACACATTTTAGAAACGTTTGTCCTATGTCCTTGAAAAATTCCATTAGTATTTTAATAGGTATAAACACTACATATCATAATATGTGTTTGTTTATTTCATGTTCAGAAGAACTCATGCAAGTTAGGACTACTATATCTGCAGTTGTTGGGTGAGGCTCAGAGAGGGACTCATGAATGGAGTGAGAAAGCACTGATCTGACTTCAGGAAAAGATTCAAGAAACAGCAACAGTATTTTCTGCTGTTTCTGGACTTGATGATGTTGTCATTCACTCACTTGTTGCTTATAGAGGACTATCTCTGCTAGATGAACACTGTGGGTGTCCAATGAATAAAAACAGAGTTTTTCCCTGTCAGAGATGGGAAGTAACCAACAAAGCTCTGAAATAGGTACCAGTTCTAGCCAGGATCACAGGAATGGACCTTTGATGGGAAGCACACACGGAGAGTGTCTGAGCATTGGGGACATTCAGAGCAGGAGGAACAGTTTCCTGGGAAGTCTAGATAGACTTCCAAGCATATAGATAGAGATATAGATAGATAGGCCTAGATAGACTCCAACCTGCAGTGCTATGTGGTGAAAACTCCCGTAAGATCTTGGAGTCTTGCTTCTCTGAAGCTGTTTAAAAAAAAACTTTATACTGTTCTTCCATAAAGGCTGTACAAGTTTCCCACCCACAGAGTATAAATGGAAGTTGGTGGGTTAAAACCTGCTGGTTTGAACTTTTCATGTGAAAAACTGTAAAAGTGCCAGCCTTGGTTCAAGTGGCATTGCTGAATCTTCAGGCTTCCTATAACCTCTTCCTCTTTTCAAATGTTCCCAATATTTCATACTTTCTGAATCAGGGTTTCAAAGGACCCTTTTCCCAAGGGGACACCCATGTTTTCTATTAAACTGTAACCAGAAAGACCAACACTGTGTGAAGGAGTTTCCCTTGCAGGAGACTTATTGAGAACGAGTTTCCATTTCTGCTCTCCTTGGAGCAAGGCTGCTCCTTTATGTTCAAGTAATCCTATTTAGACCTTTTTTTTTTTTAAGGAGAGTTTGGGGATGGTGGAAATGAGAGGCAAAACCTTATTACAACCATGCATCACCTCATGACATTGGCCATTGCCGGCCCACATACACAATCGTCACTCACATGGGGCTTGGCTACATGGCCTAGGTGTGCCATTGGCCACACATACACATCATCTAGTTTGTATTATCATACCTGATGTTCATTTGATGGCAAAATGGGCTGGTTTTTAGTCTCTAGAACATATCCCATCATTAAAGGGCCCATGACTACATATTAAATGAGAGGGGGTGGGGTGCACATTCTGGGAATAGATCCATCAACTAGAAGCTCTAGAGATTGGCTGTAATGCATCAGGCACCAGTTTCCTATTTGAAGTAGGCAGGAAGAATTCCCTGGAATTTCCCTGGATGTCCTATTGTATGTGTTAGTGCAGCCCACCAGAAGCCTTTTTTCTGCCTATAATAGAAATCCAGAGTTTGATTGCCACTCCCTGCTGTTATTGTAACCACATTGTTTGAATATTTATTTTTTATTTTATTTTGGGGAGTTTGGGGCATTTAGGGGGGTTCATTACTGATTAAGCTCAGAGGACCATGCGGTGCTGGGAACTGAACTAGTATTAGCTACATGCAAGCATTATCTGTCCAATAAATTATACATAAAACAAGAATTTATGGATAAAAAGCACTATGGTAATTATTCTTATTTTCACTCCTCACCCACACCCCTACAAGACTGTTAATGTCTGTGTAATATTTGAAGCTTGAAGTTTGAAGCTGGGGGGCTGGAGCGATAGCATAGCAGTAGGGTATTTGCCTTGCATGCAGCTGACCCAGGACGGACCTAGGTTTGGTTCCCGGCATCCCATATGGTCTCCTGAGCCTGCCAGATTTGATGTCTGAGTGCAGAGCCAGAAATAACCCCTGAGTACCACCAGGTGTGGCCCCAAAACAAAACAAAAGTAAGGGGACCAGAGAGATAGCATAGAGGTAGGGTGTTTGCCTTGTATGCAGAAGGACAGTGGTTCGAATCCCGGCATCCCATATGGTCCACCGAGCCTGCCAGGAGTGATTTCTGAGCATAGAGCCAGGAGGAACCCCTGAGTGCTGCTGGGTGTGACCCAAAAACCAAAACCAAACCAAACCAAAACAAAACAAAAAAGATAAAATATTTTGAAGCTGAGGAACTAGGAGAAACTAGAAGGACATTTGCCTTGCACATGGCAGACCTGTGTTCCATCCCCAGTAACCTGAAGTCTCCTAGGAGTAATTCACGAGTGCAGAGCCAGTAATAGCATCACTGGGTGACTCCAAACAAACAAACAAAAACAGGGAAGAAAACAACCTTGGGGCAGAAAATACAGTGTTATGCTAGCTCAGTGCTTGCTTACCAATGTTGTAGCTTTTCTGATAAAGAACTTTATTGCCCTTTATGGATTCTTGGTAAATATAGTAAGCAAATGAAAGGTAATCTGAAATACTTTTACTACCATTTACAGTATCAGAACATACAATTTGCCTTTAGACATGCAAAACATTAATTGCAGGGAAAGGTAACCTGTATACATACACATGCATTAGGGAACAATGCTCTGGAATAAGTGCTGAGGGCCTTGCCATCTGAAATCTTTCACTTTTGTGGAAATGAAGTAAGATTTTCTAACTAACTGTTCTAGGAGGAGCTATGGAGGCCAAAGAGATGTTTGCAAGTGGCAGTAAGGTGATCTTATCACCCCAGAAGAAGGAGTGAAACACTTTTAAAAGTCCTTTCTTGGGGAGAGGGTCTGCTATGGTAGTGAAGATTCCAGAGAGAGCTCTGGCCCCTGAGTTTCTGGGGTTACAGCCATTCTTGCAGATGGAGAGCACTCTTCCTGACACAGGCCTGAGGCCATGTGCCCTATGTGGTCAGAGCTGTGAAGCTTTGTTTGCTGGGAAGTTGCTACAACTTTCCGGGGCTGCCTTGAGGCTGCAAGTATGCACTGAGTCGTTTGAGAACCCAGTGGAACCAGCTAGAAGCCTGGGCCTAGGGTATGGCTCCCTGTCCTGCTTGTGTCCTATGCCTGATCTCAAATGTGCACTTGTTTAGCCTTTGAATCTTTTTTTATTGGTTTGGGCCATACCTGATGGTGCTCTGGGGCTGCTTTTGGCTCTATGCTCATGAAGACTCAGATGTGCTGGGACCAAACCCAGGAACCCAGAGCTCCCACATTTAGCATATGAGTAAACTAGGCAAATGGAGATTATGCTAATGTATGAGTCTAGGCCTTTCACTTATTCCTGGATGTCTGCCCTAAATTAAACTGGATTAGTCCTTTGGGATATATGTGAAAAGATTTACAACAGAATTCTTTATGGAGAAAAAAAATAACAATAAGGGATGTTACATACATGCACGAGTAGATAAAACAAAGTTCTGTTTTCTATGATGACAATTTGCCTTTAAATTCCTCCATAAAATGAATTAGAATGTTTTGTTATGATTTAAGAGACCAGCAATCCCAGCAAAGATATATCTCATATTCTATTAAATAAGTAATTTCTTTTGGGACTTCTTTACATTCTGAAAATTCACTTTATTATTTTACATTCTAAGGTCTGTGGCTTTAAATGCCACAGTATCTGTCTAACTTTCATTGGTGATATTTGTGCTTATCACTTTCCACTGTCAGCCACTCCCCTTTCCTTTGTTTTGTTCGGCAGACATGATTTGATTTATAAATGAGGGGCTCTTTGATTCTTCAAGATAAATTTTGGTGAATTGGTTCAATAACTTGTAATCGAAAAGCAAAATCCATCAGGTATATATTTGCCTATTTCCCCTGAGAAGAGCCCTCCTTGAGGCCGACTGTCTGTCCAACATCTATCAAGTTGTGCATTGGGATAGGAGAAGATGGAACCACACATGTAGGGTTTAGAATGTCCGTGTAAGGATTCTTTCTCCAAAGCCAGCTTCAAGGCTGCTTCCGGTATGAAGTCAAAGGTTTGAACTCAGGAGATAAGAAACTCCAAAGACTGCAGATCCTGGCTCAGCTTGTCTTTGGTGCAGGTGCAAAATCAGTAGCCAGACCTGGCTCAGAGAAGCCCAGAAAATGAGAAAATAACTGAAGTTTGGAGGGGTCCTCTTGAGGTCATACATTTGACGACCTCATATTTCTTGTAGAGGTCCTCTCTCTTCCTCCTGAGAAGTCTTAATGGAACTTTGTTATCACTCTGCTAACCTAGAGAGCCAGCTCCCCTGCACCCCTGATACCCCCTCCCCCCAAGCTTATCTCTGCATGCCCAGGAAGGCAGGTAGTTCATTTGTGTCACTGGCAAGATTAAGTGTCTCAAGTCTGTGAACTGCAACGAAGAACTAGCACCCCTCCACCCTTGCTTCACTCCCATTTGTCACTGGGCACCTTTTGTCAGGTCACAACCTGGCACTAACCTGGAAGGTTATGTGAGACCTAGAAATTCCCACTTTCTGTCTGCTATGGAGGTTATTATGCTTTGGTGGGACATTCCCGAACAGTGTGCAGGAGGCCCAGGGCCCCTCCCAGAGATTCTTGAACAGTTGTCCCAGTATTTCACAAAGTGCTGTTTCTGCCTGGTAGTGCCAAGGATGCCAGCCCATTCTTTTGGTGCTCAAGGTCTCGTAGGGAATGCTTAGCCATGTTAAGGGCCTCTGTGGTTATGCTTGGGGGTCCATGTGGTATCAGGGATCAAAATGAGGTCACCTTAGTTCAGGCAAGCATCCTCACTATCTCTCCAGCCTCAGCTGATGTGAATATGATTTCTGCTCCATTCCACCCTGAGTTGAGGTTCCTTCCATGTGCATATGGCCCCCAGAAAATGCAGTTTTCATGCAGGTGTTATCTTTTCCACCAAGACATGTGATGCTCATCTTGTCCTCTGATTCCATAGCTCAGGCAACCAGAGTCTTGGCAAAAAGACAGTGAGGAATCAAAGATCTGGGGCAAGGCTCTGGCTCCATCATCCAACCAGCTCCCCACTGATGCATTTAAGATTCACTGTGTTTTTAGGATGGTGGTTCTGAAATGCTGTGTGCCTCACTCTTCCCTTTCACTGCTAAGCATATGGAGCACATGTAGCAGGGGGTCTGCCTGGAAGGAAGCCCAGCAGACACAGGCAGCACCTCCCTGTAGAGCCACTTAGGACCCTGTGTAGTACTCTCTGCCAGGGGACTCATTCCAGACTCAAAGTCTGAAAAGTTTATTGGGGGGTGAATTCCATAGGTATCCTCTGCTTAGGAAAACCAAACTCCCTCCCTTTTGGCTTTTGGGCCACATCCAGCAGGATATAACTCAAGAGTTATTCCTAGCTCTGTGCTCAGAAATTACTCCTGGCAAGTTTGGGGGACTATATGGGATGCTGGGCATCAAACCTGGATCAGCTACATACAGGGCAAACACCCTACCCACTATGCTATAGTTCTGGCTCCCATCATTGGCATTTTTGTATATTATTTGGACCAATCAATTATGATCCAGCACTGAGAAGCATGAATGTCTGGTCAGAAGAAGGTACAAGAAGCCCATGTCTCTGTCTTTCTCTGCTTCCCAGCCAGGAGGTACCCATGCCACCCTGAGTGAGGCGCCACACTCTCAGTCTTGCCCACCAAGATTCACCTTGTCATCTACCATGATCTCTAGCTCGTTCCTACTCTAATCAGTTCTCCATTTTTCCAGGTCTGTTATTTGAAATTAATCCTCTGTCATTTGCTTGTTATTGAATGTCTTCATGTATGTGAACCTGTATATGTATGTGACTTTCTCTGTCGTAATAATATTATCAATATCAAGATAATTAAAAATTACATCTCCGACTTAGAAGATTATCCATCCTACTTAGTGTCATGCCTATGAAAAATTGTCTAAGTCAGGGGTCTCAAACTCAATTTACCTGGGGGCTGCAGAAGGCAAAGTTGGGGTGATCCTTGAGTGCAAAGTCAGTAGTAAGCCTTGAACATTGGGGTGTGTGACCCAAACAACTAAAACAAAACAAAACAAAAAAAGATTCCTCTAGGGCAGGGCCACAAAATATTGTACGGAGGGCCGCAAATGGCCCGCGGGCCTTGAGTTTGAGACCCTCTGGTCTAAGTCTTGTGCATAAAGCAAGTTTGGAAATAGATTGGGTAGGTCACTATATCAGGCAGAGTGAGAATATTAAGAGTGTTTTTTAATATAATTTTTATTTTGATCATAGTGGCTTACATATTGTTGACAATAATATTTTAGGTACATAATTACGTAAAAATATTACGAGTTTTTATGGAAAATCCTAGCATTGTATCCTAATATACAAATATGCAAATAATATGCATACAAATACTATGCAAAATACAGGAATTGTCTTCCCCAGTGTATTCTCCAATTGTAAAACTATCTTTCATGGATGCAAGAGAAGAGTCAATGGGCTGAGCACATGCTTTGCATGTGGTTGACATGGGTTCAATACCCATCACAGCAAGGCCCTCCAAGCACCATTGGGAGTGGCCCCTGAGCACAGAACCAGGAATAGCCCTTGAGCACACTGGGTAGGGCTTCCTCTCAGCAAAATATCCAGCAAAAACAAAAGACTATACTTGAAAGAGAATCAGTGCCATTTCCTGAGATCAGTTCCTTCAACTTTACAGGGCCCAGTTGCTTCATTGCTAGGTGAGTCAGAGAGAGACATGAACCACGTGTCACTGTTTCACAGGATAAGAGGCTATGTGTGCTCATGCATGGGAATATGTTTCATGTGGGGAAAGGGCAATGAGGCAGGGGTGGAATGGTGGTGAATCTTACAGTGTTCCTTCCATACGCAATCACTGGATTGGATCTGCCAATCACAGGTGATTGCCTCAACTGAGTGAGCCCTGGTTGTGGTTTCCCAGTCTCTGGCTCCACTTCTCCATCCTTTCAGTGTCCTATAGATATTAGCAGAGAACCTCAAAGCTAGGTTAAACAAAAGAGGTATTCCATGAGCAGAAATGTGGACAGAGAAACCCCTTCAGGACAGAAGGGATTGAGACAAAAAGGGGAGGTTGGGATTCCACTAGAGAACTGTGGGCAGAGAGGTATCAGCATGGCATCATGAAGGGCAAGTGCTGGGTGGCTCAGGCGTAGGCCAGCAGAGCTCATTGATCCATTTATCTACCTTCAATCTCTTTTAATATCACCGTTCCCCTTAAAAACAGTCTGTTAACAGCTAGGTGATTAAACCCATATAAACTGGCTTGTGAGGATCATAATGGGAAAAAGAATAAGAATTGATAGTACAGGAGGTACAAGAAGTAACATGACCTTCCAAAGCAATGACATATTGCTAAAGAATGGGGATTGGTACTCAGTCTCTAGGAAAGGAACAGAGCATCAGGGGTGGCAGGATTTGATAAAGTTAATAGGCCTTAATCATTTTTGTGGCACAATTGCCAATTGTTCCTGTGGTTGGTAACTATCCTCATAGGAGAGGAACATTTAGTCTCTGGTGTCAGATGGGAGTAGGGGCTGGGAGAAGAGCACTCCTCCTGTAGCACACTCCATTGCTCCTTATGTTTCTGGTCCTTAGAGCTGGGGGAAAAGAAAGCCTCTTGGCAAGATTCTGGGATGTAAAATCACTCCACGTACCATATATCCAAACCCAGGTGAACAAGTCTGAATCAAGGTTACACACGAAATAATACAAACCTGGCTGAGGGTGAAACATATGTAGTCTGGAAGTTTTCTACTCGTATGGAGAGCAAGCTGCCTGATAGAACTGCTATTTTTATTGAATAGGACAGTGTAAGGACAGATAGCTCAGGCTATCCTGAGCCAGTCCCACCCAGGTTTTTAAGTAAGACAATCTTTGTTTTGAGGGTAATTCCAAGTTGTAAACAAACATACAAAGGAACCAGGGATGATCTTTATTTTAGGTAAAATAATGTGTAACATAATGGGGTCTGCTACTGGAAGCATTGGAAATGGACAGGCTTGAAGTTGCAAGTGGTGGTGACCAAGGTTTATGGGAAGCCTTGGAAAACTCCCCTGTCCCTTCCTGATGTGGGGAAAGGTCTTCGGCTTCCTTTGAGGTGGTGTGACCATGATAGTAAAGCAATAGGACATGTCCAGTGGAAGACCAAAAGTGCTTCTCACTTGGAAGACCCATAGCATCTTAGAAACAGGAGGTTGATATTTGAGATTATTCATTCATTCATTTTTATTTCATTTATATTTGATTCCTTGGTAGTTTGGACTGACTAGAATTTGGGGACAGTTCTGCTTCTATTTTGGTAGCACTAGTGCAGTGTTTTGGGACAGGCCTGCCTTTTGTTTATTTAGAAACTGTCACTCCCTAAATGGGCACCAGTGCACATTGGAAGTACTATGAAGAGCCATATGACTAAATAACATCATTCAGGCAGATGATCACATGTAGGATTCCTCCAGAAAGAAGTCCTGACACTTGAGGGCTGCTCAACAAATGTGGGCTTCTCTTTCTTAATGGAGGAAAAGCCAGGCCAAATTGCCACGAAGCAAGTAACTAACCATGAACTGGTTTGTAATCTCTGGTTCCACAGGGATATCTTTGGTAGAGACAAAAAGGAAGGGGCTGACTTTTCTGAGAAAGCTTTGATACTAAGGATGTCTAAACAGCTTTGTATATGGTCGAGTCCATCCTATGAGGAGAAACTTTCAACTGTCCTTTAGATCACTCAAAAGACCATCAGCCTTGATGCATACTTTTCTTAGGACACTAGGACAACAGTGTCTCAATCTGCTGAGGGGCTATGTACTCCCAACGCTCCATACCTTCTCAGAAATACATGTAGTAGGCCCAGTAAAATACATTGGTTAGCATGAACATCAAAGGAAACAATAGTTTGGAGTATCGGTCAACATTACTGGGATTTTGAATTGTGAAATAGTCCACAATCCTGCCCATTTTGTCCCGGAAGACAAATTTGAACTTGTCGCTGGTTTTCATCGTCAGGTCACTGTAGTCTATGTTATCCCCAGAAATCTCAATGTTGGCAAGGCTGATCTTCCGTTTGAAGCTGGAGATGGAGCTGTTGATGAAGTTAGTGATATTGACTTCCTCCACTTCCTTGGTCATGCCCTAGTTCACAGACAACATAGTTAGCCTTGAAGAAATAAATGATGTGTAGTTATTGACTTCCCCAAGTATCAGAAGCCTAAGTACTGCATAATTTAGGCCCCAATCTCAGTGTTAGAGGTTGAGGAATTGCATGACTAGGTTATATGAGTGTGGCCTTGGGCAGTTCAGAAACCAGTCCATGTTCCCATCTCCTGGGGCCAGTATAGGACTTCCAAGTACTTTTGGACTGCTTGGAGACATCAACCCAGTTCATTGACTTGACTAGTGGGAGAATAATTATTGATTGGTCTCAGTCAGCACAATCCATGCCAGTACTAAATGCTTAGAGCATAGCTGATTGTCCACCAGCAAGTGAGAAAAACAGAAGTGTCAGGTAGATTTGGTTCAAGTTCTAAGTCAATGCTATCCATTACTATCTGTGTCTTCTGGGATCACTCACTCACTCTTTACCTTAGAGTTCACAGCTAGACAAATGGAGGTAGGAACTGGGGAGGTAGAAAGCTCAAGAGCCATATGCAGAATCCTGGATTTGATCCTGAAACTGCATGCTGTGTGGTGTTAGAGATAGAACCTAGGTCATCCTTGTGCATGGCAAGTGCCCTCTCTGTCATACTCCAGCTCCAGCAGCCCTGTTATTATTTTGAAAGCTGGATCATTGTCCTATCTGCTCAACTAAATAAAGACAATTTTTAGCAGGAAACTGCTAGCCTAGACATTTGGATTTTTTCCACACACTTTCTACTGAGTCAATACTTGTATAATCTGGATGGCAAGAATGCCACAAAAAATTAAGTAGAAAAAACACATTCATCTGAAACTTGTCAACAGCTTGTTCATTTTGACCCCAGTTTTCTTGTCCTTGTGGTTGTGGTTTTATGTGGCAAACAAATGATAATGATTTCTGCTAGGTGTCACTGGGTCTTTTTGCAGTGACTTGTAGCTGCTCCCACCTGGAATGGAAAGCAAAGTGGATCTTGGGACAGGTGAGGATACGAGGGTTTAAGAACTATGTCCAGGGCACCATGCCAGAGCAGCAGGAGGCCCAAGGAGGAATGACCTCCTTCTCTTACCCTGTCCTTGGCTGCCATCTGCTGTGAGGAGCTGTAGTGGGCCACAGCATATTCCAGCAGGGCCCCAAACACAAAGCTGAAGCAGATCCCCAGGTACACATCAATGGCCTTTATGAAGCAGTTGGTGTTGGGGAGAGACGTGCGGGACCCGATCATCAATGTGGTCATGGAGAGCACCGTAGTCACACCTGGGGAAACAGGGACACTAGCTCCCCTCTCAGCTTCCTTCTCAGTGGTCAGCTGATAGAACTTCCCCTTTCTCTTTCCAATGGGCAGGCAGGGGCAGGGGAAAGTCAGGAAGTCAGGTTCATTCTGAAAGTCCCCAGGCCTTGGGGATAAGGCCAATTTTTGGAGAGGGGACCAAGGTGGTTTTCTAGGGCGACCACCACAGTGAACTGAGGGTGAAGAGTAAGAGGCAATAGGCCATCAGAAGTGTGCTTTGTGCTGCAAAACAGAAGCTTTAAAATGCAATACCATGAGGCCAGAGAGAATGCAGTGGGGAGAGCATTTGTTTTTCACATGGCCAAGCTGGGTTCAATCCCTGGCACCCCATATGGTTCCCTGAGCACTACAGAAGTTATCCTGAGTACAGAACCAAGAATAACCCCTGGTTTGGGGGTGTGGCCAAAAACCAAAAACCAAAACCAAAACTGAAAACCCAAAAAGCAAAGAAAGAGAAAAAACAATCAGTACCAGGCCCACAGAACACATGTCTTGCACGTGGTTGACCTGGATTTGATCTCTGCAACCCTGAACCCCACTAAGAGTGGTCACTGGTCTTAGAACCAGGAGAAAGCTCTGAGCACCACTGAGGTATGGCTCCAAAGATCCAACAAAATTCAGTACTTGTAGGGACCAGGGATGGAGCTCAAGCATAGAACATGCACTTTTACATGTGAGTTCAATCTCTGGCATTTTCTCCTCCAACACCTCATCCCTCCACCAAAAAGAAAAGTTCTTAAAAATGCACAGTTGGGGTGATAGTGCAGTGGGTAAGGTGTTTGCCTTGTATACAGCTGACCTAAGTGATACCTGGTATCTGGTCTGATGCCCTGAACCCACTAGGAGTGATTCCTGAGTAAAAAGCCAGAGTGCCTAACTGTGCAACCCTGTGCACAACTGGGTGTGGTTCTATTTTTGGGGGTGTGTTTTGAGCCACACCCAGTCATGCTCAGGGTTACTCCTGGATATGTGCTCAGAAATTGCTCCTGACTTGGGAGATCAAATGGGACGCAGGGTGGGTGGGGGGAATTGAACTGTGATCTGTCCTAGGCTAGTGCCAACAAGCTAGCACCTGCTCCTGCTATCTCTCTGGCCCTGTAGTGCCTTTTTTTTAAGCAGTAGGGCATTTGCCTTGTATGCAGCTGATCCAGGACAGAGGGTGGTTCAAATAGCATTCTATATGGTTCCTCGTGCCTGCCAGGAGTGATTTCTCAGCACAGAACCAGGAATAACCCCTGAGCACTGCTGGGAGTGACTCAAAAACAAAACAAAACAAATGAATAAAAGCACTACTGTGTAGGATAGATTGTGCAGGGGTGAAGGTGCTTGCCTTGCATGCTGCCAACTTTTGTTCAATCCCCTCTGTATCTGAGCTCTGAGCATTGCTGGGAGTAACCCCTGAACCCTGAACCAGGAGTAGCCCCTGAGTACCTAAGTATGGTCCAAACCCAAAACAGTAAATCAGTAAGTAAATATTCAGTAAGTAAATATTAACTAAATAAAAAGCACTCACTGCTTCTAAAATATCCATGCTGTCTCTCTCTATAAATGAATTTTAAGCCTGCTCCTGGGACGGCACTGTGTGTGTGTATGTGTGTGTGTGTGTGTGTGTGTGTGTGTGTGTGTGTGTGTGTTGGGGGGAAATCACAAGACTCTCTGACCCCACTCTCAGATAACCCCCCCTAGGGACCCATTGTATCTGGTTACCAATGCAGGTTCTTGCAGGGACAGACTCCAGGGAGATCCAGAATGAGATCCAGGATAAGACCACCAGGAAGGTGGAGGGCACATAGGTCTCCAGAATGAAGTAGAGGACGTTTCTCCGGAGCTCAAACTGCAGCACCAGGCGTGTGTAATTTCCTGAGTGGGAGATTGGGGTTGCCCACAGGGGAGACTCGTTGGGCTCTTTTCCCAGAACTTGATGAAGCAGGCACACTTGCCATGGTGCTGCTGTACAGGAGGGGACTGATAGGTGCACAGCTGCCTTCTCCTCTATTTCTACAGCATTGTAACTGCTAGTGAACACCCCCTGACAAGGCCACAAGCCTTTTGGATCCCATTTCCTGGGAGTGAGGCAGGTAGAAGAACTGGGGCTGAACCCTATTGCCCTCCCACCCCAAGAAGGAATTCTGGGGTCTCAAAAGGGAGAAGTGGAAAAGAGAGCATTTCTGTGCCTTGAGGACAGCATGGCCCTTCTCCTATTACCTGTCTCCTGCGGTGACATGGTGACCAAGGTGAAGTACCGCTGGACTGTGTATTGCGCAAGCCGCAGGTTCTCCAGGCCTCGAACTGAGTCATTGCCTCGCAGCCAGCTGAATTCCACATCATTGCCATCATAACCCCCTGGGAGACAGAGCCACATCCCAGTTAGCACACCAGGCTGACCTGGAGAAGGACCATCTATGGAGAACACTGAGAGCCTGGACTCCTTGGTGAGAGGGCCCAGTGTGGCCTGGACACAGCAAGACAAGCCACACTCAAGGTGCTGGCAGCTTGGTCTGTCAACTGAGACCCAGTTCTGTGCCTAGCCCACCCCATGTGGTGCTGTGGATGTTCCTTTACCAGCCACCTCCCTCATAAATGCACAACCTAAAGGCCTGATGGTATCCTCAGACAATAAGGATGGGCCTGCTTATATCATCAACAGTGATTTTAAGTGCAAACAGAGAGCCAGAGGCCTGCAGCCAGCTCTCTTTTCAATGTCCTCAATAGGCCACCATGCACTTGATCTCAGCAAGAAAGATTGCCAGCCGTCAAATATTTCTGGTAAATTGTCAGTCCATGCTGTTTTGAAGTCTCCCACAAACTTGAAAGATGACACTAGGACATGGCCCTTGGTTCTTCCTTAAATTTCCAAAAAGTAGGGTGAGTCTTTCAGGAGACGGCTACCTAAAATATGGAGTTTATATTTCCCCGAAACCATCATTATTTAAGAAATGGGGCATCAGGGGCTGGAGCCAAAGTAAAGTACGAAAGGCACCTGCCTTGCATATGTCCTACTCAGGATCAATTCTCAGCACTCCATATAGTCTCCTGAACCTATCATGAGTGATAACTGAGTGCAGAGCCAGGAGTAACTGTCAAGCACCATCTGGTGTGGCCCCCAAACAAAGCAAAACAGGAAGAAATGCATAATCCTAGAATTAAAGAACTGTAAGATTGGCCTAATTTTTTATGTAAAATTCCTCAATTTCAGAGAAGTTACCTAATTTTCTCATGGTAACAAAGCAAGAGAACCAGGCTTTGTTCCTGAGAAAAATGTGGCCCTATGCCCATGGATGAAGATGATTATAACAAGAACCTGTTGGTTTCATGTGTGCTTAAATGAGTGCTTCATAACACATTGAGGTCTTAATCTTCAAAATACATTCTCAAGAAGAGATAATTTTTTTTTTTTAGTTTTTGGGCCACACCTGGCGGTGCTCAGGGGTTACTCCTGGCTGTCTGCTCAGAAATAGCTCCTGGCAGGCACAGGGGACCATATGGGACACCGGGATTCGAACCAACCACCTTTGGTCCTGGATCGGCTGCTTGCAAGGCAAACACCACTGTGCTATCTCTCCGGGCTCAGAGAGAAATTCTTACTATGTTCATGAAATAATAGTCAATAATATGAGTCATTTGGGAAATGCAAATCATGACCACTAAGAAACCACTACCACCAAAAGAATCATTGTAGTTTAAAAAATAATTGAGCCTTTCCTCTAAAATCTGATACAAGACAAGGCTGCCCTCTCTCACCATTCTTATTCAATATAGTGTTGGAAGATCTTGCCATAGTGATTAGGCAAGATAAAGATATCAAGGGCATCCAGATAGGAAAGGAAGAAATCAAACTCCCTTTGTTTGCAGATGACATGATACTATATTTAGAAAACCCTAAAGACTCTACCAAAAAGCTTCTAGAAACAATAGATTCATATAGCAAAGTGGTAGGCTACAAAATTAACATGTAAAAATCAATGGCCTTCTTGTACACCAATAACAATAGAGAAAAATGGACATTAAAAAACAATCCCGGGGCCTGAGAGATAACATGGAGGTAAGATGTTTGCCTTGCATGCAGAAGGATGGTGATCCCCCAAACCTGCCAGGAGCTATTTCTTAGCATAGAGCCAGGGGTAACCCCTGAGTACAGTCAGGTGTGACACAAAAACAAACAAACAAAAAAATCCCATTCACATTAGTGTCACACAAACTTAAATACCTTGGAGTCAACTTAACTAAAGAGGTGAAGGATCTATACAAAAAAAAAACAAAAAACAAAACCCTGCTTCAAAAATAAAAGAGGACACATGAAAATGGAGACACATACCCTGCTCATGGATTGCTAGGATTAACATCATTAAAATGGCAACACTCCCCAAAGCATTGTACAGATTTAATCCAATCTTTCTAAAGATACCCATTATTTTCTTCAAAAAAGTGGAACAAACACTACTGAAATTCATTTGGAAAAATAAACACCCAAGAATACCTAGAGCAACCCTTGGGAAAAGGAATATGGGAGGCATCACTTTCCCCAACTTTAAATTGCATTACAATGTTATAGTCATGAAGACAGCATGGTATTGGAATAAAGACAGACTCTCAGATCAGTGGAATAGACTTGAGTATTCAGAGAATGTGCCCCGGATATACAATCAATTTTTGATAAGAGGCAAGAAATGCAAAATGGAGCAAGGAAAAATCTCTTCAACAAGTGGTGTTGGCACAACTGGTTGACCACTTGTAAAAAAGCAAACTCAGATCTCCATCTAACACTATGCACAAAGGTCAAATCCAAATGACTTAAAAACTTTGATATCAGACCAGAAACCATAATGTATATATAACACATATGTAAAACACTTCATGACATTGAGGCTAAAGGCATCTTCAAGGAGGAAACAGCACTCTCCAAACAAGTGGAAACAGAAATAAACCAATGAGACTATATTAAGCTGAGAAGCTTCTGCACCTCAAAGGAAATAGTGCCCAGGATACAAGAGCCTCCCAGTGAGTGGGAGAAACTATTCACCCAATACCCATTAGATAAGGAGATAATTTCAAAGATATACAAGGTACTGACAGAACTTAATAAGAAAAAAACACTTTCTCAAAGAACAAATACAAATGGCCAAAAGGCACATGAAAAAAATGCTCCACATCACTAATCATCAGGGAGATGCAAATCAAAACAACTATGAGGTACCATCTCATGCCACAGAGACTGGCACACATCACAAAAAATAGATCAGTGCTAGTGGGGATGTGGAGAGAAAGGAACTCTCCTTCACTACTTACTGGTGGGAATGCTGTCTTGTCTAGCCTTTATGAAAAACAATATGGAGATTCCTCAGAAAACTGGAAATTGAGCTTCCATATGATCCAGCTATACCACTCCTAGGGATATACCCTAGGAACACAAAAATACAATTCAAAAATCCCTTCCTCACACCTATATTCATTGCAGCACTATTTACAATAGCCAGACTCTGGAAACAATCAAGATGCCTTCAACAAATGAATGGCTAAAGAAACTGTGGAATATATACACAGTGGAATATTATGCAGCCGTCAGGAGAGATAAAATCATAAAATTTTCCTATACATGGAATCTATTATGCTGAGTGAAATAAGTCAGAAGGAGAGAGATAGACACAGAATAGTCTCACTCATCTATGATAATCTATGGATTATCATTATTATAATAATGCCCAGAGACAATAGAGATAAGGACTAGAAGGACTGGCTCACGATATGAAGCTTACCACAGAGTGTTGACTGCAGTTAGAAAAATAACTACACTGACAACTATGGTGACTATGTCAATTATGTCAATGAGTAAGAGAAATAGAATGCCTGTCTCAAATACAGGTGGGGAAGGGAGGAGGAAAATTGGGGACACTTGTGATGGGGATGTTGCACTGGTGAAGAGGGGTATTCTTTCTATGACTGAAACCCAACTACTATCATGTTTGTCATCAAGGTTCTTAAATAAAGATAATATTAAAAAAATAAGTAACAGCAGAAAATAGGCTGTGGATTTGGAGTTGAAAAACTAAATTCTTGAATTCCTAATAGTAAAAGCTTTGTAAATCTTAGTGTTTGCATTTAAAAAAAAATACAAATAGAAAGTTATAAATAGCAAGAATGTGGTTGAACAGGAACTTTGTGGTGAAAATCACATGCAATATAGCGTGATCACATGAAACAGTTTGACAATTTCTTGAAAACTAAACATGAAATCTGCATTTGACCTAAACTACTTGTAGACATCGGCCTAAGTGAAAACAAACCTTGTCCCCACAAATACTTGACAAATATTCATAGCAGTGATGCTGCAAAATGGTGGAAGCAAGCCAAAGGCACAACTTGTATTTTCTTATGTAGAATTAAGAGAGAATAAAGCCCAAAAAATGACCTGTTTTTCCAGGAGATAATATAGCAGATAGGGTGCTTGCCTTGCATTCAGTGGCTTGGGTTCCATCCCCAGCACCCAATATGGTCCTCCAAGGAGCGATCTCTGAGTGCAGAGTCAGGAGTTAAGCCCTGAGAACCATAATCGTGGCCCCCAAAGGACTGACACATACCAGCACACAGGAATCATAGCCTCTTTATGCTCAGGATAAGATGCCTCAGGTAAAATTGTTGAATATTGTCTCAGTCCCTTTATATGAAATAGCCAACCCAGGAATGGAAGACGGAGTACATTAGGTTGCCTGGGGATGATGAGTGGTGGCAGCTGAGAGCAGCAGTAAATGGGATGAGGGGGCCCATGGGTTATGACAATGTTTTGTTGCTATTCTGTATGGAACAGGTGCACAATGTGGCACATCATCCACTAATGCGTATGATTATGCATTTAAGAGAGTACATTTAGGGGGCTGGAGAGATAGCATGAAGATAAGGCATTCACCTTGCATGCAGAAGGTCGGTGGTTCGAATCCTGGCATCCCATATGGTCCTCTAAGCCTGCCAGGAGTGATTTCTGAGTATAGAGCCAGGAGAAACCCCTGAGCATTGCCAGGTGTGACGACCCCCCCCTCAAAAAAAAAAGTACTTTTATGGCTAGTAGCTGACCTCTGCATGTGTCTTTTGCAGATACTTACTGCTAGGGTCAGATATTATTTTCTCCACTGTGCTGATGAGGAAACTGAGGCCTAACAACTTTAGTTATGCACTCTGAGCCATCTGATAGTAATGGAGAGAGCCGCTGACTCTGGATCCTGTGATCTTAGACATAGAAACAAACATATTTTCGAATGTTGCAAGGATAGGTGCTGGGAAGGTCACTACATGTTGTACTTGCTTATGGTATCACCTGTCCTCCCTGGTTTCCAAACTCTCAGGGCAGAGACGGGAGCCACAAAGTCGTCTAAAAGGATTCCTAAGGGGAAATGGTCTGTGAGCTAAATTCCTTTGAATGCAATGAGGTCTTAGGCCAAAGACCCCCCACAGAGAGGGGAGTGTGTATACACACACACACACACACACACACACACACACACACACACACACACACACACACACACACACACACAGGCAGGTCATAAAGCCTCCATTTACTTATTTATTCTTTTGGTTTTGGGTCCATACCAGGCAATCCTCAAGGCTTTGTCTGATGTGCTTAGGGATCACTTCTGTCAGGGCTCAGGGGACCATGTGAGGTACTAGGGATTAAAGCCAGGACAGCTGAGTACACTCTCTGGCCCCAAAGCACCTACTTTCTGTTATTAACTGTTCACCTGGTGGCCTTGACCTGCTCTGACCTAGTAGAGGCCAGCCATCAGCAGATGGCATCATTCTTTTCTGGCAATGGTGGGCGAGCAGAGAAAAACCAAAATAACTGCTAATAAACATTCTCTGGAAGCTTTTTCTGCTCCCCAGAGGAGCCAGTCTGTGCACGTAGAGCACACAGGTTCCAGGAGATCCTGCCTAATGGGACTTGAGCTGAGCCCAGTGCACGCCAAAGCAATGACTTTTTTCATGCAGAACTACACACAGGTTCTCCTATAACCTCAGTGGCTGGATGACCTCACGAGGGTTCTGCATATGGTTAATCAATAAGTCAATGAATCAGTCTGTCTGGGTCTCTAATTTTATGGTCCTTCCTGATAAATGACAGTTGCCTGATAATAGTCACAGTGTTTGGATGGGGTGACTGTGTCCTCACAGTGGGTGAGAGGGGCCCACAGATCTCCAGTTCTTCCTCACTGCCTAAACTTTGAAGGCTTCTAAAGACACCTATCACTGGTATTAACTCCCTAGGCATCAGCTCTGCTGAGAGACTAAAGACAATCCAGGGACAAGCTTTTTCATGTGGCATCTTCGGAGAGGGCTGCTGTGACCTGGATAAACAGTCCCCCTGAGTATGAACATGAGAGCCAAAGATAAGAACGTCCATGGAATTGATAATGAGAGATGCTACAGAGCAATGGAGATGATGCCTCTGTGCCAGAGATCTGACAGGAACACAACAGCATAGAGTTCATCTCTGTTCCTACACTTAAGCAAGTGTCCAGCCTGAGATACTTGCTTCCAGGCAATTTTTAAGAGTAAAGAAAACTTGAACTATACTCAGAGGTACTGAGGGCTACTTCCTGGCTCTGTACTCAAGGCTCATTCCAGATAGCACATTATGTGGAGTCAGGGATTCAACCTGGGGTCAGCCGCATGTAAAGCAATTGAACACCTTAAGTGCTATTCTATTTTTCTGGACCTGCTGCTTTGAAATTGCCATACTAAATATATATGTACATACATATATACATATGTGTGTATGTATATATGTGTACACATTATACTAAGTTGTATATGTATATAGCATATATAAATAGATAGACATGTATGTTTTTCCTTTAGAGCATCAAAATAGTCCTTTGAAGAAGGCCAGTGTTGTGTTTCTGCTAACCCTGAGATCACTGTTTTTATTTTTGATTATGTGCCTTGGTAAGGTATCATTGGCCCCATTTCCCTTGCTGTCTTATCCACTGTGGAGGCTTTATTTGGTGCCCAGAGACAGCGATGTACCCCCAAAGATGCCATTCTGGTCAGCTTGTTTCTGAGCTGTGTCCAGGTCTCCTTGGAAAAAAGTCATCCATCCATATTGAGAAATCTGAGGGATCCTCTCTAGAGCCTGTGGCATGAATACTCACAGCTTTCCAGTTGTAACTTGCATGTCTGTGTGTCCATGGGGTACTTGGACAGATCCATGTTACATGCCACAGTCGTTGTGATTCTGGGAAAAGCAGGGCCAAGTGTTACAAACAGCTATCACCCTTCTTTATTTTTCATTTAAAAAATAGTTTCAGTTGAGACCCTATGGTTTGCAGTACTATTGATAATTGTTTTGCATACACATAATTCTAATACCACATCAATCCCCAAAGTCCCCAGTATCCTTGTCCTAGAACCCCATCTCCCCCACAACTTTCTCCCGGCTCAGCTGTGCAGCTCAGCTTTCCTGTTGAGTTGCTTTTGACCCTTTGCTCCTTTGCTATGTATCCTAAAATCCTACACGTGAGAGAAATTCCACATGCAGCTGGGCATCTCCTGAGAGTCCCCAGGATTCAAATTTTCTTTGCCTTTTGTCTCTCGTCTGCCTGTTTGTACCCTCGGACTGCCACACTGCAGATGTACGGTTGTGTGAGGGCAGGCAGAGCAGGGATAAGGCCATGGCCCATACCTGAGTGCATAGAGAACGGTGCCGTTGGCAAACAGGCGGATGAGCCTGTTGCCCACGGTTACCTCATGGAGGAACGAGGTCTTGGACTCCACAATATAAGTGTCGGGCACCCAGAGGAACTCCACCAGGCGTGCATCCAGAGTGAAGCTCTTGTTGCCCTCAAATACCAGCCGCTCATCTGTCCAGCGCTGTCTGAGGTATATTGTGGCTGTGTAGTCCTGGGGGTGGGGAGTGGGACTATTGAGGTGGACAAGGAGGCTCCTTTTCTCACCTTTTCTGTACACCCTCAGAGAAGATGGTTGGGAGCAGAGCTGGGTTAAATGGCAGCCAGTGGCCATAAAGGACAAAGCACCTTACTAAGAGCTCCTGGCACCCAAAGGGGTCCTCATCGGAGTCCGTTTGGAGTCCCGTGTCACACAAAAGCACAGGGTTCCCTCTTCCATGGGATCCCCACCATGCCATGGAAGGTTTTTGGGAGACAGGTGCCTGGCTAAGTGAGGTTCACTTGAAGGCGCACAGTGGCCCCTGTTCACTCCTGTGACAGGATGCCTTGGTGCCATGATGTCACTGGGCTTTCCTTAGCTTGTCTTCCCTCTCCCCTTGGATACCTTCTCCAGTTGCTCCCTGGCCAGGGTTCTCCTCTATGTCCTTTCTTCCCCCTTTGCACATTCCACAGGGCTGATTTAGGGGAAGGCCTACCCTCCTCCACTGACTTGCCTTTTGGGGTGGCCTCTGGCACCCCTTTTCCAAGAGAAGTGCCCTGAGTCTCTACTGGAGGCTCAAATTGCTTTCAGAAAGCCTGTCCCATCCAGCTCCAGGAGCGAGTGGCAGAAGGGCCATACTTACCATGTTGCTCTCTGAGATACTGGAAATGCTTGCAATGTCCAAGTTCAGAGCTACCCGCACAGCCTTCCCTGAGAAGGGCAAGAAAACCAGGGGACTTAGAGAACAATGTAAAAAAAGGCCTATTGGTACCCCTCATGGGCACTGGCCATTGGAAAAGCCAGAGGTGAGCATTCTCAGGATGCAGTGGGGTGGGGAATGTGTTTCTGTGTTGTTGGGGAAATGCATGTGAGCACCCACCAGAGGGAGGGAAGGAGGAAGGGGGAGGGAGACAGAGATAGACAGAGAGAGAGAGAGAGAGAGAGAGACAGAGAGAGACAGAGACAGAGAGACAGAGAGAGGCCAGTGTCGCAGTCCAGGAGCTTCTTGGGATCTGTGGCTGCTTATCTTGGGGTGCCACCTGTGCTGCTTGCTTGGGACTCACTGCTTAAGGATGTGCTGCAGACGCGGGCTCTGCTTGTTCATTCATTCCCAGCTCCATATATCATTGCAGACCACTCCAGGATTCTCTCACTCACCTCCTGCTGCCTTTCTGCTCATTACTGCCACAAACCCTTCCCTCTTCAGCATTGTCCCCAGACCACTTGGCCATCCACTCCCTTGCCCTTAGTTCTGGAGAATGAGGCCTCGAAGCACTATCTTCCAGGTCAGGTGAGGTGAAACTCATTGTATCCTGAGAAGCTTCAGATTTCTGATGTGTAGAGAGGGGGAGTGTGTGTGTGTGTGGGGGGGGGAGGGTTGACATTGTAGCTCCACCAGAAATAATAAAGGAAGTGGGAAGTGGGGATGGGCAGAGCTGTTTGATTCCCAGCACAGTTGCCTCATAGCTGTGTCTTGACCCCATTGCTAAGCCTCTCTGTGCATTGGTGTCTGGCAGGTGACACAGAGGGCTGTGTGATTCATTAAGGGCCAGGTGAGGGGCTTGTGAGTCCGGGATCTGTGGAAGGGGCTGAGCAGCAGCTCCTGGGAACGTGAGGGGAAAAAATAGAGTCCTAGCCCTGTGTCTTCTTTAGGGGATTCACCAGGTTTATGTTCTTTTATCGGGAACAACTAGTGAATTTGGGGTCACACATCGTAATGCCTCCAGCATCCGGCGCCCCACTGGCCTTCTTTTGAGAGACCGGTATCTCTTGTTCTCCTTTCCCCTTGTGTGATCAGAACAAGCTTGGCCACTAGAGGGCAGCTTCCACCCAGAAAGAGGCTGGAGTTACTCTGTCTTCTGTTGGCCAATAGGCCACCAGCTCTGTCCCTGAAAAGTTCAGGGGGGGGGCAGGGGGCGGACATTGCAGGCACAAAGGCCTCCCTGACAAGATTAGCCCCACATGTCAGTTCTTGCTGGGAGCAAAATCTCCAAATGACACAACTTTGAACAATCTCAAGTCCTGATCCTCACATCCCAGGTCACCACCAGGTCCCCCTTCTCCAGGTGGGCTCTCTAGGTGGGATTGCTCCCCTGCCACGCTCCTGTGCCTCACGAGGCCCCAGCACCTCCACCCAGCACTGAGTCTGAGGACCTGGCAAAGGCAGTGACTCTGGGCACTGCTGTTGTATGCAGGCAGGCTTGGACACTGAAGGAAAAGGGAGGGAGGGCCAAGAGCAATTCTGGGGGACTAAGACGAGGGTGCCTTGGCTCTAAGACAGGGAGGGATGCATAGGTAGGAGAAGTTGATCTCCAGATAAACAGAGTCCTGGATGGTAAGGGTCACGGGGAGGCTGGGAGGAAGGGTCTGGAGCACCATGGCCAAGAAATGGGGTGGAGGCTGCAGGTATTCTGAGCAGACATGGATCTCCAGGCAGTGGGATGCCGACAAAGGCCAACAGGAGAGGGATTCCGAGATGAGCACATAAGAGGGTGGGAGTGCAGTGTGTATTTGGGCTCTCAGGTTCTGTTATTAGGACATCTAGAACTCCACAGTGCTGTAAGGGTATGGTGGAGATTGGGGTTGTTGACCCCAGGGGCAAAAGCTACAGTTAATACTCCAGCCTTCTACCTGGATGAGGTCCCCTAAAAATAGTGCTATCTGTGAACCCCGTTTCCGTGGTCTGCCCACCCCACCTGTTCAGCTGGGTACTTGTCCCACTTCTGGGGTGATACTTCTCCAGTATGTGTGTATTTGGGGGGAACCCTCCTCACCCTATCCTGCTGCCCCTGACATGCTCTAAGTTGGAAATCAAGTAGCCTTAGGTTTCTCAAAATCCATCCACCCTCCTCCACGCCTCCCCCTTCATATTGTCTCTGGCCCTGCAAACCCAAAAAAGGGTGACCTACCGCCAAAGTTGGGTCTGAGAAACTTGTTGTAACCTGCAGTGAGGTTCTCGAAGCCCGGCAGGGAGAGCTTGTCCCGTCTGCTGGCCTCACTGCTAAGCTGACCGCCCAGGGCACACATCCTGGAAAAGGAGCAGGGGGGTTTGGGAGCACATTCTGGCCTTGGGCTCCCACACACTGTGCTTCCAAGGGCATATCCTGGCCCCACACCCACATGAGTTTCCAGGGGTATACCCTGGCCCTGCACTCCCCACCACACACATGATGTTTCTAGAGGTGCATCACACCTGGAGAAGAGCACATAAGAGGGTGGGAGTGCAGAGTGCATTTGGGCTCTCAGGTTCTGTTATTAGGACATCTAGAACTCCACAGTGGATCCTGGGTGTGTAACCCAGCAAGCCCCCCCACCCCCACTCAAGATGCCTCATACCTATTGCCCAGAGTCACATCTGCCCTGCCCTGTGCTACTTTACTGCCACAGGTTCCAGTATAGGATACTCTGGTCATCAGGGAACCTCTAAGCTTCTCCCCCAAACATCCTGAACCACTGGAGATGCCTAATGGAGACAGTACCATAGATAGAACTACCAGGCTTGGGTCTCACAGTGTGCTGCTCTCCCATCCGTGGGTGTGCCCATGTCCTCACCTGGCAATGAAGAGACTGAGGCACAGAAGTGAACAGTGGAGAGTGGTCTCCATGCTGAGGAATGGCAGAGGAACTGAGTGAGCCAGAAGTCCCTGCAGGGCAGAGGAGGTGCTGAGGCTGGTTCTGGGGTGGAGGGAGATGGGGATGCCGCATCAGCCCCATGTGTGCTGACCCTACCTTTCACTCCAGCTCCTGCTCTCACAGGTCACCAAGGGGACTTGCCTTTGAAACCATCACATCCAACTGATTTAATTTCTCTCTTCTTTGAATCCTGAACAGTGCTCCGGAGGCTCTGGGCTCTCCCCAGGGACCCACAGCCAAGAGGGCCATTGTTTCAGGTCCACACAGGCTGGAGAATGTGGTGCTGCTCAGGTCCTGTGCTCCCCGGGATTATTCTGATTGCCATGGTGGTATGAGGGGTCTCTTAAGACCACATCCACAGAGATTGGGGAACCGCTGAGCACAAGGCATACACCTAACCCCTGCACTATTCCTGCAGTCCCAGAATCACATTTTGCACTGAGTTTCACGGGCAGCTCTTAAAGCACTGAAATGCACCCCAGCTATGGATCTGAAAAGTCCCAAGAGTGTTCTTGCCTTGTCTTGGTCCTGCCGATATAGAATAGACACCCCAAAATATCCCCTCCCCCCTTAGTACTCCCTCTCCCCATGCCATTTAGCCAAGGGGCTTTGCAGACCAGAAATGAAACTTTCTGAGGACATTCCAATGGCCAGGGACAGACTTGGGTCATTTCTACAAGCCTCCTCACAGCTCAGAGTGGCCCTGTGTTGTGAGCAGGAAGTGAAGCTTCTGGAAAGGTCACCATCCCAGTGATATCTCCTCTGGTGGCTCACCATTGTGGGCTCAGTGTTCAGGGCCTTTCCACAGGGTGTGGGATCCTTGGGGTAACCTTGCCATTATCAGGTAGAGAAAGCATCCGACTATGTACAGCAGAGTGGGAGCAAGGAGAGGGCTCAAGCCCATTTGTAGGCTACTGAGGAATGGTGTTCCCCTCCTCTGTGAGTTAGGCCACCTCTGAGTCTATTCTGGGGTTTAGGGAATGGTTTAACCAGTGAGGAGCTAATGGAGCACTTAGAACACAAATACATGGTCATTGTAGAAATGGAAATGAAACAAATGCAAAGTCAAAATTCACAGTGGAGGCTTGAGAGATGGCATTGCTAGCAGGCAGGGCACTTGCCTTACACAGGGCTGTCTTAGGTTTGATCCTCAGTTTCCCATATGGGCCCTTATGCTCTACCAGCAGTAAGCCTTGAGCACAACCAGATGTGGCTCCTAAATGTCCAAAAACCACACTGCAATAATGCTGTGTGAGTCAGTATAGCCAAAGACAAGTGCATCTGTGGGCTCCCCCAGTGGAGAGCTGCAACCTGCAAGGAGTGAGTGACAGTGTGGAGGTGGCTGTTCCTGCCCAATTCAGATGTTTTTGGAAGGGTCACCCCCTCAGTGCTCAGTTCTCCCTGGAGCCTTCCAGCTTTGTGAAGGTGCCAGGAGGCTCCAAAGAGTAGCCCAGACTTCTGCTTGTACTTTGGGGACTCTGCCAGGACGCCCCTTCCCTTGCACAGATGCCCAAGTCAGTGAACCCTAGCTGGCACTAATACTCATTCCGTCGTCTTCTCATCTTTCTGTGCCTTGCGGCTGCACTTCACAAAGCCCACACAAGCTCTGAGAACCCAAAGCTAGCATCCCCAGATGTCACAGATTTGTGGATTCCCTATTTGGCCTCAGTTTGGGAATGGCAGACTAGGACATGGGACAGCAAGTTCCTGAACTGCCTGCAGTTCTGGCCGCCTCCTCCTGGGTCAGAGGGAGTGGGGTTCCCTGCGCTCCCAGGATCTTCATCTAAGCGTGATGAGCCCCAAATGCCTCATGCTCTGGCCTACCCAAACCCTATCATGCTAGTGAGGACAGAATCCTTTGGTGGGCAGCAGGAGGGTAAAGCATGATTGCCCTGGGTCAAGGAAGATGGATTGGGGCTCCTGGGGTTCTAGGGATGGATGCACCCCTGTGCCCAGCATGACTGCCTGCTCCATCTGTGCAGGGGGACTTTTCCCCAAACTCTGGATTCTTGCACTGCCATATAGGCGTCCCCTCAGACAGTGGAGAGGCCCCCTACAAAATAAATGCTCAGTGAACCCCGGCTTGGTTCCCCTCCTTACCCCCTCCCAGCACAGATGGGGGAAAGTAGGTTCCTTACCTGGAGGCCACCAAGGGGAATGAGTCAGAGCAGGTTCTCCCAGCCTTCTGGTGGGGCTCTCACACTCTGTTGGACACCTAAACTCTAGCCCATCCTCAGCAGCTCATGCTGCTTCTCTGATGGAGGGAACAGACTAGCAGGACCAGCTAGGCAGGTGGGTGGGCGGGGCTCCCAAAAACCCCACCCAGGGGTGGCCCTGACTCAAACTGGCAACCTGATTCTAGCCCCCAGGTTGGCCTAGGGTGTATGTATAAATTGAGCCCCCAAACCTCCACTCCCACCTCCCCACAGCAAAACAGTGCTGGCGCCAAACCCCAAAAGCAAACCAAGCACGCCACCCCTCCCCCACCCCCCCCACCCCCCCCACCCCCGACATCTGCCTCTGACTATCGGGTTCCAAGTGGAACCGCAGCCCTGAGACTGGGCTAAGGACAGCAACAACAACTCAGACCCTCCCTAGCCTCAGCAGGACACCTCAGGGTTGAGTCTTCCATTCGGTGCCTTTTGCTTGAGGGGCAGGGCATCCCAAGTGATGCCAAGGGCACTCCCAGCAGTGCTCTGGGACCCCTGAAGTGCCTGCCACGTGAACTGTGGTTGCCTGAATACAAGGCACCTGCGCATCTCTCAACTCCTACTGGTACAGCTAAACCACTCTATGAGTGGTCTGTGGGGTGGATAGAAAATTCAGTTTGTGTTGGGGAAGACTTGCAGATACAGCAGCCTGATGCTTTTCTGCCTGGAAGAGGTGGCCAGAAATCACCGGGAAAGAGAATGGGAGGGAAAGGCTGAGCAGGTTCACCCAGAAGCAAGTTGGGAGTGGGGACGTGTCTCTGGTTCAAATCCTAGAATTCCCAAACGTCCCACTCTCTCAATCCGCTCTGGGCAGCAATCTCTTCTGCATGTGGGCCCATGTATGGCTTTCCATCTATAAACCTCAATTCTAGATTGAACACCTCCTTCCTTGGCAGTGAACCCTCTAACAGAGGCACTAAACAGCCCGCCAAGCCCCATAGCCAGTGGCCCCGAAACTCCCTCTTGGCTCCAGCCCTGTGAAAAGGAAGCGCAAAGAATTCCCTGCAGGCTGGAAGGCAGGGAGGGAGGCTGCCAGGGGCAGGAGCAGGCTGAGTAGGTGCTGCCTGCCACGCTCCTGACCTCACCAGCTGTCCTGGAGGTGGGCAGGTGGGGGTTGAAGGAGGTGGGGGAGCAACGGTGGTGCTCTGTGCACAAGGCCCCACAGCTACCTCTAGCCCCAAACCAGTTTCTTCAGGTGTCCCTGGAGCCTGGCCAACTTGGCAAACATTTTCCAGCGGGTCTGTGGTCAGGAGGGTGCACTGCAAAGAAAGCCCTTTGATCTCTCCCCCTTTTCCCCTGGGGCCTAAGACTTCTAAAAGGGTTGCAGACCCCATCTCGGGTTTCTGTGAATGGGAAGTGGTTTGGTACTTTCCTCATATGTTCTAAGATGTTCCCACACAGAACAAAGGCTAGAAAGTAACAGCATCAGTGTGGACTGGGGTGCGGGCAGGGAGGGGACCTCTGAGACTTGGAGTGACTGTGCCGGTGATCAGGTGACTCCTGGCAGTTTCCTTCTCAACAGAGGAGGTGCCAGTCAGGAACCCATTTCCCCCAATGCATGCAAGAACTCAGCCAGGACAGGTATGTGGCTGACACTCCCTGGCAAGTTTTACTGCATGTTGTGGAGACCCCACAACTTGTTCTTTGCAGGGCAGTATTTCGGCCACACCTGGCGGGCACTGCTCATGGGCTGTTCCCAGCTCTATGCTCAGGAGTGACCTTGGCAGTGCTGGGCGACCTTATGCTGCTGGAGTTTGAGTGAGGGTTGACTGCATGCAAGGAAGTGCCTTGTCTGTGCAGTATATCTCTGTCCCCATTATTCTTATGCTGATGTCATTAGCTTCTTCCCATGTGTGTCTCAGTCATTGTCTACCATTCCCCTCCCACGCCTGTGATTTCTGCCTCGGTCATAAACCTCCCTTTATGGTCTCTGCTGGGTTAACCTATCAGTGTCTGTGTGCTTGTGGATTGGGATGCACCCATCTATCTACCTGCTTATCTCTCTTAGGGCTGTTCTGCCATTTAATGCCTCATCATTTGGGCTTCAGTTCTTCTGTGTCCACCAGGGACTAATGACCTGAGGACCAGGCAGACCAAATGTCCACTGATAAGGCCTGAATAACAGGCAAGATAAAAGGTCTTGTTGTCTCCAGCTCCAGACAATCCTTTATCCAGTATCTTCTCAGAAAAAAATGGGCCTGGGCAGGGGGGAGTACCAGAGGAGCTGCACATCCCAGCACCCCATCTGTTGGTGGGAGCTCAGGTCTCTGGATGCCAGACATCAGAGGTGTTTAAGGCCTCCCAAGGGCTCTTCCATCTGGGGCCTTCCATCCCTACACCCTGCCTCATGGCTGGCTGGGTTGTGTCCCCAGAAACCCTACCTAAGACTAATTGGGCAAAATAACACCACACTTTTTTTTGGTGGGGGTCACATCGAGAGGTGCTCAAAAATCACCCCTGGCAGGCTCAAGGACCATATGGGATGCTGGCAATCGAATCACTGTCTGTCCTGGGTTGGCAGTGTGCAAGGCAAACACCCTACCACTGTGCTATCTCTCTAGCTCCCAACACCACACATATTTTTGACAGTGCTCTTCCTCCCTCTCAGCCTCTTCATGGCCTCACTTGAACCCAATCTCTTTGTTTTGCTTTAGGGGTCACACCCAGTGGTGTTTGGGGACCACTCCTGGTAGGGCTTGGTGGGTCATCTAGGTACCAGGAACTGAACCCGAGTTGGTCTCAAAGCATCCTCCCCATCTTCTATCACTTCCACCCTGAGCCTGGTCACTCTGGGAAGCAGGCAGAGTTCACTCTTTTAGACCCATCTGTAGATGAGGAAACTGCCGTGTAGTAGAAAGAGACAGAGCCTGAAGACTAGGAATTACCTCAGACTTAGGACCTGGGGTGCCCAGGACTTATGGAGAGGGCAGGAAAGCAGGACCTTAGATGGCATGTGTCTGCCTCAGCCTGAAAAGCCAGGTAGGCCACAGCTTCCCTGTGGTGTACTCGTAGGAAATGATGCCTGTCAGAACTTGCCACTTCACCCCTGGCATCCCAACTTCAAACTCAGCAAACTCACCTCAAACCCATGCACCCTGATTGCCTCCACACTTTCTTGTTCCATCTCATTTGCCCATACCCTGCACAGAATTGCCTCCCTCAGAAATGAGGGTCCTTAACAACAGGCACAGGGTCTACAGGGACAGGATCCATGCAAGACCAGCCTCTGGGCTGTGTGTGGATTATGCTAGAATGGCTATGCTTTCAAACATGAGAGGAGACCCTACTGACAATGGATGATATGGGGGGAAAGGGGATCACTATTCACTGTCCTTGCACTGACCCAGGTCACAAGCCAAGGGCAGGTGCAGGCAGACCAAAGCCCAGGAGCCCCAGGATGGAGTGTGGAACTCTGGAGGGTTGGGTCCCTCTGTGCTGTAACCTGACCTTCTGGAGTGCAGCAGGCCAGGCTAAATGGATTTATGATTTGTTTTCACTAAATTAACCTTAAAGAAATGAGCTTGTGGCTTAAAAACAAGTCCTATAGAAAAGGAAGCAATTGAGAGAGCATGAATAATGCAAACAGAAGCAAACAGCTGGGACAGACAAGCTAGTGGCTCTCAAAGCTTTTCGTTAAAATATAAAGATGCAATTGATGGGCTGGCAAGAACAACTGCTTACTACAGACGAGGAGGAAATCGACAAAATGAACTTAAACAAGCCATACAGAGACTCAAAAATTAATAATTCAGTAAGCACCTAAGTCCAGTGTCTTTAAAAATTCTCTCAGAACTAAGTATTAAAATACTTTGAACTTTAAGCCATATCTTCTAAATATTGAACCACAAATGGAGATGATTGTTAGATGACAAAAAAAAAATCAAACTGAAAACATGTAAAAGAAGAAGTGTTGGCATCATTAAACAGTTTTTGATATGGGCAGTGTGCCAGGTGGCAAGAAGGGAGTCCCAATCCTCAGCAGAAAGAGAACAAGAGAGAGAAGGGAAGAGGGGAAGAGGATGGGGTCAAGCCTTGTTCACCTACCCTACTGGAGGGTGAGCACTGAGTCTGGCAGAGAAGAGTCCACAGGCAGATTCTCACATCTTCTTCTGAGGAGCAGGAGAGGTGACTGCCTTGCTGCTCCGCAGAAATTCTCACATGGACCATCAAAATGACATTCCTGAAGGAGGTTAGCACTGTTAGGCAAGGTGGTGGCTGCCTGTGGCCTGAACACAAGCCACTCCTGTTTTAACACTATGAAGCTAATGGAACATAGTAAAACTTATAAACCATACTGCACTCTGTACAACTCTTACCATTCATAGTGATTCATTTTAGGGAAAAGGCATTCTACATAGTTACAAAAGAAAATATAAAGTGTACAGAATCACTGAGTAGAGTTATGGGCCACCCAGCCAGAGTTCAAGACTGGCTGATCAGTGTTGAGGCAAATGGGCTCAAATGGGCTCCCTAAAGGGCCTTTTGTAGGAGAATTTATGCTTGATGTGTGCAGTATCCCAGTCTGATCCCTGGTACCACCAGCCTCGCTGAGCACTGCTGAGCATAGCTCTGGGGGCCCCTGAGCTATTTCTGCTGAATGTAGGGCTTAGAAGTGCTGCTGGGGTAGCCCCTGGGGGGAACACCAACATTGAGGGGTCTGACCGCATTGCTTCTTGGGTCTAAACTTTAACCTATATGGCCTACTTGGCTCAATCTCACAGGGGTGTTCCCTGTGTTCCCCTTTCCCACAGCCCCCTAAAAGAAGTCTGCTGACAGGCCAGGAGAGAGCTTGGGGTTCAGAGGTCCAACTGTAATTCTGGGCTCTACATGGTGCAGAAAGCTCAGCACTGTAAGTCTGAACAGCACCGCTGGGCTAGGCCCAAGTCCCAGACCATCCAGTTCAGTGCATTGAGTGTTATCAGGAGAAGTTGGGGAACCTAAGACCTGCTTGTGGGCCTCCCCACCTCCCCTGTCACACCATTGGGTGTGACATGCTGTATGTTTGTGCACAGCACAGTTATTTGTAATAGCAGTGATTATTCTTTTTTTCTTTCTTGTTGTTATGTTGTTGTTGTTTTGTTGCTATTGTGGTTTTTGTCATTGCTTGTTTTAGTTTTGGTTTATTTCTTTTTTTCCCTTTCTTTTTTATTTTTTCCCACACCTATATTTATTTCTTCCTCACACCTATATTCATTGCAGTGCTGTTTACAATAGCCAGACTCTGGAAACAGCCTAGATGCCCATCAATAGATAAATGGCTAAAGAAACTGTGGTACATATGTACAATGGAATATTATGCAGCCGTCAGGAGAGATGAAGTCATGAAATTTCCCTACACATGGATGTATATGGATGGAATCTATTATGCTGAGTGAAATAAGTCAGAGAGATTGAGAGATAGATGCAGAACGGTCTCACTCATCTATGGGTTTTGAGAAAAATAAAAGACATTTGTGCAATGATTCTTAGAGACAAAAGAGAGGAGGACTGGAAGGTCCAGCTCATGATTTGAAGCCCACCACAGAGAGTGATGGGTGCAGTTAGAGAAATAATTAAACTGAGAACCATCATAACAAAATGTGACGAAATGAGGGAAGTAGAAAGCCTTTCTAGAGTACAGGCCGGTGTGGGGTGGGGAGGAGGGACACTTGGGACATTGGTGATGAGAATGTTGCACTGGTGAAGGTTTTTTTTTTTATGTATTATGTACTAAAAGAAAATAAATATTTGACATCTATTACAGAGATAACATTAAGATAAAACCACATTGAAAAAATAATCTGGGGCCCGTAGTGATAACACAGCGGTAGGGCATTTGTCTTGCATGTGGCTGACCCAGGATAGACCTGGGTTCGACCCTGGTGTCCCATATGGTCCTCCCCCCCCCCCCCAAAAAAAAAAACCAAACAGTGATTATTCTTGACTTTGGCATCTGCTTAGAATTTTTGGTCCTGAGGAGTACACATTAACATTTTGCCAGTCCCTCCTCTCCTCTCTTTGAACGCTTAGAAATCTGTGCTCCGAGGTCTTGAACCAGGTTTTGCTATATGCAAGTATCCTGTTTATCTCATTATTCTGTTATTTTTGTTTGTTTGTTTGTTTTTGGCCACACCTGGTGATATTCAGGATCTACTTGTGGCTCTTAACTAAGCTATCCTTCCTGGCAAAACTTGAGGGACCATACGGGATGCTGGGGATCAAACCTGGGTTGGCTATGTGAAGGCAAGCGCCTTACTATACTATTGCTCTAGTGCCTATTCTTTTACTTTTTATTAACTTTTGTACATTGGAGACCATACCTGGAAGTGTTCAGGGCTTGGCCCTGAGCTTAGGGATCACTCCTTGCAGGGTTCAGAGGACTGTATGTATGGAAAACTGGGTTGGCCACATGCAAAGCTGGTGGCTTGCCTTCTGTCCTATCTTCAGCGGCTTCCATTGGAAACCTTTCTCACTTAGGGACAGCCTGTTTCCTTCTCTGAGTGGCTTGGATAGTGCAGACCTGCTGCTCTCAGGATCAGCAGTGTGCTGTGCCCAAGTCATGGGGACTGATGAGAGGTAAGGAAAGCTCATGTAGTGCAAGTGAGGATAAAGGTACAACACAGGGTACAACCTCAGGGACCTGGAGGGACTGGACAACCAAGGTAGGACCACTTAGAGTTCCCTGAGAATGACATTTAAGCTGTCCCGGAGAATAAAAATAATCTGGTGTGTGGGAGGGCAAGAGGAGAGGACTTGGGGTACACTTGGGGGTGATGAGAGAAGCGACTTTTGCTGGGTCAGTCCTGAGGATGGGTGCCTGCCTCCTCGAATGTCTCACCTCAGCTCCCTGGACTGGTGACCGGTTCCACACGGTCTTTAGCCCATCATCTCTGGATGGGGTGCTTTCCATCTCCCTCCCCTGAGGCTTGACCCTCTGGAACTCAGCCATTTCTTTTGTGTTGAAAAGGCCTCAGCCCCCAAGATCAGTTTGGGAGCCCTCAACACCCCCAGTACTGTCTCTTGCATTGCTGGTGAGAAGAGGATTGCACCAAGGGGCAGTAGGTCCTGGCAGGCTGCAGGCATGCCTGGGGCAGGCAGGGAGCCATGGCTGTCTCACAAGCCTAGGTCCCCCTTCTGCCTGGAGGTGTGGGGTGAGGGGCAGCTGCATCTGACACTTTGCTAGTTCATTTGTAGCAGGCCCTGAACCCTGCCCCATCTCAGAATGTGGCCCCCCTAAACACTATGAGTCTCTGATGAGATCCAGGGCCCCTGATATGTGTTTGTTAGTGCTGTCCTGATGGGGGGCTCTGATGGGGTCCAGTGCCAGTGTTGCTGTAAATACACCCTTTAGCAGGAGGCCCTAAAGGGCCTAGATCCTTATCGGCTTCCCCAGAACTCCAAAACTCCCTTGTTTTTGAAACCTGGCCTGAAAAAAGCCAGAGATCAGATCTTATCACTGGAAAGGTTTCCATCTCTCCCAAGAGGTGTGCCTGGCAGAACTGGGGAACAACTCTCAAGGCCATGGCTCAGGTTCTGACCTCTCCCAGGCCAGCCCACAGGCCTGGGCTCAGGCATCAACCTTTCCTTCCTAGGCCAGCCTTCAGAGAAGATGGCCTGTGAGGACAGATTTCCAAAGTTTTTCTGTTTCTTAGAAAATCAGTCCTCAGGGCCAGAGAGATAGCGGTAGGGCATTTGCCTTGCACGTGGTCTACCCAGGATGGACCCAGGTTCAATTCCTGGCATCTCATATATGGTCCTCCAGGAGCCTACCAGGAGTGATTTCTGAGTGCAGAGCCAGGAGTAACCCCTGAGCGCTGCTGGCTATGGGCCAAAAACCAAAAAAGAAAAGAAAAAAAGAAAATCAGTCCTCATATCTTTTTTTTTTTTTTTTTTTTTTTTTTTTTAGGACACATCCATGGTGCTTAGGGATTATTCCTGGTTCTGCATTCAGAAATCACTCCTGGCAAGCTCGAGGGACCAGATGGAATGCTGGGAATCAAACCCAGGTCTGCCCTGGGTTGGCAGTGTGCAAGGCAAGCGCCCTACCGCTGTGCTAGCACTCCGGTCCCCTCATATTATTTTTTTATATGTGATATATTTCGAGCACCTTTGGAACTAAGACAGCCACCCCTTTCTTTTTTCCTTAGTTTGGCTTGGCTTGGGGCCCACACCTGGCAATGCTCGGGTGTCACTCCTAATGTTGCTCAGGACTCATTCCTGATGGGACTGGGGGACTCTATGTGGTACTGGAATCAGTACAAGCAAGGTATGCTTCACCTATCATGTTTCTCTTAAAGGTGGAAAGGTTAAAACACCTAAATCTTGCTCGTGGTCCAGGCAGAATGAACTTTCGGTGTGTTCCTCTGGAGGAGGCAGAGAAGGACTTCTGAGGATGTAAATGGGGACTCTTGGGAGGTACCTGCAGGTGCACCTGTGCAAGGCAGCCTCCTCAGGAAGAGTTTCACTTGCTGTAGTTTGTTCCCCATAGTATACCACCCACAGTTCTACCCTGAAAGATTTTTCTGGACACTGGCTGCTGGATTACACCCAAATCTTCCATCTGGCTCTATTTGAAGTGTCTGGGCAAAGGCATGGGGGCAAGACTGGAAAAGTCAAGGCAGGTGGAGGAGTCTTGGGAGGAGTCGTGGGTAGTCAGAGGCACCTGAGTGTACAAGGGGTCGGATCTCTGAACCCCTTTCTCTTCCTGCAGGGCCTTATAACTACCCCTTCCTGGCCTTGGGAGTGAGGTGTGGGGCTGTCAGCCCCTGGGACCTTCCTGCTTCACTGCCACCTGCTGTTCACCTTGGCCACTATCTGCATCTGTGCATCACCTACAGCTACTCTGTGAAATCATCAGATGTGTGTTCCACAATCCCCAGAGAGGGAGAGGGATCCCAATCTGGGTAGGACACGAGACGCAGGTCCAGAGACAATTCTGACACAAGAAATAATCCACACACAGTTGGGAAGGAATAACAGGCCAGAAACTCGCACTGCAAGCTGTTCATCCACAAGCCAGTTGCCCTACCAGGTGAAACTATGAGCCAAGATGGCAGCTTCCTCTCCAGTCCTCCAAAGCAGCCTTTATTGGGAAGAACAAGGCCCACCCCCAAGGGGCGGGGGGGGGGGGAAGCCAGATGAAGAGGCAATGGGGAAACATGTTTTTAACATGTAGACCAAAGGAACCAATCAAGAGACGTCTAGTTAGAAGGCAATATGAGGACCAATTCAAAGGCCTCTTATTACAGAGAGAGAAAAATCAGCTAGTACCAATAGTACCCCACCTGCTTCCAGGACCAAGGTAAAATATGTGCTTTCCTCCTCAGACATGGTAGATAGAGACAAACATGCCCAGCACAGAATAGGACTTGAATTTCTTTCTTTCTTTTCTTTTTTTTCCTTTCTTTCTTTCCTTTTTTTTTTTTTTCACACCCGGCAGCGCTCAGGGGTTCCTCCTGGCTCTACACTCAGAAATTGCTCCTGGCAGGCTCAGGGGACCATACGGAATGCCGAGATTCTAATCGCCATCCTTCTGCATGCAAGGCAAATATCTTACCTTCATGCTAGCTCTCTGACCCAGGACTTGAATTTCAAAGTGCATACCAGTGTCCTAGGCTGTGTATGTCCCAGACCAAGCAGTCTCCAGGACTTCTCAAGGCTTCCAAGGCTCGGCGGACCCATAGCCAGTGTTCTTCATGAGTCAAGAAAACAGCTGCAATGACCTCATAGACCACACTTGCTTGGTTTGGGGAACTGGTGACTGATGACAAGAACCAGTTCTGAGTAGCCTTAGGCTGGCCCGGGGGTTCTGGAATGGGCTTTTCTGGAAGAGTGTGGGGTGCTGAGCCCAAACATTCATAATTCAGGCACTCTGCAATGTCGGTGCCACCACTGATCATAACATTTTTGCTAGAGCTGGGGCAGAGAAGCATACATATCCTGGGCCTGCAGTGGGGCAGGGCATGATAGGACATGTGATGAAAATGAGCATCACCTGCTGTGGGACTTGTGATGATACCACAGGTACACCTGCATGCATAGTTCTGCCAGCATAATCTGGACTTGGTTGATGGACAGTAAACCAAAGCCTGGGAGAGGGCACCAGGCCTTGCCCCACTCCCCACCCCCAGTTCGTTGTAAACTAAGGGTTTACAGACAGGGATTAAGGTGTTTGCAAGTATCCCACTGGGTTCCATCCCAGAACCAAATCTTGGTCCCCACAAGCACCACCAGGAGTGACCCTGCCCTGAGCCCTGCATGGTATTGCCCCCAAAACAAAAGAAATGAATAGAAACAATAAACCCCATGTCTGGATGAGAGTATGGGAAAAGGAAGACAGGGCTGTTAGGGGAGGCAGGATTCTGGGGATGGGGACTGGGGTTGGGGTCAAACTACAGATTCTCCAGGTGGATTTTTGGGAGGTAGGTCAGCAGGATCCTTGATGCTGGACCTCCCAGAACAAGAGCCAGCCTGCATAGACCTGGGATCTTCTACCAGGGGTCCTCAAACTTCTAAAACAGGGGACCAGTTCACTGTCCCTCAGATCATTGGAGGGTCTGACTATAGTGAAAACAAAACTTATGAACGAATTCTTATGCACACTGCATATATCTTACTTTGCAATGAAGAAACAAAACAGATACAAATACAATATGTGGCCCACGGGACATAGTTTGAGGACCACTGTCAGTGAGTCTGGAATGTACCAGAAGCATTCAGAATTTCCCAGTTCTCCACCACCCTGCAGTTTTCTTCCTGGCAGTAAAGGAGAGAAGCCTCTGGCTTCATGTGGCTGGGTGTAGAGGGCTTGGGATTTCCCAAATCTAGGCAGATCTCTGAAAACTGGTAGAACCAATCTGCAGAATATATACCTGCGGGAGACCCAAGGTGGCTCCAGTCCACTCTGGGGGTCTTAAGCTGTATTGTTCTCCTGTGAAACAGTCCCATAACCTCACCCTTATTTTATGGGGGGATGGGGTGGGAGGCACAGTTGTGCCCAGGGGCCCCTCCTGGTAACTGTGTAAGAATTGGGAGTCTAGGCAGGTCTGGCAGCATGTAAGTCTTGTGTCTTGCCCCCTGACCTCTCTCTCTGACCCCTAGCTTCTTCTTCTGTTTGTTTGTTTTTGGATCACACCCGGTGGTGCTCAGAGGTTACTCCTGGCTCTGCACTCAGAAATCACTTCTGGTGGGCTTGGGGACCATATGGGATGCCGGGATTCAAAACACCATCCATCGTGGATCAGCTGTGTGGAAAGCAAATGCACTACAGTTGTGCTATCTCCTCCCCCGCCCCATGGCTTCTAAAGTGACTAGGGTACCTCTCTGTGCACCTGTGTAGGGTCATGCCTGGGGAAAATTTTCCCTTGAGAAGCACAGTTCTCTCTGGAAGCAGTGAGTCCCTGCCGGCATCAGGCACTCTGCTCCCCTTTGCCTGTGGCATACATGTTCTCTGCTCTCAGCCAGGCGACAGTTGTCCTGAGGCCTTTCTGTGAAATAGTCCCTGCATTCTCCCAGGGATTATGACTGCTATGTCCCTGTTGCTTGACAGGAGAACAGATGAGCAGCAAGGTTCAGGTTCTCAGGTCCAAGCAACTGGCTGATCCCTGCAGTGGCTTTGCTTGCCACGTGGAGGCTGTGTCGAGTTGGAATGGCAGGCCTCTCTCCTTTGGGTCCTGTCTCTGAGTCTTCTGTAGTGTCAGTTGAGAGCAAGGAGGACCTGTTTGCTTATGAAACTAAGCAGCAGTTGCTGCCCTGAGCTCAGTGCTCAGCTGCCCTTTCAGAGCACCAGGAAGGCACCTGAAGTAAACATCTGTTTTGCCAGTTTAGGGGACCAACAGTGGATAGTCTGGTTGGAACCTTGGGCTGCTCACAGAAAGTGATCCAGTTCGTGGAGTAGGAAAAGAACTCAGTGGGGAGACAGGGCTGGTGTGAGAACTGAGTGGCCAGGATCCAGAGTTCATTCAGCCAGGGCAGTCTGCAGACTTTCACCATGCTTGGTCTGCACCAGCCTTGTAGCAGCTGAGGTGTCTTTATGGTACTGGATGTGGTGGTAGAAGCCAGCAAAGGCAAAAGACGGGTGACTCGGTAGAGTGAGACTTCATCCTCATATCCGCACACTCGTTTATCCTCCCTCAGGACACAGTTGCTCAGAATCTGGTCTCTGAGAGACATGTACCACCCTCCTGACCAGAGTTTGGGGATTGGTGGTGGGGATGAGGACCTTGCAGATCCCTGCTGTGTGCTTGGCATCAGGGTGCATGACCTCTGACACTCTTCCCACTCAGTGATGAGTGGGCGTGCACTCATACGCCATGGACCCTCCCCCAAGTTGAGGGACCCCCTCCCTTTCAAAAGGGGTAGTGAGCTTTTGAAGGGGAGAGCCACTGAAGGGTTTTCACCACAGCCAAGGTGGGATCCCCGTTTACAGAACAAGTAGGACCTGGGTACAGGTGCATCCCAGCACTGAATTGACTGTTTTCTTTGCAGGATGGTTGGTAGAAGGACCTGGGCTTCAAGTAGATCATTGCCAGCAGGACATACTCTCAGGTTGCAGCCACCAAGGAGCCAGTGAGTGAGGTCTTCAGCAGAAGTTAGGGAGGGCAGAGGAACTGATGCTGGCTCATGACACAGTTTTGCTTGATGAGAAGGTCATGTGTGTGTGTGTGTGTGTGTGTGTGTGTGTGTGTGTGTGTGTGTATTCCTGATTTGAGGCAGTGGGGCTGCAGTGACTGAGTCCTCGAGGTGCATGTCCTCAGCTGTCCCCTCCTGCACTGTCCCTTTCTGCTCTGTGTGGCAGGACACACAATGTAGTTTCTCTTTGCAACTGGATGTGAGAATCGGATTTGGTGGCCTTGCCTTCGGGCTCCTGTACGCGCTTGAGCAACCATCCTTGCTATGAAGTTCCAGAATATGCTTCTTGCTCGAAACAGAAACTCAAGATCCATTCAGCCGGCACCTGGCACACCCTGTTCCTTCCCATGTCAGTCCCGGGCTACCACTACTCTGCCCTTAGCCTCCACGGCCTCCTGCTGTGCCTGGCACCTCCTGAGGAGTGTGGTTTCCTCACTGGGGCCTGTAGAGCCCAGTAAGCAGGGGAGGGGGAGGGTACTGGGCTAAGGGGCCTTCATAGAAGCCTCCCCTACCAGAGTGGGGGTAACCTTGAAGGCAGGAATTCTATGCTTGCTTGTGTGTGTGTGTATTTATGTATGTATGCATATTTGCATGAGCTGAACCTAAAGGGAAGCAGGAGATGCAGCCTGTGGGTGGGGGTGAGGTGAGTGGGAGTACTGTGGGAGTACGGGAGTACCCCTGGCTTCAGGCATTCAGTTTTAACCACACGAGTTAGCAAAATCCTCCAGCATAGAGCTGGGAGTCCTCCCTGGCATCACTGGGTGTGGCTCAAAAACCGAACTAAAGAAAGCAAAACAAACCAACAATAAAAATTCAGACAGCATGGATTATGCTGTGTATGAGAACACAGGGAAGTGGGCTGACTTGCATCATTCTCCCCAGGGGAACCCGGACCCCTCCTGGGGTGAAAGTCTCTGAGGGCTGAGATGGCTGCAGGCAGGCAGGGAGGGAAAGAGTGTGGGCAGTGCTGTGCAGTCTTTTGTCTCTCTCCTGGGAACCCTGGGAGGCAGGGGGAGGGCAGAGAGGGTGTGGGAGGCAGGAGGAGGGAAGAGGAGGTAGGCATGGCCCAGCAGTACAGGCAGGCACCCTGGGCTCTCCTCCAGTATTGTGGCACCCTTTTCCATGCAGGCCACAGCTACACATACAGGTGTTTTGGGGAGTTCCTTTGCTACTTTCTAAAGCTTGAGAAGCCAGAGGCTTGTGTGTGTGTGTGGGGGGGGTGCCACCCCACCGGGGGACAGAAGGGAAGACAGGGCTCCTCTGGAGGGTGCTGACTCAGCCTCTATTGGGGATACAGGTCTCCCTGGGCCCCAGGGGTCTGAGAGGGACTAGTTTCAGGTGAGGGGCCCTTCCAGATAGACTGCTATAGCAGCTGTTTGTGAGTCTCCCCACTCCCCCACCTCACCAGAGGGACTTCCTGCTTCTGGTCTGCTGGCATTGAGGAGTCTGAGGTGGGGGCCCCTTCCTAGCTGGAAAGTGACTCCAGCGCTGTCTGCCTGCCTCCCTCCCTGGAGGTCATTTCAATAGGGACATGACCTAAGGGGTCCTGCTTCCCAGGTGGGTGCTGATGATCTCAGTGTATGGGGGGCATATGGGATGGTATCCTCTGTTATGCTTCTCTCCAGAAAGGCCCCCAGGCTTCTCTCTGAGATATGTGACTCTCAGCCTTTCTTTTCTTTTTCAGGGGAGAGTACAAACACAATCCCTCACCACCACCAACTAGGCAGTTGAGTTTCCCACATTTGGGGAAATTGTAGGGGTCAGCACTCTCGAAGTGCAATGGATGAGCCCCGCCCTGGAGAAACCACCTTCATGATCATAGTTCTCCCCTGCCAGGTAAGTATGACTCTCAGCGTTTCATGCCCTCTTCTTGGTGCCGTGTCCAGTGCTGATGTCTGTGCACAAGGGGCTCCTGACCACTGGCCCAGCATGAATTCTGCTGCCAGGGCCTCCCTTTCACCTTCTCTTAGTTGCCTGCCCACCCTGCACTAGGGGTACACACACACCTGCTGCCATGCCCCAGAAACCCTCCTTTTTAGAGATATGTATGGGGGTTAGGAGGAGTCCCAGACAATAGAGCTGCCAGGGGCTGTGCTCAATGTGTGTAGTTGGCACCGGGCATGGAACCTGCAGTGCCACCCTTGTGCCATCTCTGGGCCTTGAAACTGCATTGCTTTCTTGTGACAATTGAGCCAGGCAGATAAACTCAGCTGACCCGGGCCTGTGTGGGCCTGTGCCAGGAACCCTAGGTTAGAGTGCTGCTACATCTCCTTCTCTGCATGGGGCAGGGTGCTGCATGATGGGGTCTCCTGTGGGTTAGTGGGGAGGATCCAAGGCACTGGTGCCTGCCTATACTCACATACACATTCTCATATGCACATGTACAACACACACGCACACTTGTACATGCAACACACGCATGCTCATGCATATATGCACGCATACAGTACACACCCACTCTGAACACACTCCATCTGTGTCTGCGCGCATTCCTTGAGAGGGAGGAGAGAAGTGCCTGCTAAATGTCAGCTGCCCCCCAGGTGTCTGGCTATACCTGTCCGGTCACCCCAGAAGCCTGCCTGCCCCTTGGCCAGCCCTCAGCCAGATGAGTCAGGGTTCAAAACCTGGCCTGCCCTGAAGGCGCATTCCTTCCTCCTCCACAAGCTGGGGGGCTGGAGGGCTTTCTCTCACAGAAGAGCTCTTACTAAGGCCAGATTTAGTCATCGTGTCTTGCGTCTTGTCTTGCGGGACTAGGTTCAAGAGCTGCCACTGTATGGTGAGCAGTGTTGAGTAAACAGCACCTCTTTAGCATATTCCAGGCTGCAAAATGCCCTGTTCAGGTCACACCCATAGCCCCAAAGGCCAGATTGCATCTGCCCTGCCTTTGGCACGTTTTGGGGAAGGGTGGGAAATACAGGTCTGTGGCTGGCCCGAGGGCATTGGTCACTTAGTGTTCACTTCTTGTTATTGATAAGCTGTTCCATCCCCTTCCACTTCCCTTCACATGTCCATTCTCATGGAAACTTTGGTGCTTTCTGGGGTGTGGAGTCTTTAGGAATAGTGCCATTTGCAGTTGTGGTTCCATGGCATAGGTGGGTGGACAATCGGGTGGTTGGGGACCAAAGACTTGAGGAGTTGGAGACCAGAGACATAGTTCAAAGGCTAGAATCCATGTAAAACTCCAAGTTTGATCCCACACGGCAGGGGATGATGACCTGGTGAGCACAGCATGCCCAGGCCTGAACTTTAACTGTCAGGGGCATGTTACACATGCTACTGGGTAAGTAGCCTTAGAGTGGCCCCAGGATCTTCAAACATGGGTTAGGAAGGCCCCCCAAATAGGGGTGCTCTGGCTGTCAGGGAGGGAAGCCTTGGCAGGAAAGTAAATGGGTGTTACGGGAGTAAGCCAGCTGTAGGCAGAGATGGTGGGGAGCACAAAATAGAGACAGGAGTTGAGAGGGAACTGCTCACCCTATTGTCCAGGGAATCTCAGCTGGCCCAGTGTCCTCTCTGGAAATTTTATGGTCGTTCATCTGAGCCTGGCCTTTCTGACCTACACACTGTGTCAAAGAAAGGTGATTGTGGGGTCTGGGGTTCCCCAGGAAAGGAGCTCAAGGACCCAGTCAGGTAACAAATGATCAGGACTGAGCTGTGTGTGCCCCCCACACCAGCAACGCTTTCCTCTCCACTGCAGGCACTCCTCATGGCATTCTCTGCCCAGGAAGGTTGGAGGTGCAGAATCAGAGTGCGGAATGATTGCAATACTAGAGGGGAGGGCTCCCTTGGCTCAATTCAGGAGGGAGATAGACAGGCAGCAGGCCATGGGAGTACCAGAGCCTGGAGCACAGCCACTGGTGCAGCAGGCACATCTTGGGCATATCATGCCTTACTTCAAACCAGTACGGAGCACTTAGGCATACCCCATGGTACAGAGAGGTATGGAATATGAAGCCCAGAGAAGTTGGACTGCTTATTCATGAGACAAGCTGACCTGGTGCCCTCCCTTCACCCCCACTCAAGCCCTCATCAAACAGTGCCTGTGAGATTAGCTAACTGGTTTGGGGGGATGCTAAGGTTTATCCCATGTGACATGCAGCTGTGAGTAGGCAGGGCAGGGACTCAGCAAACCTGGTTTCACCACCTGAAAGGGATGGAGATGTAGATCATGGTCAGATAAGGATTAGGACTGTCTGCTAGCCTGCAAACGGTCCCTAGGCTATCTGCATGTTCCACCAGCAGCGCCTTCAGCACTAGGTCTGGGTCCGGCATCTCCCTGCCTGGGCTCCAGGCAGCAGCTGACAGATGACTCCACTGTACAACCTCAGATGAGAGAGTGTATCTGTGGGGAGAACAAGTGGGGCCCACAGGAGCAGCCATCCTGCCTGTGCAGTGGGCCAGGCGTGGACACAATGTAAGGATAGCGGACAAGGCCCAGAAGAGGCCTAGGCTCTGCAAGGCAGGCACCTCACCCTGAGTTGGGTGTGGACCTAGGGAGTTGCCCAAGGTTAGTTTTTCTGGAATGAAGGGCTGGGGGGAGTGTTTCTGGGGTGATGCTAGTTACACCCCACGCCCTCCCTGTTGCCCTTGAGTAGTAAGGTCTGAATCTCAGGGTGGGTGAGTTCGTTTGCCCTGTGAATTCCACAGCCATCATGGCTGGGCACTTGGGTGCACAGCCTAGAACTCACCCACTTCTTCCTCGAAGACCATTGGCCCTGTTGTGGGTGGTTTCTGGAGGCCCCCACAGTTTCTGGCTGGCCTGGGACATGGTGTGATGCAGTGTGCCAGGAGCCAGGGTTGTCTGAGGATGCCATCTGTGGCAATTAGCACAGGGTTCAGACACTCTCCTGTACTCAGGGCTCAAACACTCACCTGCACAGGGCTGTGCTGGGAACCAGCCACCACACTGGCCTGTGCTCCTTTCTAATGTCCTGAGTTAAGAGATGGTGTAGTAGGATAGGCTTAGAGAGACCAAATCATTCAACCAAGGCCACACAGCAGGCTCAGAGCAAGGGGATTGGAGCCTAAAAGCTTGTGTCCAGACATGGCCTGGACTCAGATGGGGCTGAGGCCCCAACCCTATTCCTGCCTTCTCAGGCTTGGCAGACAGAGAAGTCATGAGAGGCCAACTACAGCTTTCCTCGTCATCTCATAATCCCCTCCCTAGACCCTGACCTGCAGCCAGGAGGACCCCCCTGTCAAAGGTTGGAAACCAGATGGCTCTTCTGGTAGCCCCTCTGGGTGTGTAATACTCAGTGTGACATGTTCTGATGGCATTCTGTAGAATCAGGGGGACTGCACAGAAGGCTTGTGCAGAGAAGGTATGTGTGTGTGGGCTTTTCAGACAGCAGTTTGCTGTGCCCCTGTCCCCACTGCTGCCTGCTCGAAACCCCTCCCTTAGTGGATTCTCTGGGGACTCTGGCCTGTTGGACCATATTTCTCCCACATCCCATCTCCCATCCACCCCAAAGAGAGATTCCAGAGCCAGACTTGGCCAGTGACAGGAGACAAAGTGCCACCAGTCCTGTGTCAGGTACTTGTTTGCAGCCACCTAGGTCTGCTTAAATCCTTCACTCTGTTCTCTGGGTGACTATGTCCAGATGATTCATGATGGGGTACATAGCCTAAAGGAGAAAGCAGGAGGCAATCTCCTGGCAACAATACATGTCCCTCTTCTAACTGCACTCGCACGGGGGTCATGTCCCCCATACAGAACCCCCTCCACTCTGCACACACTGGAGCTAGTCTTCCTTATGCCCCCCCCCCCCGTCTCCTGCTTTGCACACACACTGGGGTCAGTTCTCCTATGGCATAGGGCCTATGCTATAGCTCTCCTGTATGTCCTGGAAGTTTCAGTCATCCACAGAACAAGGACAGTGGGGACATTCTCCAGATTCCTTCATGGCCCCTTTTCTCTGACACCTCCCAGCTCTTGCACTGGTGCCTTGGGGGTCTTTGACTGGTTACATAAAAGGTGGTAGCCCGCACAGCATGTGTGGGGGTAGTGTAGGGGTGTTGTGGATTCGGAGGTGTGGGTGGGCCCACAGAGGACTCCATGCCTCATTGTTGCTCACAGCTAGTCTCCACAGCCAGCATGTGATATTGCTGAAATCTGGCTCTACCTTTTCCCAGTCCCAATTTCTTTCTTTTTCCCCCAGTTTATTTATTTATTGATTTTTGGACCACACCTGGCGATGCTCAGGGGTTACTCCTGGCTCTGTGCTCAGAAATTGCTCCTGGCATGCTCGGGTAATCATATGGGAAGCCAGGAATCGAACTGGGTCTGTCCCGAGTCAGCCACATGCAAGGTAAATGCCTTACTGCTATGCTATCTCTCAGGCCCTAGCCTCAGTTTCTTGTCTGTGAAATGGGTGGTGCAAGGATGCTCCTCAGAATGGAAGGACAAACGTGACTCCTGAAATCCCAAATGACAAGGGCTTGAGACCTGGCAGCAGAGTGTGTGCAAGCAGGTTTGAGTCCTTGGCACGCCTGGAAACTGCCAAGTAGGGGGTTGACAGTGGGCCCAGCCCTCTCTGGATCCCTGGCTCCAGCACCTTTGCGACGTGCCTCTGCCATCTAGTGGCAGCAGGACATGCAGCACCCACCCTTCACCCCAGTAGCCTCTGTTCAGCATCCCCACACTGCTTATCCATACCCAGACCTCTCCCTTGGTCCCATCTGGTCAGCAGCTCCAAATTTTGGGGGCAGCAAGGGGGAACTGAATAAAAGCATATTTTTGTGAGGGTCGAGGGAAGTTGTTTCGGTTAGGCGTGTGCTAGAAAGTATTCATGGTTCTTATTCTCATTAGCCCCTGAATTCCCCATGGGCTTATGTTGGGCAGGCTCTCAGCATGTGGAAAGTGAGGGGGCTCAGGGAGGTAGGAAACAGCCCTTCACTTCCCACCTACCTGCAGGCATTTCTTTGCAAAACTCCCTCTACCTGTGGGGCTCTGCCCCTTCTCTGACCTGATGCAGCTCAGGGTCACTTAAATCTCAATCACAGCTGCTAGAATTTCCCTGGCACTGGCATTTGACCAAGGTGAAATTGTGACATCATTGCACCCATAAAACCTGCCATGACCATCAGATCTCACCAGTCCTACCTGCCTCAGCCCCACACCCTCCCCCCCCCCACTCAGATCATTCTGAATTCTGTGGTTCCATCTTCCCCATCTGAGATGGGTTCTAGGGGGTTTCTGCACTTGTCATCAGCAAGGGGCTGGGGTTATCAGCTTGAAGAGGAACTATGAGATACCCCAGTTCCAGTGACCTGGTTCCCCCTGAGTTGTTGAGTCTGTTTTTGTAAAGTATATGCAGGGTTTTCTCATTGGTCTCTCAGTGGCACCTACTCTGGATGCTGCCCCCAGGGCCATTCTGGGATTTGATTACAGTTTGCGCTAGTTCCTGAACCTCTGTGGTCTTGTGCTGTGTCATTAATGGTGCATGCATGTTCTTGGAAGTGGACTCTGCACACAGCAATGCTCCTCCAGTCTCACCACCTCCCATAAGCCACTGTCACTACTTGTTGGAACCTGAATCTAACACAGAACATGATCCAGAGTGCAAGCCACCACACTTCTCTTTCAGTCATTTATGCTGCTCCACCTGATATCCTAGATATCAAACTCGTTGATCCTGGGAAACACTGAGCAGGGAACATTTGGTTTTGCTCTGGTTTGTTCTTTGCCTAGCTGCACACACCTTGAACCAGGCACTTCCTGGCCCAGGAGTTTGTAAGGAGGACAGGTTCTCACTTCCCAGTGCTCTTCCCACTGTCTCATCATAGTCAGGTGGCCCCCCTTCCTGAGCCCCGTCAGTTAGAGCAGAAAGGGTTGATTATGTAAACCAGCTGGTGAGCATCTCTAAGTGCTCACCCAGTGATCTCCATTGTTGCTGCATTAAGTTGAGGTGGGTGGCAAATTTGGGAGCCAGGAGGGCAGTGTGACAATACTAGCAATAGGTGATTTGGGGGGCTGCTCTGTTGTATAATTGTGGATTTTGATGACCCCGTCTGTCAGAAGAGGTAACTGGGGAGTGATCAGGTACCAAGTGGCCAGTTACAGAAAATGCCAGTAAGTAATAAAAATAAGGTGACTTGGGCCCGGAGAGATAGCACAGCGGTGTTTGCCTCGCAAGAGCCGATCCAGGACAAAAGGTGGTTGGTTCGAATCCCGGTGTCCCATATGGTCCCCCGTGCCTGCCAGGAGCTATTTCTGAGCAGACAGCCAGGAGTAACCCCTGAGCACCGCCGGGTGTGACCCAAAAACCAAAAAAAAAAAAAAAATAAGATGACTTGACTAATGCTACCCAAACCCAACTACGGCTCCTGCAGCTTCCTTCAGGTAGAGTTTGATCCATCTGTTGAACTGAACATGGAGTAGTCCCTCTATTGCTGCTTTGCTTTCCGTGTTCATTTCCAGGGTAACTTTCCTGCTGGTTAAAAAACAAGTGTCTGTCCCTAGACACGGTGCTTTATCATTCATAGCCCGCTGGAAAACAGATGACCTGGTTTCATTATTCTAGGACAGGTCTTAAAACTGGTTTCTGTTAGGATTGGCTTGGGTCTGAAGGCAACACCAGGCTGTTGGACATGAGCATTAAGGGTGGGCTGAATGCAGGCCCTGGGCTCAGTGTCTATACTGGACCCAGGTCTCTGGTATCTTTAGTGGGTCTGGGGACTCCCCACCCTCCAGCATCTTCCTGTGCTCCAGACTCTGGTTTTCAGACCCATCCACATCCATCACACATGAGATCTGCCCATTCCGTTGGGGCTTGTTTTGACAGGACAGGATCTGCTTGTTTCAGAGCTTCTCAGGTCCCACACTGGCACCTTCTCAGTCATCCTTGGAATTGCTCCATTGGGAGCATGAGTGATTTTGTTCCTATCCATTGCTTCCTTGTCCCTTCTACTGTTTGCATCAAGAGAGCAGATGTGAAGAGCAGGTAGAGAATGGGCTCTTACTTTTGAAGGAAAGGGTGTGGGCATGGGTTTTGGAGCTTGGCAGGCTTGCATGCCCCTTTCTAGTAATGATGAGGGTGGGTAGTTTCAGGTCTCTGTGTGGCAATTTTACATCTGAAAAATAGGTGTGAGATGCAAGTGGGAGAGAATGATCCCTTGAGAGAGTACCCCTATCTCTTTCTGGTTGGCTTTGCTGGTTCTGCTCAGAGTGTGGCCTGGGTGTGTGGGAAGGGGCTCTCAGAGAACCTGAGGTCAAACATCCGGGAGTCTGACCTTTTACCTTTAAACTTTATCCTTTACCATTTACCTTTACCCCATACCATCTCTCTAGCTGGTCAGTGGGGAGTCTTTGAGCCTCAGAGTCCTTACCTTTTGGAAAGTTCTCCCCCAGGTAGTTGGCGCTACAGTGTTGGCACCCAGGTGTAGTGCCCACAATCTGTGAGTTCAGAGAGTGGCTGTTCCTCCCAAGAGCCACTGTCAGCACTTAGTCTTTTTCCTGTGGTAGTGCCTTGGAAAACTGAGACTCAGAGTCCAACCCCAGCTTTTTGATGGGAGAAGTTGTTCCCTTGGTCTCTGGACCCCAAATCTGCATGTAGGAAAGGGTCTAACCAGCCCCCCACTTCTACCTTGGCCTCATTTCTGCCTGCTGAGGGCTCCCCTCTTCCTTCTCCTGGGTCCCAACTCTGCCTACAAGAGCTTCGGCTGACCTGCTCCCCACTTCCCACTTAGCCCTCTGCCACACTTCAAGGAGGTGTAGGTGAGAGTGTTCCTCATTCCTCATCTTTTGGGGCCTTTCTCCCCAGGGTTGGTGTACAGGCTGACCCTCTCCTAGGGATGGGGCAAGGAATTAAAGAGGAGCATAAGAAATGGTTCTGTTTATTGAGTTGAGCGTGGTAGAAAAGTACAGTGATGTGCAGGCATTCTAGGTTCTCTGGGGGAGACGTGCAGTGTGGAACCTCGGTTAGAGTGGGAGCAGGGCCCTGCCAGCTCAAGGGCTGATGTGAGAGAGAAGGGCCGCCTAGTCTCCAGGAGCTGGAGACATGGGTGCTGGGGGGCCTCGGGCCACACCATGCTTCCCAATTCAGCCTGAGACCTCTGCAGACAGCGGGGTCTTGCTCCCCCCGTGTGGCCAGGGTAGAGTTCAAGTGCTAGGCACGATGCTCATGCTTCCCCTGCTCCAGGAAGTGACATAGATGTTAAGGTTTGGGAGGGAGGCCCAGAGCGCTGGGGTCCAGATCCATCAAGGTGGCTGGGCATGTTGGCATGGAACAGAGCGTGATGGTGTAAACGGGGCAGTGGCAGGTGGGTGGAGGAACATGCTTCCAGGACCAGCCCAGCAGCGGGACCGGAGGGAAGAACCTTCCCAAGAGAGTCTGTGTGAGATCACAGGAGGCAGAGTGACCTGTAGGGCTCAGAGCGCTCAAGTCGAGAGTCAAGAGCCATTGTCACATGACGTTCTGGAACAGTTGCAGGGACCTCATGATGTTGTCATCCTGCAGGGTGAAGGAGAGAAGAAAGAGGTTGAGCTCTCCCTTTGGTCCCTCATGCAGAACGGCCCCCGTGGCCCTGCAGTCTAGATGGAGTTGAGGGAAGTAAGTTGAAGGCAGGAGGAAAAATATGGGATGATGTCACTCCCTTGTTATGGAGGGACAATGAGGAGACAGAGGGATAAGAGGGCAGAAACTCTTGCCCTAGCTCTGGAAATGAGCATGACAAGGAAGGAGAAGGACTAACAACATGAGAGCAGTTCTCAGGGGTCAGTGATGTAGAGTGACATGACTTTGTACATTGAAACCCTGAGTCAGGACTCGTGTGAGGATGTGATGCAAAGGATTAATGTGCAAATGAAAATAAAAACAAGATTTTTCTTTCCAGGACCAGAAACATAGTACAGCAGGTAGTTGCCTTGCTTGCAGTAACCTCACTCCACGGGGCAGTACTGCATGTGGTCTCTGAGCACTAGTAGGAGTAATGCCCCCAAAGAGTTGACTGAGGACGTAAGATATGGGGTGTAAGATGTGGGAAGGGAGGGAAACTCCAGTCATTGGTGGAGGGATACCGATGCCAGTTGTGGGTCTAGAGTTGGAGCATTGAATGCTGTAAACTATGCTATCAACAGCTTTGTAAAAAATAAAAATTGAAGTGTGTGAGCAAGCTGCTCCCCTCCCAGTCCACCCTAGTTTGTTGCTCTTCTTCTATTTGTTGCTTTACTTCTGCTATCTTTTGGAGGGTGGGAATTGGATTTTTAAGCCATACTCATAAGTACTCAGACATTACTCCTAATTCTGTGCTTAGGCATGACTCCTGTGGTGCTTGGGAACTCATATCCCTGGACATCGAACCACGTTGGCCACATGTAAGGCAAGGCCTATCTTCCCACTGTGCTATCTTCTGGCTTGCCTCTGAGTGAGCCTATCTGATATCTGACTTTCTCCTTCTGACTTACTTAACTGGGACCCAATCCATGTAGGTGCAAAGGGAAGATGTCATTGTTTCTTATGGCTATGGAATTGTGTACTTCATGAGCATTCCCATTTTTTTAACCACTGTTTTGTGATTGTGTTAGGCTATTTCTTGGCTGAAGGGAGTAGCACTGCAACAAACAGAGATGTGCAGATTCACTTTCAGATATGTGCTTCTACAGTCTTGAGTAGATTCCTAGGAGCATACATACTTTCTATCTAACAGTGTAGATTCATTTTTAATACTTGGGGTATTCTCTGGAATACTGAAAGCTGGATGAGTCACATTCCCTGAGAATATTTTAAGTGTTTCTGTTTCCCCTCCACTTCCCAAACACTTGTTTCTAGACTGTGGGGTGTTGGTCATTATCGCAGATGTGATGGGACCTTCATTGTTTCCATGTGTATTTTCCTGAAACCACATGATTCCAGATACTTGTTCCTGTGCCTGTCGACCTTCTGATGGTGGTAGTGTATGTACAACTCGCCCTACCCTCATTTGTGGATAATATTGTTTCCTTAATGTTGCATTTGTGAATTCCTCATGAATCTTGTTTAGCAGCCCTTTGTCAGGTGCTTGTGTGTGATGCTTTATAAAAAGATTTTTTTTGCGGGAGCCGGAGAGATAGCATGGAGGTAAGGCATTTTTTGCCTTTCATGCAAAAGGTCGGTGGTTAAAATCCTGGCATCACATATGGTTCCCTATGCCTACCAGGGGCGATTTCTGAGCACAGAGCCAGGAGTAACCCCTGAGTGCAGCTGGGTGTGACCCAAAAACCAAAAAAAAAGATTTTTTTTTTGTTTTAATTTGGGGCCATTCTGGCAGTGCTCAGGGATCTTGCAGTGCTGGATCTGTTCTCTCTCTTTCTCTCTCTTTTTCTCTTTCTCTCCCCTCTCTCCCACACTTCCCCACCAACTGAGTGAGGATCTCTCTTTTTTTTTTTTTTCCTCATTCAGAGGATAAATTTTATTGCCTTCACTCAATTTTTTGAGGGAATTGTGGGCCACATCCAGCAATGCTTAAGGGTAATTCTTGGTGATTTATCCCCTACTATCTCGCCAACCCCCAGAAGCCTTTATGCTTGTTATAATCCCATGGGTTTATTTCTGCTCATCTTCTTTGCTGTGGAAGTTGAATACCCAAATATGGTAAAGAGCCAATACCATGTGGTAATCAGATTTTCAGAGCATCCCTTTCCTTTTTTTTTTTTTTTTTTGGTTTTTGGGTCACACCCGGCAGCGCTCAGGGGTTACTCCTGGCTCTATGCTCAGAAATCGCTCCTGGCTGGCTCAGTGGATAATATGGGATGCCAGGATTTGAACCCTGTTCTTCTGCATGCAAGGCAAATGGCTTACCTCTGTGCTATCTCTCCGGTACTTCAGAGCACCCTTTTACCGAAGACTTTCCATATTTTGTGTTTGTTTTTGTTTGGGGGTCACACCCAGATGTGCTCAGTGCTGTCTCAGGACTTGCATTTAAGCTCTTGCTTCTGTATCATAAATTGTCCATGTATATGAGAAATGAATTGTGAAACTTCACTTCTATTCCATGATCTGGTTTTAATTTAACTGTCATGCTGTTCTGATTATTACAGTTCTTAGTATAGTTTGAAATCCCTACACATGATGCCATGCCATCTGTCTTCTCTCTCAGGATTGCTTGGACTATTTGGGATCTTTTGTGGTTCTATATGAATTTTAATTTTGATCTATTTCCTTAAATAGGGGCCAGAGAGAGTATTTGCCTTTCATGCAGATGGTCGTTGGTTCGAATCCAGACATCCCATATTGTCCCCTGAGCCTACCAGGAGCGATATATGAGCATAAAGCCAGGAGTAACCCCTGAGCAGTGCCGAGTGGGACTCAAAAACCAAATAATAATAATAATAATAATAATGATGATGATGATGATGATGATGTCACTGAATGACATTATTTGAATGAAAATTGCATAAAGTCTAGACACTGTTTGGATGGAAAGGTGGCTTTTTGAATTGTGTTTTGAGTTCTTTGACATGCCCAGCAGTGTTGGGGGCTACTTCAGGCTCAGTACTTGCCCAGGGGCAGCTCCTGCTGGTGACTGGGCCACCATATCCTATTCTGGGAACAGAACTCAGGCCTCTGGCATGTCTATTGCACTCTGCTCAGGACTTTCCTGCTATGTTAATTCTTTCAACCCATGAAGATAGAATATCTTTTTTTGTTTGTTTGTTTGTTTGTTTGTTTGTTTGTTTGTTTGTTTGTTTTTGGGTCACACCTGGTGGTGTTCAGAGGTTACTCCTGGCTGTGCACTCAAAAGTCACACCTAGCACATGGTATGCTGAGATTCAAACCAGGGTCTGTCCTGTGTTGACCTCATGTAAGGCAAACCCCTTACTGCTGTGCTATTGCTCTGACCCAAAGATAGAATATCTTTCTACCTCCTCTTTTTTTTTTTTTTTTTTTTTTTTACTGTAGGCACTGTGGCTTACAATATTATTTCACAATCCCTCACCACACTCTCTCCCAGAATATTTATTTCCCTCCAACAGTGTCCTTCTTCTTCTACCCCCCCCCCACTTACCTTCCTGCCAAAGACAGTTCTCAGTTCTGTGGCCATTGGGTATTTGTTATTCCTCTACTCTGCTTCTTATATCCCCTGTATGAGAGAGATAATTCTGTCTCTCTCTCCTAACTTCACTCAATATGATATTCTCCAGATCCATTCAAGTAGCAGTAAATTGCATTATTTCTTTTTTCTTTTTTTGTACTGGAGTATATTACCTTATGTAGAAATACCATAGTTTCTTTATCTTCTCATCTATTCTTGGACACTTCATTTGTTTCCAGATTTTGGCTATAGTGAATAGAGCTGCAATGAATCTAGGAATGTGGGTCTTTTCTGAATTGATTATTTTTAACTGTTGAGATAAATGCCAAAAAGCAGAATTACTGGTTCATATGGGAGCTTAATTCCTAAATTTTTGAAGATTATCTATACAGCTGGTGAGACAACATTCTTACCAGTGGAGGATGAGAGTCCGTCCTCCATTTTTCTACATCCACACCAACACTTTTTTGTTTAGTTTTGTTTTGCAATGAGTATCTGTTTCACTGGTGTAAGGTATCTCATTGTTTTGATTTGCATTTTCCTTATGAAAGTGATGCAGAGCATTTTTTCATATGCCTTTTGGCGGTCTTCTCTGAGGAAGTTTCAGTTCTTCTCTGTCACTCTCAACCCCCCCCCTTTACTTATGGGCTTATTTATTTCTTGTTAAATTATTTCAGTGCATTGTATATCTTAGATATTAACCCTGTATCAGATGAGTGGTGATTAAATACTTTCTCCCAAGCTATGAGGTGTCCTTTTATTCTGCTCCTTGTTTCTTTTGTGGTGCGATATAATCCCATTTATCTTTGTTTCTATTTGCGGGGGTAATAGGGCTGAGTCATTGAAGATGCACCTTACTTCTATATCATAGAGTAGTCTATGAATTTTCCTCAATATAATTTATGGGCTCATTTTGAGATCTTGGTCTTTAATTCATTTTTATTTCATTTTTTTCGCATGGCATTACAAAATATTTTTTTTAAAAATAAAATATTCATTATTGGGGTTGGAGAGATAGCATGGAGGTAGAGTGTTTGCGTTGCATGCAGAAGGACAGTGGTTTAAATCCCAGCATCTCATATGGTCCTCTGAGCCTGCCAGGAGAGATTTCTGAGCACAGAGCCAGGAATAACCCCTGAGCACTGCCAGGTGTGACCCCCCCCCCCAATTCATTATTTAAAAATACTTTATTTATGCACTGTGGTTACAAAAATGTTTGTAGTTTCATTCATAAAATGTACACCATCCTCACTGGTGCAATTTTCCTGCCACAATGTCTCTCTCCCATGCTCACTGCTTGTCTCTGGGACAGGCATTCTGAATACCTCTCTCACTATAAGTGTCATGGTAGTTGTCAGTGTGGTTAGTGCTCTAATGCACTTAGTGCTCTTTGTGGCCAGCTTCATGTTATAGACTAGTCCTCCTAGCCCTCATCTCCATTGTCTCTGGAATTATTACCATATTGTCTTTTATTTTTCATATATTCCACAGATGAGTGAGATCATTTTATGTCTATTCTTCTTCCTCTGACATTTCATTCAGCATAATATTCTTCATGTCCAACTATGTATTGGCAAATTACATGACTTCATTTTTCCTAACAACTGCATAATATTCCATTGTATATATATATATATACCACAGTTTCTTTGTCCACCCAACCTGCTGTTGGGTACCTGAGTTAAAAAGTGCTACAATGAACATTGGACTGCAGAGGGCATTTTTGTATTGTGTTTTTGTGTACCTAAAGAATATCCCTAGGAGTGGTATCGCTGTATCACATGGGGTTTAATTTCTAGTCTTTTAAGGAATATCCATATTGTTTTCAGAAAGATTGGACTATATGGTATTCACACCAGCAGTGAATGAGAGTTCTTTTCTCCCTGCATTCATGCCAGCACTGGTTGTTCTTATTCTTTGTGATGTGTGCCAGTCTCTGTGGTGTGAGATGATATTTCATTGATGTTTTGATTTGTATCTCCTTGATGATTAATGATGTTAAGCAGTTTTTCATGTGCCTTTGGCCATCTGTATTTCTTTGTTGAGAAAATATCTGTTCATTTTTTCTCCTCATTTTTTAATGGGATTAGATCATTTTTTTCTTGTTGAGTTCTGTGAATTTCTTGTATGTCTTATCAGATGGGTTTTGGGTGAATAGTTTCTCCCATTGTGTGGGAGACCTTTGTATCCTAGTCACTGTTTCCTTTGATATGCAAGCTTCTCAGTTTAATGTAGTCCCATTTGTTTATCTTGCTTCCACTTGCTTGAACAGTGGTTTTTCCTTCTTAAAAATGCCTTTAGTCTTAATGTCATGGAGTGTTTTGCCTATGTTTTATTTTGTATACCTTATAGTTTCAGGTCTAATATCAAGGGCTTTAATCCATTTATTTTTATTTATTGATTTTTGCTTTTAATCCATTTTGATTTCATCCTTGTGCATGGTCTTAAAGAGAGATCTGAGTCACTTTTTTGCATGTGCCTGACCAGTTGTCCTAACACCACTTGTTGAAGGGGCTTTCCTTGCTCCAATTTGTATTTATTGCTTCTTTATCAAAAATTAACTGGTTGTCAACCTGGGGAGTCAATCTCTTAATACATGTCTATTCCATTGATCTAAGAGTCTGTCTTTATTCCAGTACCATGCTGTTTTCATGACTATTGCTTTGTAGTACAATTTAGAGTTGGGAAAAGTTATGCCTTTCATCTTCTTTCCTAAAGGTTGCTTTAGCAATTTGTGAGCATTTATTGTTCAAAATGAATTTATGGAATGTTTCATCCACTTCTTTGAAGAATGTCATGGGTATTTTTTTTAGAGGGATTGTATTAAATTTACACAATGTTTTGGGGAATATTGCCACTTTAATTATGTTAATCCTCCTAATCCATGAATAGGGTATATGTCTCCATTTTCTTGTGTCCTCTTTTATTTCTAGAAGTAATGTTTTATCATTTTTTTGAATAGGTACTTCACTTTTTCTTTTCTTCAGCCCTCCTGGTCCTTCACTTCTTTAGTTAAGTTGACTCTAAAGTATTTGAATTTCTGTGGTGCTATTGTGAATGAGATTGCTTTTTTTTTTTTTTTTTTTTTTTTGGTTTTTGGGCCACACCCATTTGACGCTCAGGGGTTACTCCTGGCTATGAGCTCAGAAATTGCTCCTGGCTTGGGGGGACCATATGGGAAGCTGGGGGATCAAACTGTGGTCTGTCCTACGCTAGCGCTTGCAAGGCAGATACCTTATCTTGAGCGCCACCTCTCCAGCCCCGAGATTGCCTTTTTTAATGTCTACTTCTCTATCATTATTTGTGTATAAGAAGGCCAATGATTTTTTTAAAATTTTTATTGTGATCATAATGGGTTACATTATCTTTTATAGTAGTATTTTAGGTACATATTAACATTGAATCAGGGGAATACCCATCACCAAATTTGTCCTCTCCCCATCCCAGTGCCCTTTCTGCAACCCTTATACCCCACCATCACCCCCCAGGTTACTAGAGTAGGTGGTCCCCTCTTTGTCTTGCTTACTATATTAGTGGTCATATATCTGTTTGGTCCTGGTACCCTCCCTGTTTCCCCCTCTATTTAAGATGTAGAGCTAGATAAATCGGGTTATGTGGTTTTGTTTGAAGGAAAGAAAAACAATATAATGGAGGTACAAAATAAGAAAAAAAAAGAAGTCAAATACACTGAAAATGGGCGGAGACCTTCTAGAGGCTTTCAACTTCAGTTTGAGAGAGGACATAAAAAAGGTAATTAAAACACCACACAATACAGAAAGAAATATCAAATTAAATATCCAGTGAGCACTACAGCAATAAAGACAAGCACCACACAATAGTCTCGTTTCTGAAATCAAATCATGCTGGAGTGCAAAAAGAAAGAGAAAGATAAGATAAAATAAAATAAAATGAAATAAAATTGGAGATATCAACTTCAATATCTACACCAAAATAAAGACTTCAAAAATCAATCAATAAATAAATGTGTAGAAAGATGATTATTTTGTGTTTTCCCCCCCTGCATAGGCACATTAAGTATTGGAGATATTATAAAGGGAATTCCCGTGGCCTAGGAGTTACAGGGTTTTCCACACCTGAAGTATACTGTCATGGGATTAACTGTAGACTTCTTGTATGGTCATTTACTCTCCCCTCGGCGCATTTGTGGTGTATGGAAGATTTCTACTTCATCTTGGATGGTAAAATCAGACCTCTGTTTCTAGAGATCTTGGTGACTGTGCAGCTCAAGGAATGGAACTTATGATAGAATCTTTGTGGTTCTAGCAGTTCTGCTTCTTCAATGTCGTTTTAATCCATCTTCTGTAATTGGTGGTCTTGGTCATTATGTTGCTCCTAGAATGGAGCCTGGGATAAAGTCTTTTGTTATGTTTCCAGAAGACCCGTTCAGTTGCGGTTGTCTCAGTCAGACCTCTGGAGTTGGAGATCTTGTTTGTTGAACAGATTGTAGACCAAAAGCTAGGCTAGAGGTTTTCGTTGATGTTGTTATTGGTGGTGGTCCCGGAATGCATACTGTCAAGTCCTGGTTGTAACAACCATTCATCTGTATATAGAGATCTTGGCTTTTGCTCAGGTCAAAGGGTGACATGTTTTCTGATTTTGTCTTATCATTGGCTGATGAGGAAGGACAACTTGCTCTTAGATCAAGTTGTTCCCATTTCCTCGTTGTCAGGTTATAAATTTAGAAATGGCACATGTTGACATCAGAGCAGCATTATGAATGCCCTGGAGGGGATTTGGTTCCTGGAGCTGTTGTGGAGAGCTCTGTCATTTCTATGTCTGGGATCCAGAAGTCAAGGCTGGACGGTCGGTGTCTAGTTCCCTGGAGTCTAAGTTGGTTCCACATGACATACGTTCAGGGCGGGAGATGTCCCTGTGTTGTAAAGAAGTATGAGTTCTTATCCCTAGTAGTAAGAGCTTGTTTTTACATGTAAAATTTCCCCTTTGTTTAATATGTCTTTGCAGGAAGAAGTGGTGCTACATTATATTGCTGGTAGATTTTTGGGGGTGGAGAGAGAAGAAAACAGACACATGCCAAAAACTAAAAATATATATGCTCACACATATCTAAAGAAAAAAAAGATTAAATAAAAGACGTAATTAAAGGAATAAAGTGGGCCCAGGAGAGATAGCATGGAAACAAGGCTTCTGTCCTTCCTGCAGAAGGACGGTGGCTCAAATCCCGGCATTCCACTTGGTCCCCCGTCCCCACCAGGGGCAATCTCCGAGCACAGAGCCAGGAGCACCCTCCGAGCACTGCCTGGAGTTACCCAAAAGAAGCAAAAACAAATAAAAAAAAAAACTAAAACTAAAATAAAAGAAGGCCAATGATTTTTTTAAGGCCAATGATTTTTGTGTGTTAATTTTGTATCCTGCCACTTTGCTATACTGATTTATTATTTCTAGGAGCTTTTTACTCAAGGTAGAGTCTTTAAAATTTTCTAAGAACAGTATCATGTTATCTGTAAACAGTGAGAGCTTTTCTTCCTGTCCTATTTGGATGTCCTTGATATCTATTTCTTACCTAATTGCTATGGCAAGTACTTCCAGTACTATGTTAAATAGGAGTGGCTATAGAGGGTACACTTGCCTTGTGCCAGATTTTAAGAGAAAGTCTTTCAGTTGTTCTCCATTGAGTATAATATTTGCCACTAGCTTATGGTAAATGGCCTTGACTACATTGAGAAAATTTTCCTCCATTCCCATCTTGTTGAGGGTTTTGATCATTAATAAGTATTGGACCTTATCAAATGCTTTCTCTGCATCTATTGATGCGATTATGTTTTAAAATTTCCTTTTGTTGATGTCGTATATTACATTGATTTTTATGCATATGTTTAATCATCTTTGCATCTCCAGAATTAATCCTACTAGGTCATGGTATATGAGGTATTTGATGAAGCGTTGGAATCTATATTCTAGAATTTTATTGAGGATCTCTGCATCTTGTGTTCATCAGGGATATTGCCTTTTTGTGGCATCTCTGTGTGCTTTTAGTTTCAGACAAACTAATTGGGAGTATTTCTGTTTCTTTAAGTTCCTGGAAGAGGCTGAAAAGGATTGGCAGTTGGTCTTTTGAAAGGTTTGAAAGAATTCACTGGTGAATACATCTGGGCCTGTGCTTTTGTTTCTGGGAAAACTTTTGATTACCATTTTAATTTTCTCAATAGTAATAAGTCTGCTCAGATATTTCAGATCATTTTGGTTCAACCTTGGGAGATTATTGGAGTCCAAGAATTTATCCACTTCTTCCAGATTCTCATTTTGTGGCTTAGTTTCTCAAAGTAATCTCTGATTAACCTTTTAAATTTCTGTAGTATCTGTAGTAACCTCCTCATTTTCATTTCTAGTTAAGCTTATTGAGTTTCACTCTTTTAATTTGTGAGTTTTGCTAATGGTTTATTGATTTTGTTAATTTTTTTCAAAGAACCAACTCTTTCTTTCATTAATCTTTTGGATTGTTTTTTGGATTTCCAATTCATTAATTTCTACTCTAAGCTTTATTATTTCCTATTTTGGTTCATTTGTTGATAAGTTCCCAATGATATAATCTGTGCCATTAAATTATTTATGCAGGGCCCTTATTCCTTTCTGATGAGTGCTGACAGAGCCATAAAGTTTCCTCTTACTATTGCTTTTGCTGTGGCCTACAAATTCAGGTAAGTCTTGTCTTTGTTCCCATTTTCTCTTTAATTTCATCTTCAGTAGTGAGCTGTTTAATTTCTAGGTGTCCAAGTTTTTCTTTGTATCTGTAATTCACTTCTAATTTCAGTGCATTAGGATCTGCAAAGATAGTTCATACAATTTCTACCCTCTTGATTTCATAGAGGTATGTTTTATGGGCCAGCATGAGGTCTATCTCACAGAATGACCCATGTGTATTGGAAGACTGTGCATCTGCTTTTCTGGTAAAGAAGAGCCCAATTTATATCTACTAAGCCACTCTCTTCCATTTCTCCCTTCAGAGACAGTTTATTCTTGTTGGGTTTTAGCCTCAATAGGTTGACCTATTGAGGGGTGATAGGGTAGTATTGAAGTCTCCCACTATTATTGTGTTGCTATTAATGTCTTTCTTCAAATTTATCAGCAATTGTTTTAAATATTTTGCTGGTCCTTCATTGGGTGCATATATGTTTAGGAGTATAATTACTTCCTATTGTACATATTCCTTCTTTCTGCTGCTCTGCGTTCATTTTTCTAATCTGTTTCTAGTTGCTGAACCCATGTAGCCAGGTTATTTGTGTGGGCTCTTTCTTCCAAATGAATACTCGCATTGCTGTGGACTTTCCTCTTACCACTTTTAGTATGTATCCAATATGTTTTGGTAACTTATGATTTTATTCTCCTTTGTTTACAGGAATTCTTTGATTTCTTCTAGGATTTCCTCTTTGACTCAATTGGTTTAATAGTGAGTGAGTAAAGTAAGTTCCAAGTGTTTGATTCAGTCATTCCCCCTCCCATTTCGGTTTATGAATAACTTCCATTTTCAGCAAGTCTTGGCCTGAGAAGATAGTTGATATCAGTCCTATCCTCTTGAGGATAGAAATATAGAGGTATTTTTTGTGACTCAGCATGTGGCCTATGTTGGAGAATGTCTCAAATGTTTTTCAGAATAATGTGGGAGATGATGAGCCTATTAAGTCCTTGTATTCTGTTTCTTTCTGTAAAGCCCTGTTGAGTTTTAGTCTGCTTGCTCTATCTAGGAATGATATTCTTGACCAGGGGTGGTGAATTCAAAATGGCAAAATGCAATATGTGTTTAATATATTATTGTTAAAATTATGTGCTTTTGTGTGTTTGTCTGTTTTGGCAGGTCACTGCGTGGTGTGGCTCTCTGACTTTCAGAGTTTAAAATTTTGGCTCTTTGTGTCGAACTTGTTCGCCACCCCTGTTCTTGACTGTTGAGAAATACCCATTCTTGCCCTCATAACTTTTATTTTTAACCTGAAGTCTGTTGTCTGATATCAGTATGGTTAACTCAGTCTTTTTAAGGGAACTGTTTGCTTAAAATAGTTTTTCATCCTCTTTGACTTAGAGCCTGTGTTTTCTCCGACTATTCAAATGTGTCTCATAGGTAGCAGTAACTCCCATCTTTATTTATAATTATTTTAAAAATAATAATTTATATTATTTTATTACTTTGACAGCAATACAGCTTTTAATCTACAAGTCTTTTTTTATCTCTTTTGTTACATTTTCCCCAAGGCACTTAATTCTCTTAGCTACAGTTGTAAGTGGGATTGATTTTTTATTTGTGTCTTTTCTACTTCATTGCTCACATATAGAAATGTAGCAAACTTATAGTTACATAGTCCATCATCTTAGCTGTATGGGTTAATCATTTATAGCATTTTTCCCCAGTGGAGTCTTGGGTTTTTTCTAGGAATTTCATATAGTATGCAAATAATAATATTCTATTTCTTTCTTAGTTTGGATCTTCTATTTTTTTTTTAATATCCCTACTTAGGATTTCAGTTCTCTTCTGAACAACAGTAGTAAGTCGGTTTCCTTATCTTTGAGAGAAACTTTCCATCGAGCATGATGTGAGCTGGGGTTTGTCATCTATGGCCTTGACTATACTGAGGCAAGTAAACAGTTGTTGAATATTGTCAAAGTCTTTTCTGATTATTGGTCTAATTTTCTTCCATCTGTTGATGTGACATCAGTTCATTAGCTTTTTTTTTTTTTTTTTTTTTTTTTTTTGTGGTTTTTGGGTCACACCCGGCAGTGCTCAGGGGTTATTCCTGGCTCCAGGCTCAGAAATTGCTCCTGGCAGGCACGGGGGACCATATGGGACGCCGGGATTCGAACCGATGACCTCCTGCATGAAAGGCAAACGCTTTACCCCCATGCTATCTCTCCGGCCCCAGTTCATTAGCTTTTATATAATTTATAACACACATATTTGAATATACATTTTAGAAGGTCTCACAAGTATTAATTGGAGGCCTTTGGGGCTTGGTAAGTATGTGTGTATCCGAGGTAATGACTAGGGACTGAGTGATGAAAATTGAATCTTATTGGTAGATTTTTTTTTTTCTTTCCTTCTGTTGATGTGGTATATTACATTAATTAATTAGTATATATGTATTGGAAGTTTTTCCAGGCAGTGTGATTGCGGACTCTGAGTACTGAAGATTGAATCTGGGCTAGTTGTGTGCAAGGCATGTGCCTTAACATCTGGATTCTTTCTCTGGCCTCTAATTTGCAAAGATTGACCCATACTCACATCCCTGGCACGAATCCCACCCTGCCACAATACAACAGACTAACTCCCAGCCCCCTTGTGTCTTGGGGGAGCTCTGAGCTACTGAGCTGCTCCTCCAGGTAGACAGACCTGTGGTACCCACATTCCTGGCAGAGATACTATCCCACAGAATTCCTTGCACCCCATATGGTGCCCCAAGCTCTGCCAGGAGGGGTCCCAGAATAAAGAACCAGGAGTGAGCCCTGAACATCAGGTGTGACCCCAAACCCAGTCTCCTGGGTTTAAATTTTAATGAGGCTGGCTTGCTACACTGGCCCAGGGTATTTATGTTACCATAAAGAATTCCAAGACCACCCCCCACTTCACCCCCCCCCACAGATCTGAAGGCTGATTCTAGAGGTACCCTGGTTTTGTCCACACAGCTGGGTGGGTTTTTACATGTTTTCTTCCCATTGTCCAGGTCCAGGTATTGAACCCCAAGCCATGGTGCTAGGGCTCTTCAGGAAACCTTGTTAACCCCCTCTTTTTCCACTCCTCAGGGAAGGCTAGTGAGCTGTGGTTGGTACCAACACGATGGCTCTGACCAAGAGGGTGCTCACATCTTGCCATCTGTCTCCCTTCTATTGCCCTTAGCTTTCCCTGCCCCCAAACTTTGAGGTTTTGTGTCCCTAGATCTTGTCTCACCTCTTGGCAGGATTCAAGAAATTCATCCAATGTCACGATGCCATCCTTATTTTTGTCCATTTTCTGAAAGAGAAACAGGAAAGGCTTGGGGCACTCTGGTACTGGTGTTCACAGATTTTCTTTTCTCAGGGAAGGTGTCGCCAGATCTGCTTGGGAGCCCGAGACGAACTCAAGGGTGCTCAGGGAGTCATCAGGGCCACATCTGGGAGGTGTTTACAGCATCTAGTACTACACCCAGCTGTGCCTGGGGAGGCACTTGGTTCTGGGAAGCAATGGGCCAGGCATGTGCTGTCCCATGAGTCATCTCATCCAGGAGAGACTTGGGATGACCCTCACTAGTAGACACATCCTGGGCCTGGCAGCAGCACTTATACTCCCTTGAACTATCTTAGAATCAGAACACCTGGGCAATGGTGCAGCTCAGTGAAATAGGACATCCCTTGTGTTGAGAGGCCCTGAGTTTATCTCTGTCCTATGTTACCCCAACACCACTCAGCCAAGTTAGACAGTTTCAGGAGTGATGCCCAGGTCTTCAAGCTGTGCTGGACAGTGGCCTCCGGAAAAACCCAGCCCAGACTCACTTTAGCCCATCACTGACTGTATAGCCCCCTCCTACCTGCCCCATTATCCCCATATCCCAGGCCCATCCTTAGATCCATGTAGCTACCTTAGGCCAATCATGGCTCCTTGCTCTCTCTCTGATGCTCAGTGGCCCTTGGGTTGCACCTTTGGTTTTCCCACCTGCAGTGTGAGGGGATCAGCCTGGAAGAAACCCCAGTTCTTGGATGTTCTTGTGCCTGGTTTGTGATTTGCTGACAAATCAGCATGATGTGATGTGCTCACACCTCCTGACCTACACTCACACTCTCTCAAGCTCACCCAGCTCCAGTGAACCCCATAGCTTAGCTTTTCCTCATTGTGCTTCATAGGACCTCTGTACCATCCCCTGAGATTCTTTTCAGAAGTGGGGTCTGTAACCCACTCTCCTACCTTCCCGTTGCATCTTTATCTGGCCCCGTCTGCTGGGTGAAGCACTGTCCCCATTGGTGCCCCCCCATTTTCCATCCAAGGGGCATACCTGGAAGAAGACATCCACGTGCTGCCGGGGGGTGTCGTCTCTGAGCACAGGGTATGTGTACTTCCCCATCATGTCATAGATGGCCTTGACGATGTCCATCATTTCCTGCATGGCAGGGGTGGGGGGCATGTCTACATGGGGACCCACTTCTCAGGTGCCACAAGCCAACACTACTCTAGGTCTCCCTGGCAGGTAAAAAGTGACTTAGAGAGCCAACTTCAGGATCAGGAGAGCCACTACAGAGGATTTCTGCTTTGTACAAGGAGCCCTGCCTGGTTATGGTCCCCTGAGTCCCATCAGCTGTGGCCCAAAGGTCAGAACCAAAGAGAGCCACATATGGGAGGTGGGGTGGGTCAGGCTACTACATTCTCTGGGGTTCTTGTCCTGAGCATCATGCTTCATGGGCCTGTGTGGTGTCCAGTATACTTCCACCCTGTTGGCAGCTTCTCCTGAAGATACTCAGGATCCTGGGCCCACAGGCCAGGCCAGGTGGGAGAGCATCTTGCTGACTTCGACGGAGCTTTGCCAGTCATTCCTATATCTGAGCCTTTTGATTCTGATGTTTATTTGGTTGTCACCCCACCCAGCTTTCCTCAGCCTCAGAGCAGTCGAACCTGGACTACACAGGTCTCCAGCACTATAATCATATGGTCCCATTTCATCAGCTTCATCCCTAAAGTGCTTCCCCCATTGGAGGGTTCTATGTTGTGTCTTTGTTCACCCTGGTGGGGCAGGGAGAAGGAATGCAGGGAACCTTCATTCTCAGAAGGCCTCCAAATAATGGGGGAACTGGGAATGAAGCCATAGCAGCCTGGCTTCATTCTCATGCTTTTATTTGACTCGTGATGGTTGGGAATTAGACCTAGAAAACATGCACAAACCCCCTTAGTACACACAGACTTCTTGCTACACTCACTCACTCTGACTACACTCACACCTGGCCAGGCTATTCTTGCACACACTTTCTGTCTATACTCTCACACACAACCTGGCTACACTCACACACACACACACTCTGCATTTTCATATAGCCCTTGCTACAGTCATACCCACACCCTTGGGCTATACCCACACATATTCTCTCTCTGAAATCTCACACTCCCCTGGCCACACTTTTTTTTTCCTTTGGCCACACTTATACACTCTGCCTACACTTGCACATCCTGTCTGGTCTTCTGCCATAGACATCAACCCCTCCATCCTTTCTCCACCCCCCCCCAGCCCTCATCTACCTCTTTGTTGATGTAGCCGTCCTTGTTGATGTCATACAGGTTAAACGTCCACCTGAGTTTCTCATGCACCGTCCCACGCAGGAGAGTGGACAGGGCCGTCACGAAATCCTGGCAGGGACAGATGTAAGTGGCTCCCTGGCAGCTCTGCATCTGTTCTCCCAGCTCTGGGAGGGAGGGTGGGGGCTGCTTCCAGTGCTGATTTTGGGGAAAGGTGCTGCTCTCCCTCACAGCAGCATGGGGACCTGGCTATGCCCCATCCCCACTATTAGTGGAGCTCCTTGGGGGCTGGGGACCCACAGAAACTTCATACCTCAAACTTGACAGAGCCCGTCTGGGTGGTGTCAAAGGCGTGGAAGAGGTAGTGGGCATAGGTGGTGGCGTCTGCAAGGCAGAGAAGGAAAGACAGGGTCTGGGGTGCCTTTACTTACAAAAAGAGTGAGGAGAGTGTAGGGGAAGCAGATTTTGGTGAGGACCAGCCTGCAGGGGCACCAGGCAATCAGTTCCTGGGCTTTAGCTGTCAAAGGCCCACCCCTGTACACCATGTTGTCTTTTGGGGGGCCCAAATAACTGATGCAGGGAGTCATGTTCTAAGGTGGGTTCCTAGCTCTGTTACCCTCAGCTGCAATCACAAGCATCTCACACCAGTTCTTAGCTCTGTTCTCTCATCCTAGATACGAGATGCAGCAAAATTCCTCCAAAAATGTTTGGGGAAATGCCCGGAACTGCAGACAAAGTCATAGACAAAACCTGCCACATAGCAGGCAGCACCATGACCATGGAGCCATCCCATCCATGGAGCCATCCCATCCCGGCCACCCCTCTGTAGCCGTAACTAGCCCCCCATCCTGGCCCTGACCAGCACTCACCCCCGTGAGGGAAGAACTGGGCATAGATCTGCTTGAAGGTGTCCTCATTGACTACCCCGCTTGGGCACTCCTGTGGGAAGGGCAGCAATCAATGGAGGTCAGACAGGGTGAGGGGTCCCCGAGATGACTGGTGCTCCCTGAGATCACCCCCTGTGAAACTGAGCCCTATAAGTCAGGAAGCATCTGGGTGATGGCTGGGAAAGCCTTAATGGCGTTCTTCATTCAGCACCCCACAGCTGTCACATGTCAAGCTTGTTTAGATCTTTATAATTATTGTTGTTGTTATTTGTTAAGTAAGTTGCTTTAATTCTGGAACTGTGAAGGAGGGGAGAGTAAGGATGTGTGAGACCTTGTGTGCAGTGGGGGTCCCACCTAATGGCTGGGCACTAGTGTGGGACCACCCCTCTCCATGAGCCCCAGGCTCAAGTCTTGTCCTTCTGGTTTGAGCAAGTCATGTGAGCAAGTCATTGCCAGGTTTACACGGGGGCCGGGAAGAATGCTGGGTGGCCTTTGGAGTTTCTCCTCGGACCTTCTCCTTTATTGTCTGGATGTGGAGGCCTTGATGTTGGGTACCCCTTTCAGGCCAGGCCTCCTTCCTGGACCAGTTCCCTGTGAGACCGGGATCAAGTGAGGAGGCCTGTTGACTCACGTTTTTGAAGCCCCGGTACAGAACCTGCAGCTCGCGCTTGGTGAAGTTGGTCTGTGCCTCCAGCTGCTCCAGCCCTTCAGGCCGGTGGCACACCACAGCCATCTCCAACTCATCCTCGATCTTATCTGTGAGCAGAGGACACAGGAGTCAGGCCTGAGCAGCCATGGAGCAGAGCACCCCAGATAAGTCTCCTCGCAACACTCCCTGTGTGTCACGATCAGCCCTACCCACCCGACTGCCAACATAGTTCAGATTTTATGACTCAAAGCAACCAGGAGGAATGTAGGTACCTGGGTGTGTCCTGGCTGTTTTGTACAGACACCATAGAAAGGAGATTTTTGGAAGCACAAGGTGGGGTGGGGGGAGAGGCACAGGAACGCCCATCCATGCTCTCATCCTGCATCCAGCTTCCACTGGAGGCCCACCTTCCCAGATCACTTAAGTGGTACTTAGTTTACACCCTCACAGAAGGCTTGGTGGTACTCTTCCTGGGCCCAGCTAGAATGTCTAGCAGGGATTTTAACTGGGAGGACACCTGCCATCTCTGCTTTTCTGCACAGGGTGGGCAGTCATGAGCATTTCTACACTGGAAATTGGGCCTGGGAAGGGTAATCCTGGCAGGCTGCCTGGTAGCAGTAGGTCATATGCAGGAAGGTGTATGTAGGGAAGGGGGAGTGCTGTGTTGTGAAAGGAGAGCAGAGACCTGGTTGGGTGTGACTCTGTCCCCTGGTACCTCTGCTGCTGTCACTTTTCCTTAAGAGACTTGAATCTCAATCTTCAGGAATCATCAAGGTCTTTGGGGTGGGAAAATATAGCCTTGCCTGCTGCATGTGGGCTTGGCTCTGTCCTTTCATTTGCTCCTTTGTGGACCCACTGTTGGGCCTTCACTACGGACACTTGGAGATTCCTTCCTTCCAGTGTCCTTCCCCCAACCCATGGAGCTGCCAATGGGTGCCAGGAGAGGAAGGGCGTGGCTTGGCTCCAGGAGATAGAAACTTCCCAACACCAGGCTCAGGGTTAGAGCACAAGCTTTTCATGAATATGAGCAGACCTAGCTCCATCTCGGTTTTGCTTGTGTTTATTATTATTTTTTATAAGATCCTGGTGATTCTTTTCTTCAGAATGAGTTTTTGCATCAGATCAAACTGGACATGATGATGGGATACTCTAGTGGACTGATAAAATACCTCTGTGTGGTCTCTGGCTTGGGACCCTTGTGAGTGATGAGCTTGAGTGACACTCACCTGGACACAGGCTCTGAGCCATGGGAAGTCCCGGTTGCAGGGAAAGTGGTCAGGGATGATGTGGATTCAGTACAACCTCTATGTGATGGGGGTCTCATAGTGGGAACTCCTGTATTTGTGACATGTGACAGTCCTGCTCGTGGTTGAGGCTTCTGGCACCAGAAATGCTCTCGCATGGCCCTGTTTGAGGCCACATCCAACCACCCCTAGATCCTAGCAGATTCCTTGCAGGACATCCTGACTAAGTAGCCAAGAGGCGGGACTAGGGGGCCATGTGTGGTGACAGTGGGAGGACTGGCATCTCAGTGACCACTGATGAGTCTCCATTATTCTAGGCCCAATAGCCAAGGAACAAGCCCATCTGGGCTCTCTGGGCTGGACTTTTTATCACTACTCCCTTTTAACCACTTTTTACCACAGAGAGTCTAGTTTGGGGCATGAATGTGCCCTAATGATAGATTTTACCAGGGCTCTAAAACATGCTTGCTATAACTGCCAGAACTTAGCTAGGTCCCCATGTAGAGTGGGGGTGTTTCTTTCTCTTATTTACATTTGGTAACTGTGCATGTAGAAGTTGGGTGGAGACGTATATGACAGGGCCCTCTGGGCACCCAGAACATCAAGGCTCCTTCTCATCCCCCAGAGGGTGGGGGTTTCGTTCCCGAGCTGTTTCCTTACTCTCCCACCTCCAGCCTCACACCACTCCGGCTCAGCTCATTCTACTTTCTCATTCTGTACTGAGACACATAACAGAATGCAGAGAGATGGACCAGGAAGAAAAGCGCCTGGGAAACCTGTTGATGAGGGCAAACCAGCATAGAGGGGAGGGGTCATTTGTTGTCAGCAGTGACCATGCTTGGCCCACACATCCCTTGCGAGCTCTCTCACATATGTCACTGCTCAGGAGAGGGTAGTCTTGGGTTTCCTGTGAAGGGTCACTGTGAGAATGGCAAGTTAGCATGAGCTTTTTACCTCTCTGATACTGGTAATACCACCAGGTGATGTCTAGGAGAAAGTAAGAAAACATTTTACCAAATCCATTCATCGAACAAGCAAAACCACACCCTTATCCTCCATGGTGATGGCACGCTTAGGAGTGACCAGGTCCCCATCCAGCGCTGCCCAGCAGGTGGCCCCTCCAACCCGTAGGTTCCAACAAGGTAAGAACAGGTGAGAGCCATGGGGTGCCTGGCAGTGCCCATGGCTCCCAGCAGGGGGGCGCATTGAGCATGCCCGCAGCCATGCAGCCATGCAGCTGAAGACAGATGGGATGGCATGGACGGAAGATGCACTGATGCCCATGGGTCCAGATGTTTGGCTGGCACGTTGGAGCAGCTTTCCAGATCCTCCTACACAGAGGCCCCACCCACCCCCTAAAATTGCACATCCCTGTGGCTTCCCTGTCCCTTCACACTGTAGCAATAAGGACATATCTGCTCTCCCATTGCCTGGCGGTGACACACAAATCAGAAAAAGTAGGGCAAGAACAGAACAGAACGGTGGAAGCGAGTCTGTGACATAGGCACATGACCCACTCTAAGACAGCAGACACAACCTCTGGTAGGGATGATGCTTGGCATGGTGGGCTTGGAGGACTCCAAGTGACAGAGAAGTAGGATGACTATTTAGGACCTTCCTTGTGGTCCTCACAGCTCCTCCTGCCCTTGTGCTCCTTTCCAGCCCCCAGAAAGGTGCAGACACAAGCTGCGGGTGTGGGGAGGGAGGGTATTCCCAAGAAGAGAGTCCCTTTGCCTGATGAAATTCTGATCAAGCAGCATTATGTCTGTGTTTCCCAGTGGGCAGACTCTAGGGCAGTTGTGAGTCTGCAGGTTAAAGGCACAGAACACACCAAGGGCTCCCAATGTGTTTGTGATGGACGAAAAGGCAGGTCTGCAGAGACGTGACAGTCTGGGGTTCACACTAGCACGCTCTCCTAGTATGGCACCGTTCAGACAGGCCTTTTCTGGACCAGCCTTTCCAGATGCTTCTTTCCCAATCTTATGAAGAGCTTTAAAGTGAGCACAGCCAGCGTGGGCCCCCTCCCCTGAGAGTCCTGCTTGCAGCGTGGCATAAATTATTGTATGCAATGTCTTCATTTGCAAACATCCCAGCAGCATGGAGAGAGCCATAGTTATGCCCAGGAGGGCTGCAGGGATGCTTTTCAGAGGAGCTGATCATGGGTTCATTCCCAGGGGCTGGAAGAGCAGATGGTTGGCTCAGACCATCAGAAGGGTACTAAGACCCTTCTCTTGAGAACAAAGAGAGAAAAAGGCTTCTAAACACCATATCTATGGTTTGAGGGTCACAGTACAGTGATTGAGGTGTTTGCCTGGCATGTGGCAATGTGGCAGGCCCAGTTCAGTCCCTGGCCCTGCACAGGGTCTCCGGAGTATCATCATCAGGAGTGACCCAAGAGCACAGTCAGAATTAGGCTCTGAAAACTCTTGGATGTGATCCAAAACAAGAGAAATCATATCTGGGGCCCCATAGGGAGTGTGTGCCTGGCCTGTGTGAAGTCCTGAGTGATCCCCTGTGATCCCCGGCACCACATGTCCTCATAATCTGAAACCCATCAGATCCCTGTTACAGCACTGCTAGGAGTGACACTGGGTCCCTGAGCTGGGCAGAGGGTGGCTGGTCGTGCAAAGAAATAGGAAAAATCCTGTCTCTGAGCCAGCTAGGGAAGAGTTCCCAAACAGCCAGAGAATCTGCTTTCAAATGCAAAGCCTGTTGCTTTCTCTGGGGAGGGAGCTGACACACTGTGCTCAGGGTCTGCTAGAAGGCAGAGAACATGAACAGGCTCTCCCCAAACAAATACTGAGCCATCCGTGTTGGAGGGACTGTGGGCAGCACCTGTCAGCCCCTACTGCTGGGTCCTTGGTGTTTCTAAGGTCCATAGGCCCTTAGAAATTCTGCAAGGCCACAGATACAGGTCACATAATTAGGGGCTAGAGCTCAGCAGCAGCAGAGCATACGCCTAGAATGTGTGCAGTCCTGGGTTTGATCCCCTGCATGGCAAAGGCTGCATTTACTCAGGGCACAGTTTCTGTCAGACGTTTCCTTCCCTGGCATCAAAGCTTTTCTATTTGCCATTTTATTTATGTAGCTAGACAGTGATGTTCCCATCAGGGTGCTGTGCGGAGCTACAAGGGCTTGATAGAATTTTTTCAAAAGGCCAAAGAAGAATGCAGTCTGCACACACACAAGAGCAGCCTTCATGGTGATGTTAACATCATAGAAGAAACAAGGCAGGAAGCTCTGCTGGAGGGGACAGAGGAGGTTCCTGATAAAAGGTCTCTATCTGCTCCGACTATCCTTATGTTCCATAATAGGTGCCCAGAGCATATCTAGAGCAAAGGCTAGTGGGAAAGAAAGAAAGAAAGAAAGAAAGGCCAGTGTGCAGCCACAGCTGGAAGATTAGGAGCATTTCTGTGGGGTGAAGCCAGCTAAGAGAGGGAAGGCAGAAGAGAGGCAATGAATGATGTCTCTCCCACCCTGCACCAGAAAACTGACTAGCCTTTGTGGGTGGGCCCAGGACATTTACCAAAAACGACCATTTTCTGTGTCCAAAAGCCAAATCCTTGACATTATTCAGAGTGCTTTCTGGCTTTAGCAAGAAGTCAGCAGCAGAAAACACGAATTCCTTCAAAGGTTTTAAAATCAGGCACATGAGCACTAAGCCACCCAGATATCCAAGGAGAAATCTCAGAGAAACTAGACATGGAGATTGAGGAGACTCGAGGGTGACTTGATAACAGACACATGACACTTCAAAATGTGGGGAGCAGCTCTGTCTTTGGAGCGGCATGACTTAGCTCCCTGCAAACAATCTGTTCAGGGAATAGGTGGGCCTGCACTGGAATGCTGTTCTTGTCTGGAAACCATCTTTGTAGTGGCTCTTTTTCAAAGGTTCCTAAGCTTGTTGGTTACTTTAGAGATGGTATTAGCAAGGGCATGCTGAATCTCAAGATGTAATTTTATGCGTGTGTGTGTGTGTGTGTGTGTGTGTGTGTGTGTGTGTGTGTGTGTGTATACTCAGAGGTGTTCAGAGCTTACTCTTGGCCTATGCTCAGGGTTCATTCCTTGCAGTGTGTAGGGGACCATAATTGGGGTCTGGGACGAATCCAGGGATATTCCTGTGTAAGATGCCTTATTGTTTTTGTTTCTGTCTGTCTGTCTGTCTGTCTATCTATCTATCTATCTATCTATCTATCTATCTATCTATCTATCTATCTATCTATCTATCATGTATCTATCATCTATCTATCTATCTATCTATCATCTATCTATCTATCTATCTATCTATCTATCTATCTATCTATCTATCTATCCATCTATCTATCATCTATCTATCTATCCATTTATCATCTATCTACCTATCATCTATCTATCTTATCTATCTATCTATCTATCTATCTATCTATCTATCTATCTATCTATCTATCTATCTATCTATCTATCATCTATCTATCATCTATCTATGATTTCTTCTCTCATTTTTTTCTCTCACTTCTCTCTTATTTCTCTCCTCTGAAATGTGGTGATTTGATTGATTTATCTGGAGTGAAGATCCTTGCTGCTGCCATCAGGGGGGGCAGCGGAGGGAAGTTCTGTCTGTCTGTTCCCCTAACTAACATCTTCCTGACAGAGCAGGGAGGTGAGGCCTAAACTCAGTCAGACACACAATGCACACGCCTCATCAACTTGAAATGCGAGAGCCCTAAACATAGATCTCAGGAGTGCAGAGTGAGACCTGATAAATATTTTCCAAACAGTCCAGACACTTTCCACCCTGGCTGTCTCAGTTCAATAAAACTCAAATAGTGGGGCTGGAGAGATAGCATGGAGGTAAGGCGTTTGCCTTGCATGCAGAAGGTCAGTGGTTCGAATCCCAGCATCCCATATAGTCCCCTGAGCCTGCCAGGAGCAATTTCTGAGCATAGAGCCAGGAGTAACCCCTGAGTGCTGCCGGGTGTGACCCCCACCAAAAAACCAAAACAAACAAATAAACAAACAAAAAACTTCAATTGTGTTTTGCTTTAAGGCTGGATCTCTTTATCTTGAAACCCTCCTGCTCTTTTTATGCAAATTAAATTTATAGTTCTTTTTTATATATATTTTATTTAAACACCTTGATTACATACATGATTGTGTTTGGGTCAGTCATGTAAAGAACACCACCTATCACCAGTGCAACATTCCCATCACCAATGTCCCAAATCTCCCTCCTCCCCACTAAACCCCTGCCTGTACTCTAGACAGGCTTTCTATTTCACTCATACATTCTCATTATTAGGATAGTTCAAAATGTAGTTATTTCTCTAACTAAACTCATCATTCTTTGTGGTGAGCTTCATAAGGTGAGCTGTAACTTCCAACCCTTCTCTCTTTTGTGTCTGAAAATTATTATTGCAAGAATGTCTTTCATTTTTCTTAAAACCCATAGATGAGGGAGACCATTCTGCATTTTTCTCTCTCTCTCTGACTTATTTCACTCAGCATAATAGATTCCATGTACATCCATGTATAGGTAAATTTCATGACTTCATCTCTCCTGACAGCTGCATAATATTCCGTTCTGTATATGTACCAAGGTTTCTTTAGCCATTCATCTGTTGAAGGGTATCTTGGTTATTTCCAGAGTCTTTCTACGGTAAATAGTGCTGCAATGAATATAGGTGTAAGGAAGGAATTTTTGTATTGTATTTTTGTGTTCCTAGGGTATATTCCTAGGAGTGGTATAGCTGGATCGTATGGGAGCTCGATTTTCAGTTTTTGGAGGAATCTCCATATCGCTTCCCATAAAGGTTGAACTAGATGGCATTCCCACCAGCAGTGGATAAGAGTTCCTTTCTCTCCACATCCCCGACAACACTGCTTGTTCTCATTCTTTGTGATGTGTGACAATCTCTGGGGTGTGAGGTGGTACCTCATAGTTGTTTTGATTTGAATCTCCCTGATGATTAGTGATGTGGAGCATTTTTTCATGTGTCTTTTGGCCATTTGTATTTCTTCTTTGTCAAAGGGTCTGTCCATTTCTTCTCCCCATTTTTTGATGGGATTAGATTTTTTTCTTGTAAAGTTCTGTCAGTGCCTTGTATATTTTGGAGATTAGCCTCTTATCTGATGGGTATTGGGTGAATAGTTTCTCCCACTCAGTGGGTGGCTCTTGTATCCTGGGCGCTATTTCCTTTGAGGTGCAGAAGCTTCTCAGCTTAATATATTCCCATCTGTTAATCTCTGATTTCACTTGCTTAGAGAGTGCAGTTTCTTCCTTGTATATGCCTGTAGTCTCAATGTCCTGGAGTGTTTTACCTATGTGTTGTTCTATATATCTTATGGTTTCAGATCTGACATCAAGGTCTTTCATCCATTTGGATTTTACCTTCATACATGATGTTAGCTGGGGGTCTAAGTTCAATTGTTTGCAAGTGGCTAGCCAGTTGTGCCAACATCACTTGTTGAAGAGGCTTTCTCTGCTTTATTTAGAATTTCTTGCTCTTTTATAAAAAATTAGGTTATTGTATGTCTGGGGAACATGTCTGAGTATTCAAGCCTATTCCACTGATCTGAGGACCTGTCTTTATTCCAATACCATTCTGTTTTGATAACTATTGCTTTGTAGTACAATTTAAATTTGGGGAAAGTAATTCCTCCCATATTCTTTTTCCCAATGATTGCTTTAGCTATTCTAGGGTGTTTATTGTTCCAAACAAATTTCAAAAGTGCCTGATCCACTTCTTTGAAGAATGTCATGGGTATCTTTAGAGGGATCGCATTAAATATGTACAATGCTTTGGGGATTATTGCCATTTTAATGATTTTAATCCTGCCAATCCATGAGCAGGGTATGTGCTTCCATTTCTGCGTGTCCTCTTATTTCTTGGAGCAGAGTTTTATAATTTTCTTTGTATAGGTCCTTCACATTTTTAGTCAAGTTGATTTCCAAGATATTTGAGTTTGTGTGGCACTACTGTGAATGGAGTTTTTTTTTTGGGGGGGGGCCACACCCGGCGGTGCTCAGGGGTTACTCCTGGCTGTCTGCTCAGAAATAGCTCCTGGCAGGCACGGGGGAACATATGGGACACCGGGGTTCGAACCAACCACCTTTGGTTCTGGATCAGCTGCTTGCAAGGCAAACGCCGCTGTGCTATCTCTCCAGGCCCTGGAGTTGTTTTCTTAATGTCCGTTTCTTCTTTATTACTATTGGTGTATAGAAAGGCCATTGATTTTTGTGTGTTAATTTTGTAGCCTGCCACCTTGCTATATGAGTCTATTGTTTCTAGAAGCTTTTTGGAAGAGTCTTTAGGGTTTTCTAAGTAGAGTATTATGTCATTTGCAAACAGCGAGAGCTTGACTTCTTCCTTTCTATCTGCATTCCCTTGATATCTTTTTCTTGCCTAATCACTATAGCAAGGACTTCCAGTGCTATGTTGAAGAGGAGTGGTGAGAGAGGACAGCCTTGTCTTGTGCCAGAATTTAGAGGGAAGGCTTTCAGTTTTTCTCCATTGAGGATAATATTTGCCACTGGCTTGTGATAGATGGCCTTAACTATATTGAGAAAGTTCCTTTCATTCCCATCTTGCTGAGAGTTTTGATCAAGAATGGGTGTGGGAACTTATCAAATGCTTTCTCTGCATCTATTGATATAATCATGTGATTTTTATGTTTCTTGTTGTTGATGTTGTGTATTATGTTGATAGATTTATGGATGTTAAACCATCCTTGCATTCCTGGGATGAAACCTACTTGATCGTAGTGGATGATCTTCTTAATGAGGCATTGAATCCTATTTGCCAGGATTTTGTTGAGGATCTTTGCATCTGTGTTCATCAGCGATATTGGTTTGTAATTTTCTTTTTTTGTAGCATTTCTGTCTGGTTTAGTTATCAAGGTGATGTTGGCTTCTTAAAAGTTATTTGGAAGTGTTCCTGTTTTTTTGATTTCATGAAAGAGTCTTGCCAGGATTGGTAGTAGTTCCTCTTGAAAGATTTGAAAGAATTCTTTAGTGAATCTATCTGGGCCTGGGCTTTTGTTTTTGGGCAGACATTTGATTACTGTCTTAATTTCCTCAATAGTGATGGGGGTGTTTAGATATGCTACGTCCTCTTTATTCAACCGTGGAAGATTATAACAGTCCAAGAATTTATCCATTTCTTCCAGGTTTTCATTTTTAGTGGCATAGAGTTTCTCAAAGTAGTTTCTGATTACTCTTTGAATCTCTGCCATATCAGTAGTGATCTTTCATTTTTCATTCCTAATATGAGTTATCAAGTTTCTCTCTCTCTCTTTCTTTGTTAATTTTGCCAGTGGTCTATCAATCTTGTTTATTTTTTCAAAGAACCAACTTCTGCTCTCATTGATCTTTCAGATTTTTTTTTGTGATTCCACTTTATTCATTTCTGCTCTCAGCTTTGTTATTTTCTTCTGTCTCCCTACTTTTGGTTCCTTTAGTTGAGCACTTTTTAATTCTATGAGCTTGTCATTAAGCTATTCAGGTATGCCCCTTCTTCTTTCCTGATGTGTGCTTGCAAAGCTATAAATTTTCCTCTTAGTACTGCTTTTGCTGTGTCCCATAGGTTCTGATAATTTGTGTCTCTATTGGCATTTGTTTCCAGGAAGGTCTTGATTTCCACTTTGATTTCATCTCGGACCTACTGGTTATTCAGTATTAGGCTGTTTAATACCTGTTCCAGGTATTAAAGTTTTTCTTCTGTGTCCCTTTTAGTTCACATATAATTTCAGGGCCTTGTGGTCAGCGAAGGTAGCCTGCAAAATTTCTATCCTCTTGATATTATGGAGGTATGTTTTATGTGCTAGCATGTAGTCTATCCTGAAGAATGTCCCATGAACATTAGAGAAGAATGTGTATTCAGGTTTTTGGGGGTGGAGTGTCCTATATATATATATATATATATATATATATATATATATATATCAAGTGTTGACAATGCCAAGTGTTGACAATGCCATGTTGAGGTCTCCCACAATTATTGTGTTGTTATTGATATTAGTTTTCATATTTGTCAACAATTGTATTAAATATTTTTCTGGCCCCTCACTTGGTACATATATGTTTAGGAGAGTGATTTCTTCCTGCTCTACATATCCCTTGATTAATAAAAAATGTCCACCTTTGTCCCTTATAACCTTCCTGAGTATAAAGTTTGCATCATCTGATATTAGTATAGCCACTCCAGCTTTTTTTATGGGTGTTGTTTGCTTGGATGATTTTCCTCCAGCCTTTTATTTTGAGTCTATGTTTGTTCTGACTATTCAGATGTGTTTCTTGTAGGCAGCAGAAGGTTGGATTGAGTTTTTTGATCCATTTAGCCACTGTGTGTCTCTTAACTGGTGCATTTAGTCCATTGATATTGAGAGAAAGAGTTGTCCTGGGATTTAGTGCCATCTTTCTATCAAAGTTTTGTGTGTCTGTTGGTCAGTCTTGTCTTAAAGTAGGTCTTTCAGTTTTTCTTTTAAGACTGGTTTTGAGTCTCTATAGTTTTTGAGCTGTTGTTTTTCTGTGAAGCCATGTATTGTTCCTTCAAACCTGAAAGTGAGTTTTTCTGGGTGCAGTATTCTAGGCGAAGCTTTTATTTCATTGAGTTTTGTCACTATGTCCCACCACTGCCTTCTGGCCTTGAGTGTTTCTGGTGACAGGTCTGCGGTAAATCTCAAGGATGTTTCCTTGAATGTAATTTCTCTTTCGATCTTGCTGCTTTCAAAATTCTGTTTCTATCTGTGGGACTCATCGTTGTGACTAGGATGTGTCTTGGGTGTTTTTTCTGGGGTCTCTTTTAGTTGGTACTCTTCGGGCATGCAGGATTTGATCGCATGTATTCTTTAGCTCTGGTATTTTCTCTTTAATGATGTTCTTGACCGTTGATTCTTCCTGAGATTTTCTTCCTGGGTCTCTGGGACTCCAATGATTCTTAAGTTGTTTCTGTTGAGCATATCATAGACTTCTATTTTCATTTGTTCACATTTTTGTGTAATTTTTCCATTGTTTGATCATTTGCTTTAAGGCTTTTTTCCAATCTCTTCTGCTGTTTGGAGTTGTTATTCATCTCATCTTCTAGTGTACCAATTCTATCCTCAGCTGCTGTTAACCTGTGGGAAAGCTCATCCATTTTTTTCTTCAATTCATCTACTGAGTTTTTCAGACCTGTTATTTGACCTGAAATTTCAGTTTGGAGCTTTCTGATTTCTATCTTCATATTCTCTTGATTCTTATTAGTGTTCTCTTCTCTACTTTCTTTGAGCTCTGTGAACATCTTCCATATTGCGACTCTAAACTCCTTCTCTGAGAGACTGATTAGTTGGTTGGCCATGTTCCGGCCATCAGAGTTGCCATCTTCATTTTCTACGTCTGGCGCTGTCCTGCATTGTTTCCCTATTGTCACACTTGTATTGTTGGTTTTTCTATGTGTTGTGGTTGTATTCATTGGCTAAATGATATGCGTGGCCGCATAGCGAAGTGGAGCAGCCGCGCTCCTCTGGCTCCTCCCTTTCTGGGTGAAAAAACACACACAGAAGACAGACAGTCCAGAGCGATGTGCCAAGCTTCAGCGTTCCATCAGAGTTCAACCAGCTCCTCTCTTTCTGGGCAGAGAAACTCACCACCAGGGAAGACTAGCCGTCTGCAGATGAAGCTACACACACAGAAAATCAGGCCTGCAGTTGCCACACAGAAAACAGACAGTCTAATGAGATGTGCCAGGCTTCAGCATTCTATCAGAGTTCAACCAGCTCCTCCCTTTCTGGGCGGAGAAACTCACCTTCAGGGAAGGCTAGCAGTCTACAGATGAAGCCACACACACAGGAAATCAGGCCCGCAGATGCCGCACAGAAGACAGACAGTTCAATGAGATGCGCCAGGCTTCAGCATTCTATCAGAGTTCAACCAGCTCCTCCCTTTCTGGGCGGAGAAACTCACCTCCAGGGAAGGCTAGCCGTGTGCAGATGAAGCCACACACACAGGAAATCAGGCCTGCAGATGCCGCACAGAAGACAGACAGTCCAGAGAGATGTGCCAGGCTTCAGCGTTTCATCAGAGTCCCGAATTTATACTTCTTTTATTCATTTACACTTCAGTCCCAAGGAAGGAATATCTATAGATTATGTATCTTTTCTTTTTCTGTTTTGCAGTATGGCTACGTGTGTGAGGTGGGAGACCCATCTTCTATGAGCTGATTTGGAAATTTCTTTTGGGTCTCTGGCATTATTCCCCCCCAAAGGCCTTCAGGTAAGCACAGTGTTCTCTGTGTGTACATATGCATGCAAGCATTGTTCAGAGCTATGATGGGGAGGGACTTTGCATGGGGGTGGGAAGGGTGTGGTGGCATATTCAGAGGTGTCTGCTCATGGGCCCTGGAAAGCAATTCATCCAAAGGAGTGGGGATGGCCCCTCTGAGTCAGCCAAGGCTTCTTTGTGGATGGGATTTTCCAGAGCAAACCCCTGTCAGGGAGTTTCCTGCCCTTTAGAAATTCCACTTCCCTCACCATATCTCCATATCGTGGACATCTCAGGCAGACTCCCTGCTCACTGAGCGAGTCACTCCTGGTCACCCTGTGTGCATGGTCACTCCGAAACCCCTTCCTCCTTTGCCACTATGTCTCTTGTCCAGGGATCCTGGTGGACTGTACGCAGGGCTGCTTTACATCCATGTTCCTGGACACACATTAGCACAGGCTGGAGGGATGATACAATAGTCAAGGTGCTTGTCCTACCCTGGCTTCTCCCCTTGGTCCTGGGGCAGAGGCGTGAAGTTTGCTTCCATTGGACACCACCACACCTATAGTCATCTTTCTCTTCCTGATTTCACTCATGCATCTTCTCTGATAGCTGAACAATCACCCCCCCCCCCCCAATTTCTCTGTCCCTCCTCTGTCAGCTGGGCTGCTACAGGTTTGTTGCAAGCCTCTGAATTCAGGAGCCTGTGCTGCAGCCACTGTGTATTTCTTTTTGAGAGATACTAGCAGTAGAAACAGAATTTCTAGACTGCTGGACAACTCATTTTTCTAATACATACTCTTTCTTTTCTTTTTCCCTTCCCACAGCCAGATGTGCTCAGGACTTACTTCTGGCTCTGTGCTCAAGGATCTCTCATGATGGTGCTGGGAAGCCCTCTGTGGTGCCAGAGACTGAATCTGGGCCTCTTCTGTGCAAAGAAAGTGCCTGGTTCTCCCTGCTGTACTGTCTGCTATGCTGGCCCCAGAAGACTTTCCTTACTTAAATCACTGATTCTTTTCCACAGCACCTCACCTCACCCACAGCGAATGATTTTTGTTTGCCTCTTTCCATCCCTGCCATCACCCTTAGAGCTTCTGATCCCTGTGGGATAGGCTCCTCAGTGAGGACACAGGGCTACCTTTCCATAGATAGGGACACTCAGAGAAGTGGGAAAAGTGAGCCGAGAGCAGAAGGGATACTAGATTCTGCTTGTTCAAACTGCTTCTGTCTCCATAACTGGCTGGAGCCGAGAGGGATCCCTGTTTTGCAACTTGGCTTTACATCTGGAGAGACATGTGCATGACAGTACATGGGGTTCCCTAACTGGGCCAGGGCCTAGGGAAGGTATTCCCATAGTACCTGGGTCCCCAAGGAGGTACCTTCAGGCCCTGCTGCTGAGAAAGTGATTTTCTGTTGTGGCTGCATGGCTGCTTTTTAATATTTAATTAGGGGACCTTGCAGCACTGAGCAAGGGCAGGAATTGTTATTAAATCCCTGCTGTTTGGACTCCCTCACTTGCCCGTGGGATTATTCATTCATTTCCAGCCACACAATTTAATATTGCAACAGCTAATGGGAAGATGTTGATAATTTGTATGATAGGTGGGTCCTGAGGCTCCTGGAAGAACTTGGGGCCGGATAGGGAGTGACATATGGGCACCTGCAGCCTGACCTGGGGGCATCTGTAACCTGAGGTGTGAGCATCTGGAGCCTCCTGGGAATTGGGATTCTGTGGACCCAACTACTCATTAGACAGCAAAAGCTCTGGGGCGAGAAGACGGCAAGCTTCCCTCATTTGGAGTTCAGATGGGGGTTCAGAGACACTTAGATGCTTTCAGGAGTTTCTGTGGGGCCGAGCACAGAGTTTGCATCCAGGAGCCCTGGTTCCATTCATTACATGCTCCTCACCTTGTTCCCCAAAGCACTCAATTGGGCCTTCCCCTAATCCCTACCCAAGCATGGCTGGGTGTGGGTCCAAATCTAAGAAAAGAAAAATTGCATTTCTATCAGGATTTGTTTGTATCAGCTATTGATAACAATGCAGATAGAGGGGCTGGAGAGATAGCACAGTGGCATTTGCCTTGCAAACAGCAGATCCAGACTAATGTGGTTGGTTTGAATCCTGGCGTCCCATATGGTCCCCCGTGCCTGCCAGGAGCTATTTCTGAGCAGATAGCCAGGAGTAACCCCTGAGGACCGTTGGGTGTGGCCCCAAAATAAAAAAAAATGCAGATAGAGAGGGTAGGTGGGTATGGAATAACATACATTAGGGAGGGCACCTGCCCTTCATGTGGCAATCCCAGGTTTGACCCCTGGCATCCCGTATGGCCCCTTGAGCCTACCAGGAGTGATTTCTGAGTGTAGAGCCAGGATTAACTCCTGAGTATGTCTCCCCCTCCAATAATGCAGATGGGTCCATAGTGAGAGAGTACAGTCAGTGTGTGTGGGGGGTGCTTGCCTTGCAGCTGACCCCAGGTTGATCAATACCACTCCATAGGCTCCTGGAGTCCCTTCCCCCCATGAATGACCTCTGAGAACAGAAGTGGGAATACATTCTGAATGCCACTGGGTGTGAAAGCCACACCTCAAAATAAGTGATGAACATGGGCCAGGCCCCCTGAGGTTTCAGAAACTTGGTTTGAGTGAAGGTGCAGCCTTGCTTAGGTTTGAGTAAGCAGTGGCAAGGCAGAGCAGCTACACAGAGGGAACTCTACTAAACTCATTTGATCTGGAAGCCAGGAGCAGCAGGGCAGTGCTGCATAAGGTAGGCACTAGAGAAACTGGCGGGAGAGAGTCGGACTCTGCTGTAGCTTGTCTCCAGAGCTCCTTCCTATTCCAGTCCCCAGGATCCTGTTCTTAGAAGCCACAACCTGACACAAACACAAAGAGAGCCAATTTTCAGGGTTCCGAGTCCGATACCCTCTATCCCCAGGACCAACTAGGGGCTCACAGCCGGGGGCCACAGCAAGCAGTGGGTCTCTAGAGGGGCTCTTGATAGTCACAGCCACAAAGAGACCAAAGTTATGAGGTAGGGTTGGGAGGGACTGGGTTCTCTTCTGTTTTGGCATCCCCCTACAGAGGAACCAGATGGGGACAGTGCTTCATGTCTCTATCCTGGTGAGAGGATCCAGTTTTTAGAGATGCCTGGACAGCTTTACCAGACAGCACTTCTGAGGTGCAGCTTTGCCCTTTGTGAACAAACAGACCAAAACCTGCAACATTTTCCCACAATATCTCCTTACAGGGCAATAAAAATGAACCCTTTGTGGTTGGCTAGGAAACCTGTCTCTGGTTTATTAAAAAATCTATGATTTTTTTTACCTTAAGACAAGATGGCCATATTACTCAAAACTGTAAGCCAAAGTGTATTATCTATTGTTAATTTATTTTTAATAGACATCTTTCTTATAGATTAGCATTATAATTATACCTGAAAAAGTGGGTTGCAGTGAGGCACAGTTTCCAATTAAAATTTTCCTGAAGATAAATTGAGGTCCCCGCCTGCCAGTGCCCCAGCTACTCCCCTCTCTGTGAGTCTCTGCATCTCGTGCCCCACAGGACTCTGATCATATGGGACTGTCCTTGGTGCTGGATCTGCCTGGGTGTGAGAGGTTCCCCCAGAAATGAAGCAGGATGTTTCCAGATGCTGAGAAAATACTCTCCTCTGACTGCTCCCCAACTGCCCTCCTTGTTGCTTGCCCTTCCCAGGACCCTCTAACAACCTTGTGATGAGGCACCCCCTCAGTGTGGCACCTATGCCATATGCCAGGGAACTTGGTGTCTCTCAAACATGCTGTCCTCGGGTTTGCTGGTGGTTCCAGTCTGTCCATCGTGGGGGCATGGAGTGTCTGACATGTCCTCTAGAAATGCACTTTTGTTTCTGGGATGGGGGGCACCAGGATGCCTGAATGCTGGCCTTGCCTCCTCTATCTGACTGGTGATATGTGGATAGTATGTAAGAAGGCCATATCCAGGGAGGTGGCATAAAATAGTAACACAGCACACCCCAAAACCCCACCTCACTGGCCTCTCCTGAGCTCCATATTCCCACCTTTACCTCTCTTCTTTCCCACAGTGGAAAGTCAGTCAGGGATTCCTCTAACTCTCCAGAGTCTCAGCTTATCAGTCAGTGATACTTTTTGCGGCCTGGTCTTGTTCCATCTGGGAGGTGTACTCTTCTGAGATTTTGGCTTCTTACAACTCCTGCTTCCTCCTTTTCCCTCTTTTAATCTTGGGCCACTAAGGATATGCTCAGCAGACAGACTGGAATTGCACCAGCATCTCTGGCATAGACTGGCAGAGACAGATAGTGAGCAAGACTGGTGAGGAGAGCCTATGGCAGAGTACCAGCCTCCTTCCTGTCTGTTAACCCATTTATCCTCTTACTTGGCATTTGTGTATCATCTCTGCCACTGGACAGGTGGCATCTCACTGGGTCTGCAAGGTGATGTGGCACCCACAGTGGCACTGTGGCCTTCTCTGCCTGGCCACAGAGGAGTCACAGAAGCTATTCTACAGGATTTCAGGCCTAGGGACCTTTGCCCCAGCCTCTGTCTTGTCTGCAGAAGCTGTTGGAGTTTGAAGTGGTGTGTCCATCTCAAGAGACATGAAAATAGCTGCTGTGCTTGTGTGCTACTTCCTGCAGACTCACTGGCCACGTGCATTGACTGTGCTGCTTTATCCACATTGGGGGTGCTGAAGGGATGGATTAAAGGCATGTGTGTTGAGCCACATCTGAAACACCTCTTTATTAGCATTGGGGATGAGTCCTCAGGGAGGCCAGTAAAGCTCCTTGAGCTCAGCAGTTTCAGACCAGATCAGTTGTGCAGGGACTGTCTCAGGGGACTCATAATCATGGGCAGCACTTCTATGTAGTTGCCTTTTACTGGATTTCTGTAGTGGATTCCTGACTGATGTACCTGAAGAACTGGGGACTATGACAAAAGATTCTATGGTATATCCCATGCATGCTTTTTTGCTTTGGAAATAACTAATTTTTGAATCAAAATAATTTTATGAGCCTAATTTCATGTGACAAAAATATCATTTTTTTTTTTTTGGTTTTTGGGTCACACCGGCGGTGCTCAGGGGTAACTCCTGGCTGTCTGCTCAGAAATAGCTCCTGGCAGGCACGGGGGACCATATGGGACACCGGGATTTGAACCAACCACCTTTGGTCCTGGATTGGTTGCTTGCAAGGCAAACACCACTGTGCTATCTCTCCGGGCCCGACAAAAATATCATAAACAAGCTGTGTTTTGAATCAAAATATCATAAAAGGTAGAAAATTATTTTTGAGCTTCTTTTACTTTGTAAATAAAATGTTGAACTTTCTAGTCATAAAAATCATAGATAATCAGGGGCCAGACCAGTGATTCAAGCTGTAGGGCGTTTGCCTTACATGCAGCTAACCTAGGACAGACCGTGGTTCGATCCCCCAGCATCCCATATGGTCTCCCAAGACAGGAGCAATTTCTGAGCGCATAGCCAGAGATTTTCTGAGTGTCACTGGGTGTGGCCCAAAAAGAAAAAAATCATAGATAATCTGAACTTTTACCTATATATTTTAATGAGGAAAAGAAGCAAAAGTTACAGTTAGTGAGGGCCAAGCCTCAGAGAAAATGTTTCTGCCATGCCTATCAGTGCACAGGCCCTACTCCTGACTGCACTCAGGAGTCATTCCTGGCAGGTCATGGGGGACCATAAAAGGTGCTGGGTATGGAAATCAAGTCAGTTACATGGAAATCAAGCATTCTACCCGCTGTACTCTCTTCAACCTTGAGAAAGCATTTTAGGAGGTTTGCAAGTTAAAGGTTTGGGACTATGATTCACATTTTACAAAAATATGCACCACCATAATTTCCCCAGATATTTTAAATTAATCCACAGAACTTTATAATCTGTGACTTCTATCAGCAATATTATTATTTTTTTTTTGTTTTTGGGTCACACCTGGTGGTGCTCAGGGATTACTCCTGGCTGTCTGCTCAGAAATAGCTCCTGGCAGGCATGGGAGACCATATGGGACACCGGAATTCGAACCAACCACCTTTGGTCCTGGATCAGCTGCTTGCCAGGCAAACGCCGCTGTGCTATCTCTCTGGGCCCTATCAGCAATATTATTATCCCACATTGGTGTGGACTGTGGCATTCACAGTCTCTCCAACTCCCCTTCGACTCATCCATCCCAAGCCAGAGATAGTTCAGCACCACGGACAGCGACAGCAGGTGGAAACCCCCTGTGCAGCTTCCCTGGGTCCAGCTTTGCCCCTCCTGGGCAACTCCCTCTTCCCCTGATTCTCCGTCTCCCCGAAAACTCTCCCAGCTTATTCACAGAAAAGGAGGAAGCGTGTTCTCTCTTACCATTAGAGAAGTGGATGAGCCCGAGGTAGTGCAGGAGTTTTAGAGAGGAGCAAACGGCCACCACTATGCCCAGGGTCTGCAGACCCTCCGACTCGCCCTCAGCCCACATCCTCCCTAGAACACCGTTAAGGCCAGGAAACCAGCTCCAGATGGTTTCTCTAGGCGGTGGCCTCTGAATGCAGGCTGATTTCCAACACTCTCCCACTGCACTCTCCCAGTGCAGGTTTGTTTCTACTGCTCTCCCCTCCCTTTCAAGTTCACTCTCCTCACTGCTCTAAGTGCAAGCTTATTTCCAAGTCTCCCCACCACACTGAGTGCAGGTTTGTTTCTCAACACTCTCCCCTCCCTTCTACACCTCACTCTCCCTCTGGACTCCTCCCTCCCTGAAATCTCTGTGTGGTCTCAGTAGTAGCTTCCAAGTTAGCTGCAGATGTACAGGAAAAGCCTCAACCCCCATATCTTTCAGGGTAACCCAGGAGGTCTGGCATGGCCTCCTCCAGGTGGAGGAATGTGAGTGCAAACAGAATGTCCCACAGAGCCTGGGGTAGAGGTAGGAACATTTCCAAGGTGCAACTCTTGATCTTTCCTTCCCAGTTCAGAGCAAGTCAGACTTGTTCTGGAGGAGAAGTGGCCTTGCATATACCACCCCCAGGGTATCTGGAAAGCATATCATTACAGCAAGGCTTGGTGTGAAAATATTTTGGAAAATAAAGCAAAACCAGACAGACCAGGGCTAGAGATATAATATGGTGGTCCAGGCATTTGTGATGCAAGTAGCTGGCCTCAGGTCAAATCCCAGCACTACTCTGGAGTGATCCTGAGCACCACCGAAAAGCACAACCACACACTCATGCTGTGCATTTCCAGAGAATATATGTGTATCCTCAAGACTTTTAGTTTTGGGGGGAAGAGTAATGAGGGGACTGTGGTTGGTGCTGTGCCTCCTGCACATACCAGTAATTGAATAATCTTTGGTAAAGACTTGGCGCCTCTGTTCCCATTTCGCAACACACACACTGTTCCCCACACACAAAGTACTTCCACCCACTACTGTTCCATCAGACATGCAGCACTGTCCACCACACACAACATACTGAGCATATGCACAAGTACTAATCCCCCACAGCACAGACATTCAAAGACAACATTGTTCTGCTACACACACTCAACACTGTTCTACCACACACTGTTCCCCCATAATGCACACATCAACAATTTCCACCACACCACACCACACATAACACCATTCCATCACACACAACATTATTCTCTTTATAGCACACATACAACCCCATTATACTATGCACAACACACACAAAACACAGTCCCACACTCAACACTGTTCCCCTACAGACAACACAAAACCACGGTTCTAGCTCACATACAAACACTGCTTCCTTTACAACTCACACAAAACTGTCCCACTACATACAAGTACTGTTCCCCCACATAGCACACACAATCAACACAGTTCTATCACACTGTATCGTACTCAAGTACACACACCGCAACTCCAACATATGCACACTGCACTCTCCAGCACACACATCACATTTGAGCACACACAGCAGGGGCCTGCTGGAAAGGGATTATCTCTGGATGCAAAGGCGACTGCAGATGCAAACCATCACCCCTCACCGCTTTCTGGAATGTCTCTGGAGCAGCCTCAACAGGAGTTGTGTCCCCTACGCTCTGCTGTGCTATCACTAGGAAGGCCTTAAGACCCTCTAGAACTCTTGTCTCCAAGCCCCAATCTTCAGTCTTGCTCTCCCTTGCTTGAGTAAAACCTTGTCTTTAATGTTGAGGCATCTTGTGGTCCCCCTGAACTATTACTGTAGAATCTGGGTTTGGGGGCATTGCCAACTACATTGGGAAAAAAGTGGGGTCTTGAAGATAGTGGTGTCAAATGTTAAACCCAGTCTTGCCATCTCTGAGAGCACACTGTTGCAGTTCTTCTTGGTGTTTCTGGAGGCTACTGGAGTTGTCTACGGAGAGATCAATTCCAGCCCCTGGCAACTTCCCACCTCACTTGTCTCCCTGCTTGATGAGAACTGTTTGCCCTCACTCCATTTCATATATTCCCTACTTATTTCCACATAGATTGTGAGCACATGTGTTTACATTGTAGATGGGAGTCTGCCTGGTCCTCCATTCTGCCCTTCCCCACATGAGGCCCCTCAGACCCCCACAAGCACTGGGGAGGCACCTCTTTCTCTGGGCTGTGTACCACAGAGGGCCATGGTGCAGGCGGGCAGGGGGAATGGATAGAGTAGGTATGGCTGGAAATTTGCCAGAATACATCACAGCAGCCAGCAGGACTAAGCACCCTAGAGATTTCTGGGTCCCCGACCCTCAGTTCTCCAGGTCCTTCCAGACAAGGAAGGATGTTCAGTCAAGCATTAGGTGCTATCACTTTAAACGTTTTCCCCTGAAAACCAGCCGCCACTGGCAGTATGCAACTCAGTGTAGATATGGGACCTAGGATGCAGGTCGCACAGACCAGAACTCTTGCCTACAGTGCTCTCTGCTACTCCCTCCACTCAGGCTTGTGGGAAGTTGCAGACCTCTGAGTAGTTCTCCTGATACCATCCAGCCTGAGTCTCAGCTGGATACATTAACCTGGTGAGCACTTCACCTTCCGGAATACTCTGTGGTTAGTATAAAAATAATGCTGATAATTACACTCAGTTTTCTTCCAAAAGTGAGAAAGAAATAAGGCAATTCCTCAGAGCCCCATCCCGGCCCTCTTGGTTCTAGCAGGAAGTGCATTATGGAAGCGCGGGCAGGTTCAAGTTCAGCAAGAAGCTCTTTACTATTCCCGCGGTGGAGGCTGAGCTCAGGATGTTTTGCCTGTTCTTTACCTTGGCCTGTGTTTGGGTGCCCTTTAGGGGGCACTGGCTGGGTTTGTTTATATTAGTTTCCTAATGATGATGATCACATAATAAAGGCTCCCTCTCCCGCCCCCTGCTGCCCTTTCCTTCCCTCCTGTCTCTCCTGCCCTCTCTCTCAGATGCACCGTGTTTGCCCTGATGCCCCAGCACACACCGATGCCCAGTGGATCATTTCCCACAGGGACCTTGCAACCTACAGTCTTCTAGAGCTTGTCCTTTGCACTGCCCTGTGGATGCCTCTGGGACACATCCCACTTTCTCCTTGGACTTTGAAATAAGATACTACATTATTTCCTTCCCACAGAGAAGACGCCTGGCATTTCTTCTAGACCTGGCTCAAGCTGGACTTCAGCCCTGGCCTGGGCATCTCCCCAACCATGAGAGTGCCTCTTGTATAGGTGACACAGCCAGCGGTGAGGTAAGGGTAGAGGCAGGAGAGGGAGAGGGGGCTAGGGGCAATTCCCAGGGTGCTGTTTGTGTGAGGGAAGGTGGGCTCAGGGTTCATGTTCTCTGCTCCACTCACCTCTCCCCCAGCACAGCCCTTTGCTTCTCTTTCTGACAGTGCCCATGTCCTCGTGGGCAGCCCAGGCCACAGAGCCTCTCCATCTGCTCAGTCCCACCCCTGAGCTGACCCAATCCTCCTACGGGTGTTTGGGGCCACACAGCAGACACACAGACTCCAGCACATCTGGCCAGAAGCTTGACCTCCTCTTGGCATCACAACGCTGGGACCTGTAGATCCTTCCTGGATGCAGGAAGGATCACCCCCAGGGAGCCCAGATAGGAACTGGTGGAGAGTCTGGACTCAAGCTTCAAGGGGACTAGAGAGATTTCCAGTGGTTAGGGCAGGTGTCCTGCATATGATTGCCCCTGGCACTGCAGGGTTCCCCGAGCATCACTGAGCACACCCTGGAGATTCCTGAGCATCCCTGGCATGCCCAGGTCATTTCTAGCTCTACACAGCTCACCAATTACTACTTGGGCCTGGGAAGGAGAAGGAGAGGAAGAGGAACTCTCTTCTCCTTTGTTTGGGGCCTTATTCCTGGAGTGTGCTTTAGGGTACATTTCAAAGGCACTGTGGAGTCTGAGCAGGGACGCATAGGCCCACGTTGGGAGTTAGGGTGTTAGGTACCTGGTCTGCAGCAGCCAAAGCACTGGGGAGGAGGAGAAAGTAGCTCCCTGAGTTACTGTCCCCTGTAAGCACAGGCGATTTGCTGGTTTTATCACTATGTGGCTTTCTTTTGGTTTTGGGGCACACTTAGCTGTGCTCAGTGCTCTGTGCTCTGTGTCCCTGGCTCTGTGCTCAGGGACACTCCTGGTGGAGTTCAGGGGATCCTGTGCGGTACCAAGGATCAAACCTGGGTCAGATACATGTGAGGAAACTGCCATCCCTGCTGTCCTCTCTCTTTGGCCCTCTGCTTTCAACGATCACATCATGCTAACTGTGAGAGAACTCTGTGCCATGCACTGTTGGGTGGAGGGCTGCAGCCCAGATGAGTCACTAAGTTAGACTGCGTTGCATCCTTTGAACTAAGTATCACGATGTTTCCATGAATATTGAGTGAATGCAACTAAGACAGCCACTAGGTCTATGGACGGGCCTGGGAGTGATTGGACAAGCCTGGTCCTGGAGGCTCTTCCCCTGTCTGTCCCTGTGGACATGCCAGCATGAAGGACCCATGTGTCCGAGGAGGTGATGGGGGGCGTCTCTCCACATGTGCTCCCCTCTCGTTCTCTCCCCAACATCCATTCCTCCTAGGAAGGCATTTGTCTTTTGAGGCTGGCAGTGAGGCATTGGCCAACACACGCATTATGACACATTTTCCATAAGCTTCCAGCAGCAGAGGCTAAATTACACTGGTGAGTTATTAAAAAACAGTGCTCGTGCTCCCATTATTTATTGTATTCCCAATCTGTGGCAGCAGCTCATTACATTGCTTAATCTTGTATTTCTTTTAAATTCCCACCCTGAAATTAATCCTCCCTGCAATGACTAAGCAAAGGCCAACTCTACTGAGCCCCTGTTCAAGGGTATGTCCCTGAGTGAGTTCTCGCCTCAGAGGAAGAGCCCACCCGAACTCTCGCTCTAAGACCCGGCCCAGACTCTGCCCTAATCCTCCCACTGTGTCCTCAGCTCCACACACACCTGGATAGTCTTTGCAGTTGGTCCTGGGTTTGGGGCCCAGAATAAGTTCCCTTCCTACCAGTGCCTGCTCTGCACCTTCTGCCCTTGCTTCTCCCTTGCCCGTTAGACCAACATCCTATCTGCTACTTATGAATCTGACCTCTGGAACCCAGCATGGGCACATGTGTTCCCCACACATATCTTTGTATCTTTTATGCTTTTAAAGTGGGCACACTTGGCAGTACTCAGGGATCCCTCCTGGCTTCAGTCGAGAGGATCAGACCCAGGGTGGCATGGGTAAGGCTTACCTGCTGTACTGTGCTGTCCCTGCTGTCCTTGTGTGCTTGTTTCTAGCCCTCGCTTCTCCTGCTAGTGAAGGTTAAGGGTGTGCCTTAGCCGTTTGAGTACCCCAAATCAGGTCCCACCAGGCATGTAACCAATCTATTAATCCCTCGTGAAAGTGGTGTCATTGTGAGGAAGAGTTGGTACTCTTGGCTTAGCCACTCACTGGCCCAACAGCAAGCCAAGCTCCTACTCTCTGCCCCACCATGTGGGCCCCAGGGATCTCCTGATGACAAGTCAGGTATCAGGGTGCCAAGGGCACAGCTGAGGAGACCATGTGTCCCATGTATCCAAGGCTCACCCAGAGCTATGACAGGCATTGTGGGCAGGCACCGTGTGCCCAGCTGGCATGGAGAGTTTCTGAGGAGTATTTTTCTAGAGGAAGTGGTGTAAAAGCACTGAGCTAAAGGTGAACATTCTGTGTTGGCAGTTGGGGTGAGAGCATTGAGGTCAGCAGAAGGGTGTGGACAGAGCCCTGGGGCTGGCCTATGTGTGGGGAGCACATGGGAGTTGGGGGATGGCAGGAGGAAGATCCTTAGGGTGAGGCCATGCAGATGCCTGTGAGCTAATGAAGGGTGGGCTTTAGCAAAGTTAACAATATTGTGTGCATATCTGTGTGTCTGTTTTTCAAATGTCTGCCTGCCTGCCCACCCATCTGTTAGTCTGGTCATCCCTCTGCTTTCAATTCAGTAGATACTCTGAGAAAAAGTCTATCTGTCCCAGTTAATATCTCAATTATAGCCATAGGGATTGGGTGTAACCCCCACTGGGGTCCCAGAATATTATTTTAATTCTTTGGTTGCTGAATTGGAATCTCAGGCAAACCCTGCCTTCTTCTCTACTGATTTAATTGGCCCATTATTTTAAACTTTTGTATATAAGGGAATAAAAAAGTCAGTAGAATATTATATTCATCACATTCAAATTAATCTGCTTTATTACCATAAAAACATGGAGTAGAGTTGCAATATTTCCTGAAAACTTTTAATTGAACAGAGCACGGGAAGGGAGTAGCTCAACTGTTGTTTTTCACCTTCTCAGAGTGTCTGCTGGTAGTGAACCACAACTCATTAGTGTTAATTATGGACGCAAATAAAATGGCAGTTAACATGGTTCTGAGAGTTTAATTAAAGCTGAGCCTTCCCACACAGGAGCTCTCTCAAGTCCAGGGGCTTCTGCCGGAAGAACGGGGCCTTCTAGTGAGTCCTTAGCACTTTCCTAGCCCCACTGGTCGAAGGCTGCAGCTTAAGAAGGTTCATCTGTTCATCTGTCTGTCTGACAACCCAGCCACCTCTTCTGCAAAAGTTCACCTATTTGGGAGTTTTTCTTTTTCAGCCACACCTGGCAGCACTCAGGAATTAGTCCTAGCTCAATATTAGGGGCGGTGAACAGGATTTTTACCCTCATTCAAAAAGGCAAAATGCAACATGTGTTTAATATATTATTGTTAAAATGAGATGCTTTTGTGTGAGTGTTTGTTTTGGCAGGTCACTGTGTGGTGTGGCTCTCTGACTCTCACAGTTTAAAATTTTGGCTCTTTGTGTTGAACTTGTTCTCCACCCCTGCTCTATATGGTGGTGCTTGGGGAACCACATGGGATGTAGAGGGACAAACCCAAGCAAGGCAACCTTCCTATCTGCTGTACTATTGCTCCAGCCCAGCTAACTTGTTTTAAGAAGTACCATAGAATATTACTTTAAATCTGGCTCTGGAGTCTAGTATGGGTGCTCAGAACATTTAAGAAAAGGATCATTAGGAAGACTGTGCACATGGCTCCTCACAGCAGTCCTAGGAAGTGGGGGTGAGGGGACACGCTTTCATGGCACACCCTCTATAGGTTTGTTCAGGGTCATGCTGGAGGTGCTCCCTGCAGGTAAGGGACGGCCTGTGCTACCTCTGCAGTCCCTGGGAGGTACAGCCGAGTCCACAGTCAGAGTTCCTGCACCCAGAGAGGGACAGACTCCATCGGTTTGGGATCTGTTGGGTGCCCTGAGCCAAATGCAGTGTTTTCCACATGCCAGAAGCAGCTAGTGCCAGGACCTAAAGGGTGTTGGGTGACTTGGGGATTGGATTCAGGCCCAGCAGCAGCTCAAGTGGAATGAGAAATGGTTCCCATGCAGAAACTCTCATTTTGCCCTTTGTCAAAAGGTATAGATCCCCATGTGCCATCTTTGTGGTGGGCAGGTGTAGTGACTATCCACTCAGGAGTGAGAAAGAGAGGGAGAGAGAAACCAAGTATCATTTTTTAAAATTTCTCTTGGAGACTGAGACTTGCTGCTGCCACCTGAGGAGGGAGGGAAAGAAGGAGGGAGAGAGAGAAATATACTGGCCGAGGTGGCCGGGGGAAGCCCGAGTTCAATAAAGAGATAGAAACAAAGTCGGCAGCATCTCACTGATGCTTTAATTTTTAGCCACCTCCCCCATGGACTGGCAGGCACTGTTCTGGTCACTGTCCTGGGCCCCCCAAAGGTTCAAGTCTTCTCTTGTATACCTGGCATGACAGGAGGGACCAAGGGGCATGTCCAGGTTCCACTGTCATTACAGTGGAGGTATGTAAGGGACATGTCCAAGTCCAATTGCCATACAATAGGCAAGCAAGCACCTTGCTGGCCTTTACTCGCTCTCATGATAGTGAACTTCATACACTGGACATTGCTCATGCCCCATGCTTATCCACACACAGCTGGGGGAGATTTGGCTGTGGGTGCATATCTCTCCCAAGCATGAGGAGCCAGTGGGACTCACTGCCACATGGTGTTAATGTAGACCCTGGGGCCTTCATGTCTTTTGTGGATATTTTTTTGGGGGGAGGGATGTGCAGGGAACATCCTGGCAAACTGATTTCTATCCCTATTTCTGTCCCAATAAGGGCTGAGAAGCTACTGTATATGGAGGCGTGTTCAAGTAGGTAAGAAATGGTAGGTCATATGTGTGTTTGGGAGACCTGGGGCAACACATGCAGTGCCCAGTCCACTCCAGTCTCAGACTTCCAAGGCCCTGGGTGCCTCTTTCCAGTGTGACTCCCCTCCACAGGTCTTCTGGGCTGTCACTAGGGCTGCACTGCCTCATGGGCGCCCTCGTGTGGTCTCTAGTCTAGATCATGCGCACTTCTGGGTCAAAGTAAGGAAAGAGGTGGGGCGTCACTGCCCCCTCCATTCCAGGTGAAATCCTAGGTCTTTGCACACTCTGGTCCCCTGAAACTAGGGGACAGTTTGTCTTGTGGAGTCCTGATGTCACATGGACTGGTCCTAGCCAGAGGGTAACTCAGAGGAAGGCCAAACCCAGTGTGGTGCCCCAAAAGTCTCCCCAGAGTCTCCACATGAGGAGAGAGGAAAGGGAGCAGTAGTATGTTTTCAGTGGAAACTCCAGTACAGGCTGGGCTGGGGGCAGAAATACCCCTTTTCCTGCCATGCAAGCTGTGCCCCACACTCTCCCTCCTGCTCTTCTAAGGGGAGGCTGTAGATGGGACCTGCACAGTTGACTTCTGGACATTTTCCAAGCTCATTTATTGGGTTTTTTTCTCTGTATCTTATTTATACTGATCTCTGTTCCCTTCCTTACTCAGCTTAGCTGTAGGGGTTGTGTAGTAGAGATACATCGCTCTGTGTCTGAGATGGGCTGAGCTGAGAGAAGGAGAGTCCCTGAAGTGTCGGTCACCCATGGGTTGCTCCCACTTCAAAGTCCAGTACTCAGAATTGGTGATAGAAAGGCAAGTTTATTCAGGGATCAGCAGGCTTGTCCCCCCACCAACCTGCTGGGCAGTGTCCAGCTGGCATCACAGATTTGCTAAGGGGCAGGTCCGGCCATCAGCATGGTCCTCTGGTGGCCACATCCTCTTCTGCTCCTCCTCCAAAACTAAACAGTTTATAGGGTCAGTCTCAGTGTCAAGGGGAAGCAGGAAAGAGCCAAGGGAAGTGCTTGGTGGGAAGCAAGAAGGGTACATATGCAAAGTGTCTGGGAAGGAAATCCTATTTCTCTATACAGGGAACTGAACACCACAGAAGGCGTTGAAAGGGGTGGAAACCTTGAAAGGGAAACCTTGAAAGGGGTGGAGCCAGTCCACCCATGGCCTCAGAATTGCTGGCATTCTACCAGGGACACTCAGGCCTTGTGCAGGGTGGGTAGATGCTATAGCGACCCCAGCTCACTGCTTGGCCACAGCAGAAGAGGTAATACAGCACCTTATTCTTCTGACACATAAAGCACCTGCTAATCTCCAAGTGTCCACATGGGAAGGACGATCTAGTGCCAAGAAGGTACCAGGTAGGTGGGACAGGGAGAGAAGAGAGTGAGCAGGAGAGTAGAGAAAGATAGTGAGGAGTGAAGAGATATACTGGAACAAAAAAAAACTAGGTAGAGGAGACAGAAGCTAGAGGATAGCTCCAGAAACTAGAGGGAGATAAAGGAGAAGGAATATGTGCTGCAGAGAGAATGGGGAGAAAGAGGAAGAGCGAAGCAAAGCAAAGCAAAGCAAAGGAAGCAAGAAATAGAGCAAACAGAAGAGTAGAAGAGTGAGGATGAAGAGGACAGAGAGAGAAGCAGAAAGAGGTGAAAGAAATAGCAAGGAGGAGAGACTGAGCCAACAGTAGAAAGAGATAGGGGAAAGTGCATAAAACAGAACAATGAGGGAAGCAAAGAGAGCAAACAGTAAAGGAAGAAGGGGACAGTGAGGAGACCTGGGAGAAGAGGACAGAGGAGGAGTGGAGTAATGGAGAGATGGAGGAAAGAGAGGACAGAGAAGAAGATGGTGAGAAATAGGATCAAGGAATGAGAAATGAGAGAGGAATGGGTATAAAGCAAAATAAACTGAGTAAAGAGTGAGAGACAAGCTGCTTGCTTGCTTTCCATCACTTTTCCCTTTCTCCAAAAAGTTTCCAAAAGGGACCAAGGGGAACTAGAGTGAAGAGGGACTTACCTGCTGTGCCAGGAAGGCTTGAGAATGTTGCTTCTTTGAAGCACATACCCCAACCCCCAAACGTAAGGGGTGAGTAACAAAAAGCATAAGAAAGAGTGTGGAGTAGAGTGAAAGACAATGAAAAAGTGAGAATGAAAGGAGAGAGCTGTTTCTATAGAGAGGATGGGACTAGAGGAGAACCATGAGGGGTAGAGACAGTGAAAACTAAAAGAGGAGAGACATGAGACAGAAGGGAGAAAGTGAAGTAAAGAGGGATGGTGAGTAGTGAGAAGATGGGGACAAAGCAAAAAAGCATAGAGGAGAGAAGCAGAAGAGCAGAGTGAAGAGAGGGGTATAAAAAGTGAGGAGTAGAGGGTAAACAGATCAGTGAGAAGTTAAGAGTAGGAAGAGTGAGAAGGAGGAGCAGAAAGGGGTTAAATTGATTATAGGCAGAAGAAATAGAGCATAGAAAGGAGTAACAGGAAAATAGAAGAGTGAGGAGGGAAGAACAAAGAGTGAGTAAAAGCACAGAGCAAAGAGGGATGGAGATAGTGGACAACAGAAAGCAGGGAACTAGGGCCAGGAGTGGAAGAAAATAGGGAGAGAGGAAAGAGAATAGGGGAACAAACCAGGGCAAGAAGGTACAGAATAGTAAATAAATGGCAAGAAAGTAAGAAGATGGTGACAGAGCAAAGATAGTGAACAGGACCTAGAGAAGCTTAAGATGGAGCAAGGTGAATGGAACAAAGAGCAGAGTAGAGGAGTAAAGAGGGAAATAGAACAGAGACCATGGGGGAGGAGAACTCTCCTCCTGCTTTTTCAGGAATCCCTTCAGATTGTCCTTTCCTCCTAGGACCTTGCACCCCAAACAGGAAGAGGGTGTGAGGAAGAAAGGGCAAGAACAGCAAGGGGAGAGAGAAAAGAGTAAAAATAGATGGGCACAGTAAGAGAAAAGGAAGGAATATTAGTGGTGTAGAGAGAGGAGTGAAGGAAAAAGGAAAGAGCAAAGAAAGCTGGTTTGAGTGGACAGAACAGAATAATGAGAATTGAAGGGGGGAGCAGAAAGGAAAAGAGAAGGGGAAGTAGAAAGATGGAGAGAGAAGGGAAATGAGGGGGATAGTGGAGAACAGAAAGAGATTGAGCAAAGAGTGAAGAAAGACATGGAGGATAGGGAAGAGAAATAAAGGAGAACTTAGGGGAAAACAATGAAAGAAAAAGGGAAGGAAGTAAAATGGTGGATTAGAGAGAAGCCTGAGTAAGAAAAGGGATGCTTCTACAGAGAGAAAATAAATGAGAGATGAGTGAACAGGAGAGGAGAGAGAAGCTAGAGCCTGAGTAAGATGAAATGGAAGGAAGAAAGATAGAAACAGCAAAGTAAACTGAGGAGAGTAAACAGATGAGTAGAACAGGGGAAAGTGAAGAGTGGTAAACTGTGAAGAAAGAGCAAAGAAAATAAAAGAGTAAATAAAGGAATAAAGACAGAGAGAATGGAGAGTGAGGGAAACAACAGGGAAGATGGTTGCTTCCCTGTCCCCAAATGGGAAGGACTGAGAGAGTAAATAAAAGGGAGTAGAATGAGTAAAGATGGTAAATGAGGAGTATAGAGTGAGAGAACTAGTGAGCAGAGAAAAGAGGAAAGGAAAGAGTAGAGCATGAAATGAAGAGAGCCACATAAAGCGGAAACAGCAAAAGAAGAAAAATAAAGAACTTCGATGGGGGTAGAGCAAAGAAAAGTTGGAGAAAAGTGAACAGAGGAGAACAGGTAGGGAGATATAAAGGGGAGAGAGAATGGGGAGAAACTTGGTGGGAGACAGTAAAAGCAAAGAGGAAAGGATTTGAAGAGTGGAGAATGGTAACTAGAGAGTGAGAAAGAGTAAAAGAGCTGTTTCTGCAGAGAGAAAGAGGAGAGAACAGAATGAAAAGGGCAAGGAAGGAGGAAAGTTAAGAAAGCATAAGATAAGGCTGAAGAGATAGCACAGTGGCATTTGCCTTGCAAGCAGCCGACCCAGGACCTAAGGTGGTTGGTTTGAATCCCGGCATCCCATATGGTCCCCTGTGTCTGCCAGGAGCTGTTTCTGAGCAGATAGCCAGGAGTAACCCCTGAAAGTCGCCGGGTGTGGCAGAAGAAGAAGAAGAAGAAGAAGAAGAAGAAGAAGAAGAAGAAGAAGAAGAAGAAGAAGAAGAAGAAGGAGGAGGAGGAGGAGGAGGAGGAGGAGGAGGAGGAGGAGGAGGAGGAGGAGGAGGAGGAGGAGGAGGAGGAGGAAGAGGAGGAGGAGGAGGAGGAGGAGGGAGAGGAAGAAGGAGAGGAAGAAGAAGGAGAAGGAGAGGAAGAAGAAGGAGAAGGAGAGGAAGAAGAAGAAGGAAGAAGAAGGAGAGGAAGAAGAAGAGGAAGAAGAAGAAGAAGGAAGAAGAAGGAGAGGAAGAAGAAGAAGGAGAAGGAGAGGAAGAAGAAGAAGGAGGAAGAAGAAGAAGGAGAGGAAGAAGAAGAGGAAGAAGAAGGAGAGGAAGAAGAAGGAGGAAGAAGAAGGAGAGGAAGAAGAAGGAGGAAGAAGATGAAGAAGAAAGCATAATGGAGAGATAGCATAGTGGTAGGGTGTTTGCCTTGCATGTTGAAGGATGGTGATTCGAATCCCAGCATCCCATATGGTCCCCTGAGCCTGCTGGGGGTGATTTCTGAGCATAGAGCAAGGAGTAGCCCCTGAGCGATGCCGGGTGTGACCCTCCCCCTCAAAAAAAAAAAAGAAAGCATAAGATTACTAGAAAGTAGAAAGTGAGGAAAGGGAGAAAGTGGATACAGGGAGGGGCTTGAGAAAGGAGAATACTAACAGGAGAAAATGAGAGTAGTGAGGATTGATGAAAGAGAAGTGACAAGTGGTGATAAGAAAGAAAAGGAGAGATGGAAGAAAGAAAACTGGGTAAAGGAAAGTGAACAGAAGTGTAGAACAGTGAGGAGTAAAGAAAGAAGGAGATAGGAACAGAGGAACAGAAAGTGGGGAATGAAGGGAAAGAAAGGGAGCAAGGAGTGAAGAGATAAGATAGAGAAAGGGAGATAGGGAAAGAGATAGGGAGCAAAGAGGGGACAGACTATAAGAGTTAGGAGAGAAAGAAACCAGAATGAGAGGGGAAAAGTGAAAAGAATAACTAGACAGAAGAGTAAGTGGGGAGAGGACAGTGAACAGAAAGGCAAAACATTAGGCATGGAGGAGGGAAAAGCTTAAGGAACAGAGTGAAGTGAAGCATGAGAAAACTAGAAATCAAACATGGAGAAGAGAGGGTCAGAGGGAGATAGGGAAGAGAAATGAAGGGCAAGGTCATGGAAAAGATGAAAAGGAACAAGAAGGGAGAGAAGAATGTGTAAAAAAAGATGAAGATAAAAATAGAGAAGATAAGAATGAGGAGGGAGAGAACAGTGAGGACTAAAGAAAGAGGGAACAGAGAAAGAGTAGAAAGGAGACATAGGAGTAGAACAAAGAAAACTGGCTAGGAAAGTGAACAAGAGAGAGTAAGGAAAGAAGAGGGAAAGATAACAATGAGAAAAGGCAAAGAAAGATGAGAGAGATGAAGAGATAGAATGAGGGGGTAGAGAAAACAAAACTGGGTAAGTAAACAGAAAACAAGAGAAAATCTAGAGGACAGAGTAAGGAAATAGAAGAGATCAGAGAAGAGGGAGGAGGAAGAGTGCAGGAGGGGAGAAAGAAACAGACTGGCAAGGAGTAGAGAGTGGGCAGGTAAGTAGGACAGTGAGAAGTCAAGTGAGGATAGAGTTGTAAAGGAAGACAGGAGAAAAGCGAGAGGAAAGAGCAAGGTAAATTAGGTGAGAGTGGGGGAGGACTTAAGCATTGTGCCAGGAATCCTGGCAGGAGAAGCCAAAGTGAAAAGAGACTGGGTGAAATGAGAGGAAAGGTAGGCATAAGGGAGAAATGGATCAGAAAGAGATGGCAAGCAGTGGAAAGAGAGGGATAGAGAATAGAAATGTTGGTGGAATGGACAGAATAGTGAAGGAAGGAAGCAAGAAGAGAATAAAATGAGGAGAAAAAGTAAAGAAGAAATAGAGTTTCTGAAAGAAGATAAGGAAGAAGGAACAGAAGGGTGAGAAAAGAGTGGAGCTGACTCAAAGTCTAAGACTGTCACTTCTTCACGGGATCTCCCAGTACAGACTATTACCCCCCCCCTTTGGGAGGTCAGGACCCCCAATCAGAAGTGGATGAGAGATAAAAGGAGTGAAGAAAGAGAAAGAGAGAAAGAGAAGTGAGGGACACAGTGGAGAACAAACAGGGGGTTGAGGAAGGAGAGATGAAAGAAATAGAAGAAAGAGTAAATAAGCAAGAGAGCAAGAAGATGGAGCAGAGGGGAGATGTAAGGAAAGAAAGACAGGGAGAGAGAACTGGGGAGTGAGAGAACTAGAACAGGAAGGACTATTTATTGCTTTCCAGCAGGCCCCTGCAGCCCAAACAAGGAGGGATGACAGACAGTAAAGACAGTGGAAGAATGAAGAGAGGAGGAGATGGAAAAGAGTAGAGTGGAGGAAAGAAAGTGAGGGAGCTAGAGCAAGAGTTGATAGAGAAACTTTGTGTGAGGGAACAGAGAAAAAAAAAAAACACAGGGCCGGAGAGATAGCATGAAGGTAAGGCATTTGCCTTGCATCTTGCATGCAGAAGGTCGGTGGTTCGAATCCCGACATCCCATATAGTTCCCCGAGCCTGCCAGGGGCTATTTCTGAGCTTAGAGCCAAGAGTAATTTCTGAGTGCTGCCGGGTGTGACCCCAAAACAAAACAAAACAAAACAAAAACAAACAAAAAACCCAACAACAACAGGTAGAAGTGAAGCAAGAGGAAGAGGAAGATAATAGGAGCAGGGAAGGAAAAAACAGTAGCAAAAGGGGAGCAAAGGAAGGAGAGAGAGTAGGGAAATAAAGGAAATGAAGGAAGAAGAGTGAAGAAATATGGCAAGAAAGTGAAAAGGTGGAAAGGTGAGAATAGAACAAGCTGAAGGGAGAGAGATGGGTGTAGAGACAGGGAGGAGAAAGAGCAGAAATATAAAAAAAAGATGGCAGAACAGAGCAAAGAAAGCAAGGAAGGATATGGATGACAGCAGAGAAACAGGGAGAGTGAAAAAAGCTCTTTTATAGAGAGAATGGGAGAGAGTGAAGAATGTGAGAAGATAGAGGACGGGGAAGTAGAGGTGAATATACAGAAGAGTAGAACATGGAATAGTGAAGAAAGAAGAAGGGGGAAAATAAGCAACAAGGGGGAGCAAGGGAAACAGAACAGGGGGTTCTAAGGGCCTGAGAAAGGAAAGAATAGGGAGGAATAAATGGATAGGGAAAATGGGAGGTGAAGAGATTACTAGAAAGTAAAAGAAGGAGAAATACAAGGGAAGAAATAGAACAGCTGAAAATTAGGAAGAGATAAAGTAATGAAAGATGGAGAGAAAAATAGGGGAGAGGGAACAGAGAAAGGGCAGAAATGAGACAGAAATTACAGAAAGCAAAAAGTGAGGAACAGGGAAATAGAACAGCCTAAGCAATAGGAAGGAGAACAGAAAAGGAATTGAGCAAAGAGTGAAGAAAGGAGGGAACTAGGTTAGTAGTCCTGGAGTGGAGCTGGGGAGAAGAAAGGAGAATTTAGAGGAACAGAAAATCTATAGAAGAAGGAGGAAGGAAAGAGTGAGAAAGATAGGGAGATAGGGGAGGAGAAAATGAAATAGCATAGCAAGGAATTGGGGACTGGAGAGATAGCACAGCAGTAGGGCAATTGTCTTGCACACAGTCAATCCAGGATGGATGGTGGTTTGAATCTCAACATACCATATGCCCCCCCCCATGTCTGCCAGGAGTGATTTCTGAGTACAAAGCCAGGAGTAACCCCTGAGTGCTGCCAGGTATGACCCAACCCCCCCCCCCCAAAAAAAGAATAGCAAGAAATGGAGAGATAGAGAAGATAGACATATAGGGATAGAAGGCAGCAAGAAAAGAAAGGGGGAAAAGAGAGGAGGAAACAGAATAAGGAAGGCAAGATAAAGAGAGTAAAAAGTAAAGAAAGACTGGAGAGAGAACTGGAGAGCAGAAGGGGGATTGACTAATGAGTGGAGAAATGGGATAGAAAAATAGGGGGATTATATATGAGTTAGGAGACAAGGACTTAGAACAGCTGAAAGAGGAGAATTAGAGAAAAATGAAAGAGTATAGAATCAAGTAGATAGAGAGATCAAAAAAGGGATGGGAGAGCAGTAAGGGAATGAGAGAAAAGGAAATGGAACAATGAGAGAGCTGGAAAGAACAGCGTGAATGGACAAGAGAAAATGGAAGGAGATAAAGAGTGAGGAATAGTGAACGGAAGGTAAACCAGTGGGATGTAAAGAGAGAAAAGGGAAGGACACGGAGTAAGAGCAGCACAGGGGAGCAAGAAAAGGAATGAGAGAAGAGGAAGAACCATGAGGAGAGGCAAGAAGCAATGAAAATAAAGAGCTGGAGAGTAGAAGGGAGATACAGGAGTAAGAAAAATGACAAGAAAGTGAGGATAGAAAGCGAGGATAGCAAAGAAAAATGGTATCTAAACAGAAGGGAGGGAGAGTAAAGAGAAAAGGAATTCAGGAATAAAGAGGGAGTAAAGACCGGAGAGAATGAATATAAATAGCCTGGAGAGAGTAGAGCAAGGAATGAAGGAAATGGAGAAGGAAGTGGAGAGATGGAGGTGAACAAAGAAAAGGGCAGGGGGAGGTATGGAAGGAAAGAAGGTGGAAGATGAGAAGGAAATAGAACAGTTAGGACTAGAGAAAAAATTAAGAAAGAAAAAGGGATACTGGGAAGATTACAGTGAACAGAAGAGCAGAATAGAGAGGATGGAGAGTGGAAAGGAAGGAGGAAAAGAGGAGCAAGGAGGGAGAGTGGAGAAAGTGGAGTGAGAGGGAAAAGGGGGCAGAGAGAGGAAATGGAAATAGAAAAAGATAGGGCAGTGAAAGTTGGGGAAAGAGGAGAGAGTTGGAAACAGCAAGGAAATAAAACAGCTGAGATAAGAGAGGTAGGAACAGGAGAGGTAGAGAGGAGATAAAGAAGAAATCAGCAGGCAGGAGTGTTAGGCTATTCCTTATTTTACCCAAAACAAAGATCATCCCAGGTTTCTTTTTATCTGTTTATTTACAACTGAGTTTTACCTCAAACAAAGATAATCTCTGGTTCCTTTCTATCTATTTGTTTACAACTTGTTTTACCCCAAAACAAATTGTTTTACATGTAAACTAGGGCAGGAGTGGCTCAGGATAGCCTGAGCCATTGGTTTTTACTGTCATACCTGGAGGAGGTCTCTGTACTCAATAAAAATAATTCTGGCAGGCAGCTGGCTCTTGATATGGTATAGAAGATTGTCAGACTACACCTGTTTCATCCTCAGCCTAGTCTGCTTTAGATTCATTCATCCAGAATTGGAAATACAGTCCATGGGGCGATTTTACAGAAGAGGAGAGCAGGAGGGGAAGAGAAAAGAAAATGGGGTAGAAAGTGAAGAGAGAAGGAAATATCAAGGTGTAGGTATAAGTAAAGAGAGCTGTGGGGCCGGGAAGGTGGCGCTAGAGCTAAGGTGTCTGCCTTACAAGCGCTAGCCAAGGAACGGACCGCGGTTCGATCCCCCGGCGTCCCATATGGTCCCCCCAAGCCAGGGGCGATTTCTGAGCACATAGCCAGGAGTAACCCCTGAGCGTCAAACGGGTGTGGCCCAAAAACCAAAAAAAAAAAAAAAAAAAAAAAAAAAAAAAAAAAAAAAAAGAGAGCTGTGGGGAAAAAGTGGGGAAGAAAAAAAGAGACAGATGACAATAGAGGGAAGAAAACTGGGTAGAGGAAAGAGAACAGTATAGAAAGGAGAAGTGAAGAATGAGGGAGATGAAGGGTGAGAAGAATAAAGGACTGACTAAATAGACAAGAGGTAGAGGAGAAGGGGGAAAAGGCAAAGAAAATTAAAGAAAGAGAGGGAAAGAGGATAGAGCAAAGAGGGAAGGAAACAGAATAGCTGAAAGAGAGAAGGGAAATGGGAAGAAGATACTGTAGGGCTAGGGAAGAGATGAGTGATGAAGTATAGTGAAAAAAAGGAGAGATGAGGATAAAGCAAGGGCGCCTGAACGAAGGGAGTAGAGAAAGAGGGAGATAGTGGAAAGGCAAATGGAAGAAAGAAAAGAGTAGAAAGGGAGAGAAAAGGGAGTAAAGACAGGAAGGAGGGAAAGTAAAATGTGAGAAGGTAGAGTCAGGGAAGATGGCAGAGAGGGGAGTTAGCAAAGAGAACTAGAAGTAGAAGTGTGTAGAACCGGAAAGGTGAAGAAAGATAAAGGAAAGAGAAGCTAGAAAGTACAAGGAAATAGAATAGTTGAGAGAGTGGAAAACACAAAGGGTGGGATAAAGGAGTAGGGAGATGGGACCCAGAAGTGAAGAAAGAAGTAGAGAAGGGGCCGGGCGGTGGCGCTAAAGGTAAGGTGCTTGCCTTGCCTGCGCTAGCCTCGGACAGACCGCGGTTCGATCCCCCGGCGTCCCATATGGTCCCCCAAGCCAGGAGCGACTTCTGAGCGCATAACCAGGAGTAACCCCTGAGCGTCACCGGGTGTGGCCCAAAAAACCAAAAAAAAAAAAAAAAAAAAAAAAAAGAAGTAGAGAAAAGGGAGGAAAGGTAGAGAAAAGGAGGACTGGGTTGTGGAGAGAGGAGAAAGTGAGAGGATGGGGATTAAGAAATAAAACTAGTTAGAGGATAGAGAAAGGCAGCAGATGAAAGAAATGAGGAAAAAGAAAGGTTAGGGGGACAAATGGAACAAAGAAGGGGAGATAGAACAGCTAGGGAAAGTAAAGAATAAGAGAGAATAGACCGAGTGGGGAAGAGGAGAGAGAAGGAAAGATTTGGGGCCAGAGAAAAGAGCAGTGTATAGGGACTGAAAGAGTGATAGAGAAAAGGGGAGAGGAGAGTGATAGAGATACAGAGAGAAATGTAACAGAACAGTCAGGATTGGTGGCAGAGAAAATGGAAAGAGATGGGGGTTAGAGGGAAAAAGACTGGGAGGAAAGAAAAAAGCTAGAAGAGAGTGAGGAAAATAGAAAAGAACAAGAGCAGAAAGGAGGGAACAGTGGAAATGCAGAAAGGAGAAGACTTCAAGGAGTAAAGAGAGGAGATGAGGCTTGTTTTTGAGAGAAAGAGAGATAAAAGAGAAGAGAAAGGGGAAGGCTCAACTGCTGTGTCAGGATTCCTTGGAGAGACTATTACCCCCCTTTTGTGATTGCTGGGCCGTGAATAGGAAAGTATTGAGGGAGAAAGATTACAGAAAAGTTGGAGAGGGAAAGAAAAGGGGTTGGTGGGGTTGGGAGTAGAAAGAGTTGAGGAAGAGTAGAGTAGTATAATGGAAGAGAGAGGTGTCTACTCTAGAGCAGACTGAGGGAGGTGAGAAGTGTACATTGGTGAAGAGATAAGGTTAGAATATTATAACTATTTCTCATGTTGATTCAATAAAGTTTTGTTCTTCTTTATTGTTTCTTTTTTTTTTTTTTTTGTGCCACACACAATGCTCAGAGGACTATGTGGGATGCTAGTAATGAACCCAGGTTTGCCCTATGCAAGGCAAACACCCCTCCCACTGTTACTATCACTCTGTCCTCCCACCAATAGTTTAAAAAAGGAGTTTGGAAGTAAAGGAACCAAATAGTGAAAATTGAAGAAATGGGAAAGTAAGAAAGGAGGAGACAGAGCAAGGAAACAGTGAGCTATTTCTGCAGAAAGAGTAGAGAGTATAGAGCAAAGAATGGGTCAGAGGGAAATGGGGAAGAAAATAAAGGTGAGCAGAGAAAGGAGAGAAGGGAGAAACAGATTAGTAGAGCAAGGGCTGGAAAGAAGAAAGGGAGGTGAATGGAACAGTTAGGATTAGAGAAAGAGAAGAGACAGTAAGGGGTGAAGAGAAATGGAAAGATAGGAGAGGTGTGGGTAGAGAGAAAAAAATTGGGTAGAAAAGAATTTGAGGAGGGAGTGGTGTGAGGTGGAGACAGGAGGTCTGCAGAAGGGGAAGTTAAAAGAGGACAGTAAAGGGTAGAAAGACCCATCTAGAGTGCAGAGGAAAGAATAAGAGGGGAGGAAAGAGGGAAAATAAAAGGGTGTGGGTGGGGAAGAGGAGTGGAGTAAAGAAAAATGCTGATAGAGAAAAGCATGGAACTGTAGGAGAGGAAATATGTATGAAACAGAACAGCAAGGAGAGTGGGAGAGTGAGGAGAAAAAGAATGGAGAGAGAGCCAAGGAAGGAGGGAGAGAGCAAAAAGGGAAGGAGAATAGGGGAGAAGTGAGGAAGAAAGAGTAAAGAGATAGAGAGGAAATGGGAGGGCCTGAAGGAGAGTGAGAAGAAAGGAGAAAAAAGGGGAAAGAGTGGAAAAGGAGGGGCACAGGGGAGCAGAGCAAAGAAAGAAAGGAGTAAAAGGAAAGTGGAGAGAAGAACAGAAAATGATGAGGTGGTGAGATGGGAGCAGAGCAAGGAAATAGAACAGCTGAAGGAGGAAGATAGTGGAGAATAAAGAGAGGGTGAGCAATGAGTGAGAAAAGGGGCAGAAAGAGGTGGAAGGAAATAGAATAGCCAGGAGTCCAGGGATGAAAATGGAGTGAAGGGAGCAGAAACAGTGAGTACAAAAGGCCAGGAATGAGTAGAGCAAGGAGTGCAGAAAATAGAGCTGCTGAAAGAAAAGAGGAAGCAGGGGGAAAGCAGGAAAGGAAAGAACAGGAAGGAGAAACAGAGTGGAAAGAAGGCAGGAGAGACTGGAATGGGGAGGACTCGCCAGCTGAGTCAGAGACCTGGGTATATCATTTATGTCCTGAGGTATCAAGGACCTCAAATCCCAAACAGGAAGGGGTGAGAGGGAAAAGGAACTAAGAAAGAAAAACGAGGAATGAAGTAAAAGGATGGGGACAAGAGAAAAGATGGATAAATGGGGATACAGTTAAAAAAAAACCCAGAGAGAAGAGAGAGAAACTAGAGGATAGAAGAAGGAGGGAGACAGTAGAGAACACAAAGGGGGGAAGATGGAGAGAGAACAGAGAAAGGAGAAGAGGCAGAGGATAGTATAAGGAAAGAGAGCATGTAAGAATGAGGGAAATAGCAGTGAGGACTAGAGACTGGGAGGAAAGAGAGGTGTTTTCTGCAGAGAGAAGGGGAGAAAGGGGAACTAAGAGGATTAATGGAAGATGGTGAGGAAGTGCGAAAGACTCCAGAGGAAGATAGGGAAGAGAAGTCGAGCACATACAAAGGAGGGGAATTCTAAACATGAAAACAGGGAAAGAGGAGAGGGAAGAACAGCAAGAGGGAGAAAGCGAAGAAGACTGCATAGAAGAGAGTCAACTGGAAAGGAGAAACAGAGGACAGAGTAGTAAGGAAAGAGGACAGCTAAAAAAGAAGAGAAAGGGGGCTTGTGGAGAACAGGAAAGGAGATTGAGTAAGGAGTACAGAAGACAGGGCTAAGAAAAGAGCTTGAAGAGAAGGAATAGAACAGTTGGGAAAGAGTATAAGGAGGAGTAAGAAGGAGGGGAGTGAACAGAAAGAAAGGGGCAGAAGAGAAATAAAGAATAAAAGGGAGAGCAAAGGAGAGTGCAGAGATGCTCAAAAAGGAGAGTAGAAGTGAAGAAAGAAGAGTAAAGTAGGAGCCAGAAGGGAAGGAAATAGAACAGCTGAAAGAGTATAAGGAAGGGTGTGGGGAGAGCAGGAGCAGGCAGAGAGCAGAGGGGGAGAAGCAAAAAGGAAAAATTATTTATATTAAATAATAATGGAGAAAATGTTATTTTCTGGAGGAAGATAGAAAAGATAGGAAGATAGAAGATAGAAAATGTTATCTTCTGGAGGAAGATAGAAAAGAAAGGAAGATAGAAAGATTCCCCTATCTTGATAGGGGAACTTAGCAAAGAGAGAGGGAAGAAAAGAGGGGTCAAAGAAAGAGAAAACAACTGCAAGGAGTGAAGAATGAGCAAGGTGAAGTGGAAGAAAGGGGAGAGAGGTGAGGGACAGAGGAAAGCAAAGTGGATAGAGTGAATAGAAAAGCAGGGAGAAGCAGAGAAAGAGGAAGGATCTGAGAGAAAAAAGGAGTGGGACAGAAAAGACAGAAAAGGAAAGAACACTAAATAGGAGGGAGGTCCAGGAGGAGAAAGAGAGCGAGGGACAGAGAGTACAGGGGATGCCTGGAAGCCCAGGAGAGCCATGGATGACTGGATTCCACACTCCAAACAGGAAGAAGGGAAAGAGGTGGATAGAGCAAGGAAAGGAGCAGAGGGAGGTGAAGAAGAGAAGTAAAGGTGAGCATAAAGGCAGGGAAGAGAGGGGAGGACAGAAAGGAGAGAGTGAGGGAAACAAAGAGGCTGTAGAAAGACAGTGAGGGGTGAGTGGAGGGAGGAAAGAGCTGTTTCTGCAGAGAATGGGAAGAGAAGAGGAAGAGCTGAATAGAGAAGGGGGTGTTGAGGACAGTGAGCAGAGAAGAAAAAGAGACTCACCTGCTGTGTCTGGAGAGACCCCTTGAAGAGTAAGGAGTGGAGAGAAGGGGGTTAGAGAAAAGAAAAGAGGTGGAAGAGAATGAACAGGAGAGGAAGGGAAATGGGATAGTGAAAAGCATAGATATGTGGACAGAGCCAAGAAAACTGGGTCTAGAGGAGAGTGAACAGAAGAGAAAAGGGGAGGAGAGGGGTGAAGGAAAAAGAACACTGAGGAGAGATGGCATACAGCAAAGAGGGGGGCAAGAGGAAGAAATCTGGGGAGAAGAGGGAGAAGAGGAGAAAGAGATGAGGGAAGAGTGAGGAGGAGAGCAAAGAAAACAACAGTGCAGAGTGAAGAAAGGGGAGAAGGGAGACTGAGGCTGGAAGCAGAATCATGGGGTGAGAAGTCACTCACTTGCAGAAGTCACTCACCTGTCCTTGTCAGAAGCCTGAGCCAGGCCACTTCTGCTTCTGTGTAGGGTCTCAAGCCCCAGTAAAAACTTTATTACCCCTGTCTGATTGCTGGAGTGTCAAGAATTTTGCTGGTCAAGAGGCCACTCAAATCTGGACTGTACCCTAAATTCACACCAGACAGGAGCCGCTGAGCATGAGGAGCAGGGCCACTTTTGAGGTGAGGGCCCCTGGCTCTGGTGGGTGCATGCAGATCCGCCCCCCACCCCCACAGAGGCACCCAGGTAGCCGCTTTGCTTTTTGTCTCCAGCCCTGCCCCATCGCTCACCCTGACAGCCACAAACGCCTATTTATTTGCCAGCTAACTTCCCTGCGGTTTAATATCCCCTTGAATTACTGTGCCATCTCTCTCCAGTTCCATTTGATTATTTTTCACATTTACAAACATGAACACAATTACGCGGGGATGAGCCCCACCCGAGCCAGTCCCTGAAATTATGTCTCGGCAGGATTGGGGTAGAAATGCAGGAGACAGTAAATGGCTCCAGAGGAGGAGAGGTGCTGAATAATTAATCCAGCCGCTCCCCGGGAGCCTGCTTTATAAATCTGTCCCAACCTTCATTTGTTTGCGATGGCGTGTTGTGTGTGTGTGTGTGTGTGTGTGTGTGTGTGTGTGTGTGTATTTTACAGAGGCAAATATTTAAAAATAGAGAATAAGTAACATCCTAGAAGCAGTGGTGGGGGGAGTTGGTGAGAGGGAAAGCAAATGGTTTCAGCCAAGAACTCCTTACCTGGGCCTAACCGGGTGTGGTTGCACGAGGAAGACTCGAAGGGGCACATTCAGAATGTTCTAGAACCCTCCCTTCCCGTAGGCTGGATTTACAGAAATCACGCAGAAGAAGGGGGCTGAAGGATCCCAGTCACGTGGGGCCCAGATTCCCATCTTAGTAGTGAAGGAACGATGGTTCATCAAGGGGTGTCCACACCAGTGGGACCCAGCCCGCTGGTGCTGGTGCTGAGGTTCCCCATGGAGAACGTGCTCCTGGTACTTCTCATTCACGTTAGTGAGGACTGTTTACCATGAGCCTATTTCTGGATATTTGTATCTCTCCTAAGCAATACACTTGGCATGTCACAGAGGGAGTCAGTGTAAGACAGTGTCAGTACTTGGCAGATTCTCAGAAGGTGCTGCATGCAGAGCCAGGGGTGAAACTTCCAGAATAAGACAAAAAGTCCTGTCCCCATCCATGCTGAGCTCTAGAAAACACTATGGGGCCACAGAGCCTGTCTGGAGCTGGGCGTCAGCAGAATGAAGGAATAGGCTGCCTCTGGGGTCTGTCCAAGAGGGCCCGAGTTGGCCCAGCCTGAGAAACAGGGCAAGGCTTCCCCCAGGGGTGCATTGAGCTGGGCAGCAAGCTGGAGTCTCTTCCCAGAAGACCATGACAGTCAAGGTGGGGTTGACACCTCAAATCTGCAGATCTGTTCTCCCCCCAGGGGGTTAAGGAGACTAAAGGAAACCCTTGGTATTTCTAATCACTCTCCTGGTGAACAGGGCTCCAACCTATCCTTACACAGACCCCACATAAGGCCTGGCACCCCTGAATCCCATTGCCCCTTGGGGAACTTGCCATCTTACTGGGGCTGCAGGAAACTAGCACAGAGGTGGTCAAGGCGACAGCCCCAAGGGATGCCTGGTGCTCACCACCTTAAGCTGCCCCCCAAAACTGCTCCAACTTGGCAGAGAACTGCTGCTAAGCTACTGGGACTCTGCTCCTGCTGGTCACCTGCAAGACATGCTTGAACATTTCACTCTCACAGTGTCACAGCTCAGACATCCCCCAGATCTGGATCCCTGGTAGCCGTGAGGATGGCTTAGCAGTGCTACAACTGCTATGAGACTCTGAGACAGACCCCCTATTACCACAGGCTGCTGGATTCCAGCCCCATAAGACCCTGGTGTGCATGGTCCAGGCCCAAGTGATAATCCCAGTGAGAATCAAAGCGGTAAACAGAGTCATGGATAGAGTTTGCAGTGCCCCCCTTCTCTGCAGTTGCTATCAAGGAGACTGGAACTTTCCCCCCACAGTGAACTGAGCTGCATCAAGAGATGAGAGAAGTAGACAGAAGGCAAGGCCTTCCAAACTTTCTAGGCAGAGCATCTCTCCTGGAGTGAGGTACTGAGAGGGAAAGATCTTTAAGGACAGAGAAAATATGAGAAAAATTCACACAGAAATCATCCACCTATCTAAGGATCTAAGAAATCATCCACCTATCTAAAGGAGCAGTTTGTACCATTTGGTGTCCAGAAAGTGAAGCAGTGAGCTTGGGAATGAGGTAAAGGAGACCAACAGAAAAGAAAAAAAAAAAACAACAGATTTTGGCAAAGTGAAGAAAAAGGTGATATTTATGGCACCAAAGGATCAGTGTCCACATGGATGTTGGGATTCTAAGGGGTGGGGGGGAAGGTGGTGGTTAAAGAAGCAGTAACTGGAACTCACCCCATTTTGGGAGAAAAAAGACCCAGGCCCAGTAAGCTCTGAGCCTCAATAAAAAAACAAAAAGCAAATAACAAAACTCAGGGGCTGGAGCAACAGGACAGCAAGGAGGACATTTGCTTTCCATACAAATAACCATGGTTCAATTCCTGCCATACCTAAGGTCCCCCAAGCACTACCAGGAATGATTTCTGACAGCAGTCAGAGGCAAGACCTGAGTATTGAAAACAAAATAAATAAAAATAAAACAAGACAGAACCCAAGATAGAATGTGAAGTGGCAGACAGAGAATCCTAAAAGCAGTGAGAAAAAGCAAAGGCTCACACGGAAGGGAGTCCCCACCCCAACACTGGTCTCATCCATGAAAAGTACCACACCAGGTGCTCCTGCTCCACCACAGTGAGGGCTCAGATCAAGTGGCACAAGTGGCACACGTCGCACAAGATTTTTTTTCCTCTCTGACAAACAGTAGTGATAGGAACTCATAGACCGTTCACTTGTCAAACTATTTCTGAAAAAAGTTACTTGTGTTCTTTTTTTGTTTTGGGCCACACGCTGCTGTTTTTAGGGCTCACTCCAACCTCTGTGCTCAGTGTTCACTCCTGGCAGTGCTCAGGAGACCATATAGGATGTTGCAGATTGAACCTGGGTCAGTCACATGCAAGACAAGTGCCTGGCCCCTAAAAGGTCTTTTCTAAGGGCCAAAGAAAACCCACAAAAACACAAAACATGGGAAAGGAGAGAGTCATGGTTGTGCTATAACAAATGCAAGACTGACTCACTCTACCATGATATTAGCTGAAAGCGTTCATTCATGTCTACTTCATGGTAAAAGCAAGACAGAAAGAAGGAATCCCTATATACCTAGAATATGACTGGGTGTTTCCATGGACTCACATGGAACCTGATCACATATAAAAGCCAAGAATCAAATCAAGGGAGAAATAAGACCAAAGAAACCAAGAGAAACCCCCAAACCCTCATTGGAACAAATAGCAAGTTCCTTTCCCATCTCCAGTCCCCTAAATCCAATGGCTTATGCCCTGGAGAGACATGATGAGTCACAAGCCATCATCTTTCAGCTTCAAACTCAATCCCTGGCACCATGGGGAAAAGGAGAAAGCCTAGGGCCCGAATTCACCAAAAGGAACAGGGTCCTACATCAGGAAAAATCCTATGGGCTCCTGGTCAAGTAACAGAGGTGACATGGCACAGGAAATGAAGAGGACTTGGTCACACTAATAACACAAGCTCCACAGCTGGAAGAGGTGAAGGGTTCACACAGCAGCTATTGTGACACCTGAGAAGCCTGTTAACACCAAGAGGCAGGGGAGGAGGAGATGCTGACGGTCACCCTCTTGCTGCACACAATTCAGGAGGGAGAGAGGCAGCTCCACACGGAGACAAACCCTCTCCTGCCTCACACCTCACACCTTCCTCCCAGTGACTGTCCCTTCTCAGAACAATTTCTAATCTAAGGCTTTGGAGAGAGCTCAGCCCTCTCAGAGCTGCTGGGAGCAAGTCCCAAGCATCATTGACTATGGCCCCAAACAAAACCAAATAAGGAATGAGAAGACCTGGGTTTACTTACCATGCCCCCCCCACATGATTCCCTTCCTTTCTCCAGAAAGTACAGGGGCTGGGGTATGGGTGCAGGAGTGGAGCCAAGAGTCTTTTCAGATTACATGCCACAAAGGTAGAAATCTGTGGTAGAAAACGAAAGCTGGGAAACAAACGTTTGAAAAACAACATACTCTTAGATAACTACTGGGCCAAGGAGGAAATCAAATAATTCTTAGAAACAGATGGGAACACAGAGCAAGACAAAACAAATGTGGTGCTGAGAGAGAAGGACACAGTGAAACTCAACAGGAAACCAGCAAAACCCCCTTCACTACCTTCACTCACAAGGGACTAGAGAAAGAACAACTCAAACCTCACATTGAGCGCAGGAAGGGAGTCCTGAAAATCAGAGTGGAAATAAAACAAACAATGAAGACAGACAGTGCAAAAGTCTGGAATCAACAGCTGTTCTCTGAAAGAAAAAAACAAGGGCCTTTTCTAAAACTCTTTGCTAGATAACAGAGGACAAATCAGCAGTGAAAGGGGGGAATAAAGCTTTAACAGATGCTGATCTCAAACAGCCACTACAGAGGATTTTATAGCTCCGAATCAGAGTGCCTGCGAGAAGTGAGTGAACTTCTAGAATCCCACTATTTCCCAAGGAAGATCTAGAGATTCTGAGTGGGACAATCACAAGAAATAGTAATCAGAAATAAGCCCCTTTCTCTCATACACACCCCCTAGAAATAAAAGTCCAGGCTCCAAGTGTATTACTATTTTCCAGAGAACCTGAACAAGCTTGTCCACAAAAAGGAAGCAATAGGAATTCTTCCATTTTCTATGAAGGGTGTATTAAAATACACCCTAATACGAAGAGCAGACGAAGACAAAATAAAATTACTTGGCTGCAGATATTGTACAGGTGCTCACCTTGCACACTTGATTCTGGTTTGATTCCAGCACCTCAAGCACTGCCAGGAGTAACCCCTGAGTACATATTAAAGAGTAAGCCCTAAACGCAGACCCAAGCCCCAGCCCCACCCAGGAAAATTAGAGATCAGTATCCTCCGTGAACACAGATGCGTAGCTTCTCAAAAAAATCATAGTGAATGGAAATCAACAATACCTGAAAAGAGTCATGCCTTACGACCAATAAAGATAATTCCAGGGGTGCTAGGATGGTTCTCCGGAAACAAATCAAGTAATTGGACACACTATACCAGCAAAAGGAAAGAGAAAACTACATTTTCTCATCAGTAGATGTGGAGAATGCTTTTGACAAGAGCCAAAGTCTCAGAATAAAAACTTTCAACGAAAGGGCGAGGACCTTAGTAATAATATAGGCCATGGCCAACCAACTTATCACTGACATCACATACTCAGTGGTGAAAAGGAAAAAGTGTTTCCAGGGGCCAGAGAGATAGTGTTAGAGGTAGGGTGTTGGCCTTGCATGCAGAAGGACGGTGGTTTGAATCCCGGCATCCCATATAGTCCTCTGAGCCTGCCAGGAGCGATTTCTGAGCATAGAGCCAGTAGTAACCCCTGAGTGCTGCCGGGTGTGACCCAAAAACAAAAAAGTGTTTCCTGGGGCCGGGCGGTGGCGCTGGAGGTAAGGTGCCTGCCTTGCCTGCGCTAGCCTAGGACAGACCGCGGTTTGATCCCCCGGCGTCCCATATGGTCCCCCAAGCCAGGAGCGACTTCTGAGCGCATAGCCAGGAGTAGCCCCTGAGCGTTACTGGGTGTGGCCCAAAAACCAAAAAAAAAAAAAAAAAAAAGTGTTTCCTCAGAGATGGCAAAGATCAAGGGTGTACAATCACCACTGTTATTCAACATGGCATTATAAAGCCCAGCTACAGCAAACTAGGAGAGAGAGAGAGAGAGAGAGAGAGAGAGAGAGAGAGAGAGAGAGAGAGGGGGGGGGGGGCAGGGGATATAAAATAGTTAAAACTTTCAGTATTTGTAAATGACAGAGTAACACAAAACATCTAAGGACACCACTGGAAAAAAGTAATACATACATAGCAAGGTGGCAAGATACAAAATCAGCATGCAAAAATAGGTTGAAGGTCTGACGCAATAGTACAGTAGGTAGGGCATTTGCCTTATATGTGGCTGACCTGAGTTGGATATTTAGCATCCCATATGACCCTGAGCACCATCAGGCATAATTCCTGAGTGCAGAGCAAGAATTGCCTGGTATAGAAAAACAAAACAAAACAAACAACAACAACAACAACAAAACAGGCTGTATTTAACTTTAAAGAACAAATTTCAAATTTGAAGGAGAAGAATAAATCAAGTATCAAAAAAAGTGAAAAACTTTTACATAAGAAAATGATGGTACTGTCAAAAAAAATTGGAGACACAAGGAAAAGGAAGAATTAACATCGTTAAAATGACCATCCTGGGCCTGGAGACATAGCTCAGCAGGTAGGGCATTTGCCTTGCATGTGACTAAAGCAAGTTTGATTTCTAGCACCCAATATTCTTCCCTGAGCACCACCGGGAGTGATTCCTGAGCACTGAGCCAGGTGTGTCCCCCAAAACTGAAAATAAAAATAAAATAACCGTTCTATCCAAAGTGGTGCGTGAACACAATGCAATTCCTATCAGGACTTCAATGGTATTATTCAAAGACTTAGAGATAATGCTTCTAAAACTATACAGAATCAAAACCAAAACCAACCCCACCCCCAATAGTCAAAACAATTCTGAGACCCAGAAGACTGAAGATCTTTTTCCTTTTTCCTTTTTCCTGTAGAGCTGCTGCAGTGAAAACTGTGTTCTGTAGCAGAAACACACACAGTCCAAATGGAGCAGAATGAGAGCCCCCAAACAAAAACCTCAGATCCACAGTAGTTAATGTATGACAGAAATCCAAAAGCATCTGTGGAGAAGGGCAGCTCCCTTTCAGAAATGATGCTGGGGAAAGCACAGGAGCACCCCCATCTGACACCACACACTGGACCTGGGTGCTAGGTCCGAGGCCATAAATCCAGAAAAGAAATCATGGGAGGATTGCACCAGGGTACTAGTATCCTGGGGTTTTTTAAGGTGACTACAAACAACTCAGACTGAAGAGTGTCTGCTTTGTGTAGACCAGGGGGGTGGCGAACAAGTTCGACACAAAGAGCCAAAATTTTAAACTGTGAGAGTCAGAGAGCCACACCACGCAGTGACCTGCCAAAACAGACAAACACTCACACAAAAGCATCTCATTTTAACAATAATATATTAAACACATATTGCATTTTGAGTGAGGGTCAAAATCCTGTTCACCACCCCTGGTGTAGACAGTGAAGACACCCCTGCTGAAGTCAAGTGCCTGGTGGCAGGACACCCACAGCAGACAGCCACAGCACTCAACACTCACACAGATGGCACCCAACACTCCATCAGAGATGGGAGAGGAGACAGAAAGCTCAAGAGAAGAGGACCCTCCTCACCCATTATGGGGGCTCAAATCAGAGATAAGGGGGTCACGCATACCAGCAGACTTGAAGTGGTGGTGTTGGCTGGGGGAGTAAACCGAGTGCTAGGACCTGTGGACTCTGTTTCCTGAATGTGGGGGTGTCCATAGGGGATCCCCTCAGACCCGGTCACTGCATGATGACCACCTTATATATTTGTGATGCCTGTGGCATGTCCAATAAACTCCACTTGGGCATTGGTGGGGACTGAGCAATGAAGGCTGTGCCCCTTGCTGCCCCTATAGCTCCCATGTCTTGCGGTCAAGATACAAATAAACCTCAGCAGTATGTTTTGGGGGAAACCATCTGGATCATCCCTCAGATCACAGGATGCGCAGAGAAGTAAGTGGGACAATGCATGAAGAGACACTGCCAGGGCAGACCCTGGCTGTGTCCCAACTTCCTGTATTAGATCTCTCAGGATGACATGCTGAAAGCTGGGGGCTAAGGCCTGTCTGCATTCCAGCTGTTGAGATTCTGGGAAACAGATCCTGGGAACCCCTACTTCCTTTCTTGGCTGTGGGACGAAGCTGCCAGGCCCTGGACAATGGATCCATATGCTTAAAATGAACCCTGGACGCCCAATGCTGGTTCTAACCCTTTCTCCATGGGGCCTTCTGAGCCCCTCAGCTGCACACAGACCATCAGGGGTTCCCTCATGGGTTGTCTGGGACCTGGAAATGTGGTGATGGTGGGGAGACGGTGACGGGGCTGAGCCAGGTGACGTGGCTGTGGGATGCTATGAGAGTGAAGAGCTGTGGATGCATGCGCCCAGGGCCAAGGAGCCCCACACCCCTATCCCTTCCTGGGGGGCCTCAGCCCCTGGGAGCTGTGAGCACCAGCTCCACTGGCCATAAGGGTGGAGACACGAAATGTTGGGTGTCCCTGCAAGCTGCATGCACAGACTTCAGGGCCCCTCACAGAGGTCAGGGACCCCAACAGGCCCAATGTGTGGCCTCCCATTTTCAGGACAGGTGCATCTGCCCCGAGCCGAGCCGCACACACGAGCGAGTGCATCTTACTGTGGCCGCTCTTGCTCCGACTGAGGTGGCTGCATCACAGCCCTGGGGCTGCCAGTGCTGACTTACCTGCAAGAGAGAACACAAGTGGGGGTGATAGACGCATCTGGGATTGGGAGCTTGATCAGGTCAGTTCCCCAGGCAGAGGAAGGACCTGTTGGCCCACGTTTCCATGAGGAGGGAAGAACAGACCAAGTGGGTAAATGACACCGCTGCCAGGAAAGGGAGGTTGGGTGTAGTCCCCTCTGCAAGCCAAAAGGAATGAACCACTCTGGGGCGCATCCCCAGAAAGACAGTGCCCACTGTGTTTCCTCTGTGCCCCAGGAGCAGAGACTTCCTGACCAGCTAGCTGCCCTGCACCCCAACCTCAGGTGTCTGCAGGCTGGGGATCGAGACCCAGGAAGGTTAGGGATTACTGAGAGGCAAGAAGCAGGCTGCTGATTCACCCATCACATCCCAAACCCCACACTTTTTTTTTTAAATTAATATATCTATTTAAATACCTTGATTTCAAACATGATTGTGGTTGGTTTTCAATCATGTAAAGAACACCCCCTTCACCAGTGCAACATTCCCATCCCCAACATCCCAAATCTCCCTCCTCCCCACCCCACCCCCGCCTGTACTCGAGTACAGGCTTTCTACTTCCCTCATTCATTCACATTGTTATGATAGTTCTCAATGTAGTTATTTCTCTAACTACACTCATCACTCTTCGTGGTAAGCTTCATGAAGTGGGGCAGAACTTCCAGTTCTCCTCTCTTTTGTCTCTGAAAATTATTGCAAGAACATCCTTCGTTTTTCTTAAAACCCATACATGAGCGAGACTATTCTTCGTCTGACTTATTTCACTCATCAGAATAGATTCCATGTACATCCATGTATAGGAAAATTTCATGACTTCATCTCTCCTGGACGGCTGCATAATATTCCATTGTGGATATGTACCACAGTTTCTTTAGCCATTCATCTATTGAAGGGCATCTTGGCTGTTTCCAGAGTCTTGCTATGGTAAATAGTGCTGCAATGAATATAGGTGTGAAGAAGGGATTTTTGTATTGTATTTTTGTGTTCCTAGGGTACATCCCTAGGAGTGGTATAGATGGGAGCTCAATTTCCAGTTTTCAGAGAAATCTCCATATCGCTTTCATAAAGGGTGGACTAGATGGCATTCCCACCAGCAGTGGGTAAGAGTTCCTTTCTCTCCACATCCCTGCCAACACTGCTTGTTCTCATCCCTTGTGATGTATGCCAATCTCTGTGGCGTGAAGTGGTACACTCTACACCATTTTTGATGAACTCAGCCTGGGAGCATGCAAGGGAGATAAAATCTCTCACTGCCTCCCCGACACATCTCCTCTCTGGCCTGTACCCTGATACACACATAATGCCCGGGATTCAGGTTCACCTTGGTGCCCCCACTGTGCTGTCTCCTTGCACCACTTTCTGGAGACCCCAGCCCAGTCTCACAGTTGGTTCTCAGAGCAGCCAATCAGATGCCACCATGGGCCTCTCCCTGGTCTCCATTACCCTGGTGATTCCATCTCCCAGTCCTGCTGGTCCTGCGCCCCTATCTCTGTCAGTGCTACCACAGAGTACTGTGGTGTGTGCAGTGTCAGCTGGTGCAGAAGCAGTCCTTGAGGTCCATGAGGCAGCAGCCATGGAGGGCTTCGTACAGAAGAGGAAGTGGAGGAGCTAAGTGCCTAGAAATGCTTGACGATGCCACACCAGCTAGTTTCCCCTCCAAGGTTCCTCCTGAGAGAATGGTGCTATCTATGGCTACACCTCACCTACAGACAGAGAGGAGGCTCTGTGAATAGGACCTCGAGTTTCCAGGGAGAAAGCAACCTGGGGTTGGGCTTAGGGAGGGTCCCATAGGGACCCAAGTGGAGCTGGAGTATGACTGTGATGTCCCCAGTTCCAGCACCACCTTCATGGGCCAGCCACATGAAGAACCCAGCAGCCCTCAGTCCTCCTTACAGATCTGCAGAGCTAGAAAAGTGAGTGTGGGCAGGGAGGGCAGGAGCCAGATCAGGGAGCAGCCCCACCTTGACTCTCTCCAGGTCCCACAGTAGAGCTGTCACTGCCCCGGGTCCTCCAGTACCAGAATGCCCATGAACAGTGTCCAGAGCCCCCATAGAGTGGGAAATTGCACCAGAACCCCACAGTCAGCCTCAGACTCCTCCCTTCACCGGGACGCTGCTGCCATCTGCTGTTCATCACTGGATTTTGCATCCAAGCCCACCACGGGGCTTCTTTCAGAGACAGGATGGTCTCTGAAGACAGTCAGAGAAGGTCATGTCCATCCCATTACTACACTAGGTGGTCTTTGTCCAATTCCTTTGTCCCCCCAGGGATGGCAAGTTCCTCAGGAATCTGCTGCGGGCCCCAGAGAATGGCAAGAAAGCTAATGGGGTGCAGTGGGGAAACCTGGGGTAGGCACAAGGTGAATCTCTGAGTCACCCACATCTTCCTGGGGTCTGGGCCAGTGCTGGGATCAGTCAGCAAAGGCCTCCCCATGCTGCTATTTTCTCTGAGCTGTGCACATGCACACATCTACGCAATGTTAGATCTGGTTAGCGACCCAAGCCTGTGGGGTGCTCAGATGTGGGTAGACAGACCCCCTCCTGCCCCAAGTGAAAAGAAGAGCATATGGACTCTAGCTGTGAGACAGGAGGGCACAGGGAAGCTTCTAGGGCCAGGAAGATGGAGTGAAGAGAGACCAGGCAGAGTGAAGAGAGACAGGTCAGAAAGGAGAGGTAGACGAGGCAGTGAAGGTGGTTTTTATAGACGCTGCTTCCCTGTGTTCCTGCTTCTCCACTGGGAAAACTCAGTCCCAACCATGGGAGGATGGAGGCCACGATCCCTGATGGCTCTGAGCAGTTGTGGAGGGGATTCAAAGGTTCATGACTATATCCTGCTATATGGGGGCAGCACCCCTGGTTACAAGATACTTTAGGTCTCCATTTCATCCACCATATATTCTTATTCCTATTTTGAATGGGAAATCACAAAACATGCTTTAAGACCACATGACTTTTTGGCTGTGCCAAAAAGGGGCATCCATGGGGTGGGTTCCCTGCACAGCCACCTTGTGACCCCACCTGGCCAAAACCCTCAGGCCACTCCCCTGCAGCAAATCTTCAGAAGATCCAGAGTGATTCAGCACCCTGGGGAGGATCCTTTTCTCTCCCAGAGCTGACAAGGCCCCTGACAGGGTCCCCATTTCCTTCAAGCCTTTGTAGGGGTCATCACACTCCTGCCTCCCTGATGCTGTCCACAGCAGTGATCCCCATTCTGGTCCACAGGCCACTTAGGGACTCCTACAGATCACAGGTTCTCACTCGGCCTGTGTCTCTCCCTGTGGATGCCAGGGGCACCCCACATCATGTTTTGCTCAGGAGCCCATCAGGTTGATCGTGCCCTAATCCTACTGACCTAAATCCTACTGAAGAGGCAGAGGCAGAGATGGGGACCCCATGTAGGAACAGGTGGCATCCCCCAGCTCACCGTTGGAAAAAGGCCAGAGAGGGCCGGCTACTTGCCTGAAGCTACACAGCTGGCCAGTGCTGAGCTGGGGTGGCACCAGGGACACTTGCTTCTGCTGATATCTCCCCAGAGTGGGTGGGAGACTTGATGCAGTGCCCCTAGATCCCAGCAGAGGGCGCGCTCGCCCCACCTCCAGCTCAGGAGCATGAAGATCCCTCCCCCAAGCTTGCAAGGAAGTGCCACTGGGGGGCCCCCCTCAGTGTTATGACACCCCAGACCAGCATCTGGGGAACTGTCTCCTAGCCCCTCCACCTGGCCCCTTTGGAGTCATCATCTAGATGCCTGGTGACTAGGCCGCACTGTCCACATGTGCCCTGCAAGGGTGGGGGGAGGGATAGTGCTTGGGGTGTCCCTGGGAGGCAATACCCCCTCTCAGAGCCCTGTCCTCCTCCTCGTCTAAAGGAGGTTAAGAGTGCTAGTGTGGGGGCAGTGGGGACCGTGCAGGTCAGGGAAATCTGCCAGCCCTCCACAAAGGACAAATGGGGTGTCCCTCCCAGCTGCTGTCCTGCCCTTTGATGGACACTGCTAGGACCTTTTCCTGGCCACACTCGCCCTGGGCCAGGGTGCCATTCCCACATACAGGTTCTCATACTCGGTGCTGCGGCGCACCCCCACATCCTGGGGCCCACCCCTGCATCCTGGGCTGAATTCACTTAACCTCAGACAGTCCCTCAGAGGGAGCAGCAGGGACAGGAGGCGGGGGAGGGGGGAGCAGGGCAAAACTAAAGCGCCCAGGGCCTGTCTTCTCTCCTGCATATTTGAAAGTGGCTGAAGAGCACAGGGAAGTAGGTCCCTCTTCTTGCCAACATGGACCCTGGGGACACACACAGGGGTATTGACCAAAGCTCAACCAGGAAGCATGCCTGTATCCAACTGGGGAGGAGTCTCAAACCAAGTGGGAGCATCATCTCCTTAGACCACCCCAAGTCTGGGCAGAAAGGAAGCAAATGGAGAGCACAGAGGCCAACAGCACCCTCACCCTGCCACAGATACCCTCAGAACTGACCCACAGCAGGTAATTCAGGGGTTCACATGTCACTGCAATATATATGACTGGAACTATCAAATGGGGAGCAAAGAGCACTCTGAGAGGGGCTGTGCTCCCAGGGACAGGCTTGTGTGAAGGAGGATGGACAGGTGGAAGGACAGACATTGCAGTCAGGCTCCCCCACTGCTGTGCCTTGACACTGTCCGCACTCTACCAGACCCAAGTTGGGGCTTTACCCTGTGCCCTGCACACAGGAGATTCTGAGGAAATGGGCCCAGAGATTGGAGAAACAGTATGTGGGGGGCACTTGCTTCTGATTCCACTTCCAGGGACACAGTACCCTCACCCTACTTGGGAATCTGCCTACTCTGAATATTCTGGGAAGGAAAGATGTGGCTGGGACACCCAAGGAACTGCCAATCTGGGGGTCCCATGAGGAGGCCCCTTTGCTGCTGGGAGTTCTGGGGGCTTTAGCGAGAACAACGGCATTCCCGAGGGAGCCAATTAATGCCAGCGAGTGTGGGAGTCTAAATTGGGACAGCAGCGCTGTGAGAGGCCCCCAAAGGAGCTGGTGTGGGTTGGGGCGTACCAAGTCCTGAGGAAGACATATGCCCTCATTAAGAAGCTTTTCACTTTCTCCAACATGTTCACTGGAGTGGGCCTTTAAAGAAAGGAAAGACACTTGGCTGTGGTTCTGGGCATAGATCTGGCTGGCTGCAGGTGCCATCTGATCTAGATGCTCTGGGGTGCTGACCCTCCCACTCCCCAACACCAGGTAGCTAGACTCTCCTGCTGGGCTCCTTCCTGGGAGCAAATAGTGGCCACAGCCCCAATTCTCATGCCTGTACCAGACTTGGTGTGGAGTAAACTAGCTTGGCCTAAAAGGAGAGAGGGACACTCTCCAGGCTTTTGTGCCCCATGCTCCCAGCACCTAGAGAGAGCAGAATGATAAGCCCCACAGGTCAGCCAGAACCTCCCCAACTATAGCACCAAGACTGCCCCATTGTGCCCATGTTTGTGCCAGATACTGACATTGCTTGTAATGAGACAAATTGGGACTAATTGCCATGATCACTTATGCAAATGACAGCAGCAGAAAGACTCTCCTCTGAGGTGTCTGCAGAGAGTTCACCATGCTTGGTTCTTCCACCCCTGTTTCCTTTCTCCCTTTTCTCTCTGCCCCTGTCCTTCCTTTCCTGCTGTACTTATATTCCATCTTCTTGAGTAGTACATGGCTCTCCAAAACACAAGTGCCTGTCAGCTCTGTGTGGAGGCCTCCGTCTCTCTCTCCCCATCACCTGCTTTCTCCCTCATTTCCTGCACAGAGACCCCTCAGATCCTTGAGCCTTTGATGGGCCTGACTGTGACAAAGAAGGATGGGAGGCTACAGAGATAAACTCCAGCTCACTCCTCCTCGCATTTCCGAGTTGGGTCTCCAGAGCACAAGCAAGGAAGGAGTAAGATCTGAGCCCTGCTGGCTGCAGTCTAAGATGCCCCCAAATATTCCTCACTCCAGCTTTGGGGATCCTGGAGGATAGCGGCTTGGCAGAGTCTCGAGGGGTGTGTGTGGGAAGCTGGGCTCTGAGTGTCACGGTGCCTTTTCCTACCCACATAGAGCACACTTACTGGCAGGCTCCTTTCCCACAGACCTACAGCTCTGCACTTCCTGGGGAAGGAACCCACAATCTTCTGCCTTTGGAGGTGAGCAAGGTGCATATCCAACTCAGCTGACAGGGAGTTCAGATTGCTCAAGACCCTGTCTCATGCTCCTCATGTCCTTTCAGGAGGCCACACAAATTTCTTGGACAATGCCTTTCAGTGAAGGGTCACAGAGACACTGGCTGCCCACAGGCTCACTGTCCACAGAAATCCAGCCCTATCCATCCTCAGCATGACCGGCTTTGATTTGGCCTTGGTCTGGGTAGAACACTGGGTCAGCCTGTACTGGTTGACTGAGTATTGCCGGGAGAGACCTCTGGGTCTCCACTCCAAAAGGAATTTAGATGCTATGGCTGATTCTACCAAACTCTTGCAGGCTTTCATTCATTCATTCATTCATTCTTTCATTCACTCACTCACTCACTCACTCACTCACTCACTCACTCACTCACTCACTCTCCAGCAGTGTGGGTCTAGGTGAGGCCCACCATGGATAGCTGCCTGCCTACTGCAGGGCACCCATACCCCCACACCACACACACACACACACACACACACACACACACACACATTGAACCCTGGAAGTACTGTACAGAAAACTTTGTGAGCTCCTGAACAAACCCTTCTAGTACTTGAGACAGGACAACCTCTGTCCATTCACACAGCAACTGCAGTGCTGTGAGCACGACACACATCTTCAGAGCCATCTGGAGGTACAGGTGACAGAGACCAGAGGAGACAGACTTGAAAGCCCAAGCTTGGGGAGCTTGAGGCTTCATCCAGGCACCTCACCCTCCCCACAAACCAGAAATTTCTCCATGTCAGCTTCTCTCTGGGCCAGAACCTCCTCCTGCTTTCTCCCTGCAGGGATCCGGTGAGATGGGAACCAGACGGCCAGCGGGCTGCTCCAGAACAGACCATCCATCAGAGTATTAATGGACATGCCAGCTCCGTTATTGCAGAGACTTAAGTGCGTAATGGCGCATTGGACTCGAGCCATTAAAGCGCTTTCATAGGTACATTTGCCTTGATGGAGCTGGGCTGCCAAGGAGAGGTAGCTGCCCTGGTTTGGTGAAGCTCCTACAATGTGCCAGGTGGGGAACATCAGTACCAAAGAGCCTGTACCCCCCCACACCAGGAGCAAAACTGGAAAGTGCAGGGAAGAGCTATGTGATGCTATTAGAATGCTGTTTGGCTCAAGGTGGATGGAGGGCTTTCTGGAGGAGATGTCTGGAGGCAGAAGGCATTAATTTTTCCTAGTAGTTTGCTTCTCTCCCTGAAAATCTGGCAGTTGGACTGCAGACCTGGAAGACAGAGCTTGGTGTGCAGTTTCTTTCTCAGCTGCTATACTAAAGCCTTTCTAATACTGAGGCCAGCTCAGAATGACCACAAAAATTGCAAGTCCCTCAGGTCTGTGCACTGAAAGACAGCTAGGTGCTTCCACAAAGACAGTGCCTTCATGTCCATGGCATGTGAGAGTCCACGGTGTGAATATCCACAATATGAGTGTCCACAGCACTTGAGTGACCAGGGCATATCAGTGTCCACAGATGAGTGTCCATAGATCATGAGTATCCCCAGCGACAGGGCACTCGTCTATCTACCACCCATGACAGACCCCCCAACTGTCCACCACCTGGACAGACCAGCTGTGCCATGCACCCAGCAGGCATTAGACTGGATGTGGCTGAGCCAGGTCTGATCCCTAGCACCATATACAGCCCCTGAGCATAGAACCAGGTGTGGCCCCCAAACAACAAACCCAAAGGCCCTGCCTGTTATTTGGCACTGCCACAGGGCTGAAACCTGCTGCTGGGCTCCAGAAGGACGGCAAAGACTCAGAAGATGCACAGGAACATGGGGTACCTTTTATCCTGAACCTCTATGGGCAGGTCTCAAATCCTTCCACATCCTTCCAAGACTAGTTCCTGAGTACAGTGGGGACCAGATCTCCACCCCATCCAGTCTTTCTCTCCCAGCACCTCCTGGCACTGAGGCTCAACCCCAGGAGACCCAGAGGGTGGTTTGGGGGTATCTTGGTCAGAAGACTCTGCGGCCAAGGAGCAGAGAAGGGATTGGGAAGTATGAGGGCAGCAGGAAGGCCATTGGAGTCAAGTAGGTCCCTCTGCTGGAGTCTGTGGACAGAGCAGCTGCGAAGGACAGAACTACAGAACTCTGTGCCCTAAGGTTGAGACTCTCTAAGCATGGCTTTGGCCGCCTTCAGCACTGCAGGACACAGTATCTCTGCAGCCTCTGTCTGATCAGTGAGCATTGCTGAGAGTGTCCGAGAGCACAGGGGACTCAGGCCTGAGCAGGATCTGACCTCAATCCTCAGTCCTACAGGAAGAAGATGGGGAGTTTGGATTCTTTGGGAAACGGTGCTTTGACCTCAATTTGGGGCCAGGCTCAACCTCAGAACAAAACCTCTCTGAGTCTTTGGGCCACTAGTGCTCTGCCTCCTGCACAGCTGAGACTGCGTGTTCATGTATGGCCTCTGCCCTGTCCTCTCTGGCACAGGATCAGAGGGTCCCTGGAGGACTGTCAGGACGCCACAGAAACATCATTTTTCTCTCCGCCTTTATTGCTTCCACACTGGCTGTCCCCAGCAGTCATTCCACTTCCTTCCTCTCTCTCTCCTATTTAATCTGGAGCTCAGAAAAGCTCCAGGAGTGAAGATGCAGCCTCGGCTGCCCCCCACAGCCTTCTCCTTCCTCCCCATCCCCAGGGTTATTTCTGGACACCTGCTCAGGAACCCAGCAAGTGGGTTTCAGTGAGGTGCAATTTAAAAGAGACCCCAGGCTTCCTTGCTCCTGCAAGGGGCTGGGAGGGGACTGGTGAACTTTCAACTTCCAGCAATTAAGAAGCAAATGCCTCTCGGGGAGTAGAAAGCTTCAGCAGGCAACGAGGGGAGGACATGGCTCCATGTTCTCTTCGTTTGTCCAAATCACAGACCAAAGTGGTGTCTCGGAAACACCCCCCTCCCTCTTGACTATTCTTTTTTTTTTCTCTTGACTATTTCTAAAACATAAAAGGGACACGTGTACCTCCTTTGTATATCTCAGATATTCCCTTAGCATCTATAACTCTTTCGAACATCCTCATATAGTGTCAATTTTGCCCACTGGATTTGTTATTTGATTGTTTGATTTCCCCCCTTTGAGATCTGTTTTATAAGCAATACTGGTAGAAGTGTATCTCTGTATAGATTTCATATTTGAACCAAGTTACGGGGAATGTTGGACTTTATTCGTCAGCCCCTACATGCACCAATAATATCTTGTGGCATTGCTTCTCTTTTGCATAGGCACATTAAAATGGGAAAATTAATACATAGCAAACAAGTTCTTATCTAATAGAGTTGGGAACACAAATTTGGTAATGTAATTAGGCCTTTTACCCTGAACATTGGCATAATGATTTGGCTCAGGCCTCAGAAGAATGGGCATTGCCCATATACACCTGAACAATGGATACCATCTATGGAAACAACCACAATTGTCTATAACATTACCAGGAACCAAGCCTCTACCAGGGAAGACCTACCACTGCTTTGGCATTGACTTACTCCAAAGAGTGCTCCCAACACCCAGACAACTCAGCAACAGTCTGCATGCAGGGCAGATTGCTCTGCATTTAATGGTATGCTGAAACTAGAGGATGCTCCACATTAGCCTGACATCGATGAAAGAAATGCACAGAATCCAGAGTCTTTAAATATAAGAATCTGATACCAACAATAGCTAAAGTGTGAAAAAGTTTCACCGTGACCTTGAGAATGACTCAAGTTGGACGGACTGGTTTGCCTGGAACCCAGAGTCAGTCTTATGCCAATAAACTTCTGGGGTGAGGCCTTTTTGTAATCAGGTCAAGGATTTTTTTTCCATTTTCACATTTTTCTGGACCTATGCAAACAACAGCGATTGCCACTACCACACCTTTACTATATTTTTTTTACACTTATTCTTTAAGGAAAAAAAATACAAATTACTGAACTTAAAAACAAATAACTAGTAAAATGCCTGTCTTAAATACAGGCAGGGAAGGGGGAGGGGGAGGGAGAGGGGTAATGTTACACTGGTGAAGGGGGGTGTTCTGGTTATGACTGTAACCCAACTATGATCATGTTACTTAAATAAAAATACATTAAAAAAAAAAAAAAAGCTCCAGGAGCCCAGTTGACTGTGCCCCATGTCCTGTGCGGAGCCTGGGGCTGGGGTCGAGTAGGGAAAGTTGCACCCCATTGCCCATAGCCATTCCCGACTGTGTTGGGGCACCCCCAGGTCAGGTTCCACCTTCTGTCTCTGGCACGAGCTCTGGCTCCAGGGAGAGCTGGCAGCTGAGTGTGGTTCTGATCCATTGCTCCCATAATTACTTCCAAATGTTATTTTCGCAAAGCCATATTCTCTCCTCTGCGTACGGTGGCTGCCAGCCGGCCCCACCACGAGCTGGGAGCCCAGGCGCAATGTGTAGGCATCACAGCCAGTCCTGTCCCTGGCGGAGCACAAACAGGGGTTGAGAAGAAGCTCTGGGGAACGCCCATGAGCATAGCCCTCTGGCATGGCCTGGGCACTGGTTCTGTGTTTAAAGACAGAGCAAATGAAAGGCCAGTGTAAAGGGCACCTTCGCCAGGTACTCAGCAGGCCAGTGACTGGAGTTGATTTGATCCCAGTTGGGAAAGGTGGCACATGACTGTCACCCCATGTGGCCCAGGTAGCTTGGCCCTGTTTTTGCTCTTCTCGAGCCCACTCCACCCTCTGGGCTCTCTGGGGGAAGCGGACCCCACACCTATGTCTTATTTAATGCTATGGGACACAGGTCTCTAGAACAGACTTGAGCTCTGAGGGCAGGTCAAGTCCTCCATCAGAGCTGGTTTGACACTTACTGGGAACTGCATCCCCAACTTTCTTTGCTCTGGCCTTGTCTCAAGGTCTCCCAGCATCTGTGAGTGTCTATGTCTATGCAGGACACACATTCAGAGGTTCTCCTAGACCTAGACCAAGGAGTGGTCCCATGGTGGAAGACAAACTAGTCTATAGCTACTGACAGTGATGGAAGGCCCCATGAATCAGAGGCCCTTTCAGGTAACTCATGTTTAGTTAACATCCTTCTCCCTTATCACATCCATGTCCTCCCCCTAGTCCTGAGGGCCAAGGAGACTTGGGGCTGAGAGGGTGGGTCCTTTTGTGCTCCCCTCACCCATGAACCTACTTGATTATCTCCGAAGATGGAAGAATCAATATGTGAGATGAGGGAATTGCAGCACCACCAGCCACATGGGACATAGGACATTGGGGAGAAAGAGGCAGATGTTCCACCCACCTCATATAGGAGGATCTGTGCAATTGGGCCAGAGGGGCACAAACCTGCAGTCTACAGAACCTCAACACGAATCAAACATATACTCATGCCTGGCACAAGCAGTAGCCTATTCTGATGACCAGAGGTGTCCACTCTTACCGATGGGTGAGAAATACAGATAGATACAACAACTTGTGGGCCCACACAAGCTCTGTGCCTTTTTTCCATCTCCCTACACACATAAAGGCTGAAGTACAGGAGGGGGCTTTGGGAGCCATAGGGTTCTCTGCTTCCCCTGATTTGGGTTCCTCATTTATGCATAGACTAGACTGGATGCCATCCACCTCTCATTCCAAGGGCAGATTCCAGGCTGGAGAAATGCAGTGACAGCACTGGAGGACAGAGGAAAGCACACTGTGGGCCAGGTTCTCTCCAGCTCTGCTGGGGCTGGATGCTGCTGTCCAGAGGGTTCCTGGAGGAAGAGGGTCAGGGCTGGCTGTCCCTGCACCCTGTCTCCTAGGTGTCCATCCTGCAGCTCCCTCATCTGCCATTCACCAAGCGTCTCCGTGGTGCTGGCAGAGGCCAGCAGAGATGTGGTTGCTCAGACACACAGTCTGATTAGGAGTGATTGAGGAACTGGAGAGGGAGTCCTACATCAGTTGTGATTTGTGCCCTTCGAAAGCAAGTCTGAAAAAGTCCCCGGCAGTGCCAGGAGGGGCTGCAAAATCCTCCCTGCTGTGTTGCCCTGTAGCAGGTCTGCTGTTCTGTACGTTTATCCTGCCTGCCTCCTTCCCACAGGCACCCCCACTTCTTCCTTCCTTTAATGTCCATTTCTAATTTATAGGCCTGAGGGACCCACACAGCTGTTGGGGGTGGTATGGTGTGATGCTGTGCTCTGCAATCCCCCCAAAATACCCAGTCTGCTGACAAGGAGAATCTGAAGTGAAGATGTCCCCTGCAGGATTGATGATAATTAGGGCCAGTCATTCCTGACCTGTAGCGGGCTCATGCATACAATTAATCTTACAGTTTTACTGCTCCCCAAGCCATGTCTGTCCACTCTGCCAGGAGTTGGGGAGGAGGGGGAGCTGGGGTGGGACAAAGAAAGAGCAGAGGGCCCCTGGGCAGCACCTCCTCGGTGGACACATGGTGTTTAGCGGGTTGAGGACATGAACTGACTTTTGGTGAGGAATGGCCAGGAATAAACCTGTGGGACTCTAAGAAGCTAATAACACAGCCAGGGCCTGGGGCCTCTATAGCCAAACACTGGCCACCTGGCAAACTCCAGGTGCCACCACCTGGGTGAGCTCAGTCCTGGCAGCTCCAGGCTCTGCCATGTCCTGCATGCCCCCGTTGGCTGTCCCATGGGCTGCTGTTTGCAAGTACTGCCACCTCTGGCAAAAAACACACCTTCAGCAGCATGACCGGCACTTGGCATAGCCACCTGCAGGAACCCCCAAACTCCCAAACTTCTGAGCAGCATAGCAAGACATAGCACCCCAGGCAGGGCTTTGTGTGGGATTGGTCACCCTAACAATGTGGGGGTATACCACCCATGAGCTGCATAAGGAGGGATTGTATCAGGAGTGGTAGTGTTTGACATGCATGTGCACAGCTGAACACACACACACATATATACATGCATGGACATGCAAAATCTAGCCAAGCTTCCCAGAGCTCATGTGTGTGGGAGGTCACGGAAGGAAACTGGATAGACAGAGCCGCACCATGTCTGGGCCTGGGATCACCTTCCCAAGTTGCTCCTTCCCCACCACATGAAGGTCTGTGCACCCCACACAATTCCACAAGACCCAGTTGTGCTGAAGGAGGTCCACAGGGGGAGGATACGCAAGTATCCCCCCCTGAAGCTGGCATTGTTGGGGGGGATGGAGATGATGCCAGACTGTGCCAAATGAGAGGTCCCTTGTCCCTAATGTGTCACATACCCGGGATAGCTTGTTTTGGAGATGGGTCTCCAGAGAGAGACCCATGGACGAGGCCAATGACAACCCTGGGGGCATGAGGGCAAAAGGAGGCCCCACACACTCTTCTGCAGCCCATGCTATGTTACACCCTGGGCCAGCGCCACAGAGCTAGGAGCATCCCAGGAAAAGGGGAACCCCCTCCACCCCAGCGGGAATGATGGAGCTGTGGTAGGTGGGAAATGCGCCCAATTTATCTTTGTTGCCTAAATACCTCCTAAGTTCTGCCTTGAGTATGAGTGGTTCGGCAGAACGTGAACAATTATAGTGGGAAGCTATTCCTAGGTGGAAGGGGGCTGATGGAATTATTTATCAAAGTGACATTTTAATTACAGTGAAGCATGAGTTTGTTGTCAGTGAGATGGAAGGTGGAGCACACAGGCCCCCACAGGGTCCTCTGGAGCCCGCCCCAGCTGCGGGAGCAGGACACAAGGGCGGGAGGGCAGGATTCCTGTGCTCAGGGCTGCAGGGGGAAGCAAGGGCATCTCTGCATACCTGGATTTCAGGGACCCCTGGGCATTGAGGCAAGGCCAATGCTGGTAGGATCTCAAGGAGGTGGTCCAGCACACAGTCACAATTGTGGGGGATCATCCTGTCTCCCCAGGAACCTGTGTATGCATCCCAACCACCTAGAGTGAGCCCCTCCCCCCAGAGTTCGGCCATGGGAATCTTCACTAGTATCTCCAGGACTATCACAGCAGACTTTGTGCCAATTTTTCAACAACGACAACAACAACAACAAGACATGGAGTGTGACTACCAGGCAGGTTTTTAAACAGATTCTAAAACAACTTTTGGGTGGCAGGAACAGGGCGTGACAATTATGCAGTGAAATGTCATGGATGAATCCATTTCCCTCCCGGCCCAACCCTAACTGCCCTGCTGAGCACACCCACGGGACCCCAACCCGTGCACATCTGTGTTTGTACACATAACTATATCTGTGTAAGTGGGCGTGCCTCTGTATATGTGAAAGTACATGTGTGCGTGCTTGTACAGATGTACACAGCTGTGTACCTGTATGTATAACTGTGCTTCTCTGCGTGTACATAGGCATACCTTTGCATGTGTGTGACAAATGTGTATCTATGCATGTCCAGACTGTGTTGGGGAGTGATGAGATGTTATTAGGGGATACCCCAACCCGCATCTGGCCACTGACTGACTTGCTAACAACTCCTGGCCAAGCCCATCCCTTTTGGGGCTCCAGGGCAGATTTTGTTCACAGAAACAGGGTCATAGAAGAGGATACATCCTCCCGTCCCCAAGGGCTGACTTGAGCTCAAAGCTGGGGTTGCGGATGAAACCAGAACCTCTGACTCTGGGTTCACCCTGTGCTCACGTGTGACCTTTGTGAGTCTCTGACCCCTCATTCCCCTAGGCTGCTGAAGGATGTTGGAGTCCCCCAGGGGCAGGGGCTGTACTCCCTCAAGGACAGGAGGCCATGCTCTGGGCCATGCCCTTCTGGGAATGGAGAGGGGCTAAGAGGGTAGGGAGCAGTGTGGAGGGAGGGAGGGAATGCGGGCACCTGGATTTGTCTATTCCCACTGATTGGAGCTGAAAATAAAACTGAAATTCAGCGAGAATGAAAGAGCCAGTGAGTCACTAGGGAGGAGAGTCCTCACCCGTTGCCTGTCCCTGTCACTGTCACTGTGATTGGCCACTCCCAGCCCCCACACACAGCCCCCTTCCAGGGCCAAGCTTGCCATGCTGCTGCAGCACTCACAGCCCTTTGCTCCAGGCCCTGTGGTTAGAAGCAACTTTTCTGACTTGCTCCTTTGCACCCAGACAGTCCAGCCCCCCATCATCTCCCTCAACTAGAACCAGCCTGACTCTCCCACCCTCACAGTCTCTGGCATTCTGCTCTAGGACAGCTTGGCATTGATTCTAGCCAGCAGACAAGAACCAAGAACATCTGAGTGGCTGACAGGTGGGGGTGGCCCAGAGCCCATCTACCCTGCTTTCTCCTTATATATATATATAGAGAGAGAGAGATATAGATATAGATATAGATATATATATAGATATAGATAGATATAGATATAGATAGATAGATAGATAGATACATATATATAGATATAGATATAGATATATATTTCTCCAATAGTCTCTTCAAGCAATCTCACGGCAGCCTGTACTCATCCACTGAGGGGGTGCCCCGTATTTTATCTCCAGCAGAGTCAGCCATGGAGGGGCCTCCAGCTGTGATGCATACCAGTTCTGATACAGAAAACTGAAGGGTCACATCACCCAGGTTCAACCAGAGCAATGACATTTCCCACATTGTAGGGGTAGGGGAGGTACAACGTTTTCGGGTCTGGGACGGGGCTGCCTCTGTTCCATTCACTGCCTTGGGGAGCAGAAAATGCAGTCAAAATAACAGGGTGGGGGACACACAGCCCAATAGCCAGAAATTAACCAGAGAATAAGTGGGGCAGGATTTGTGTTCAGCCAATGGAAGCAGTCAGGGGTGTCCCTAGAAGGGTTGGTGGGGTTTGACAGCAGACACCCTCACATCCTGGGACTCTGGACTAGATGCTGTGCCAGAGTAGCAGCTGCTCCAAGACATGGGGTGATGGCCTGAGGATGAGATCCGGGCAGGATGAGGAAGAATAACAGCCCAAGACCAGACAGATGGCAGAGGATGAAGGTGAATACAGTGAGGTGAGTAATGGCATGTACTTTACTCCGAGATGCACTGACCCCCAAATGGGATTTCACTATCTTTATTTATTTATTTATTTATTTATTTTTGGTTTTTGGGCCACACCCGGCGATGCTCAGGGGCTACTCCTGGCTGTCTGCTCAGAAATAGCTCCTGGCAGGCACGGGGGACCATATGGGACACCGGGATTCGAACCAACCACCTTTGGTCCTGGATCGGCTGCTTGCAAGGCAAATGCCACGGTGCTATCTCTCCGGGCCCCCCAAATGAGATTTCAGACCTGCATTCTGCACCCTAAAGCCCAGCTCAGTAGTGGCTTCTGGGAAAGAATTGGAGATATATGCCTGATGGAAAATGCATCCACATGAGTGTTGGGAGGTGAGGGTGCCCCTGAATCCTTCGATTGCTCTAGCAGAGTCTGTGTTCCTGGAAACCCACAGCTATCTTCGATGGAATCTCACCTCATTGACACATGGGCCACTTGCTTTCTAACTATGGGGTGGATTTTTGAAGAGAGTTTTAATTAACTAGCACTTTATGAGCAGGAAAACATGATTTGCAACAATAAATTAAATGCACCTGCTTTTGGTGTACAAAGATGGCACACCTCCATTGCCTTCAAAGAACGGAAATCCTCATCTTCTGTCTCCTGTGGTCCCCCCCAGTAGTCCTCTACCGCCCCCCATGGACTCAGCAGTCCCCATAGTCCCTTGCTGGCCCACATTGTTCCCATGTCACCTCAGTTCTGTGGCAAAAGTCCAAGAATCTGTTACTATTAGACACACTTCGTTCACCTGCATTGCTTTTTTCTATCACACACATGAATGAGATAGCTGGCATTTGTTTTTCTTTCTCTGACTTATTTCATTTTGCACAAACCCCTCTGGGTGCCACCCAAGCTGCAGCAAGAGGCATAATTTCACCTTCTCTCCTAGTCCAGTCACATCTCAGCATGCCCACAACCCAGCTCTTCTCTGCCCCTCTTCTCTCCCTGGACACTTGTCCTGTGTGCAGGTCCTGCTATGGAACATCAGTGCTGCAGCAACCAATGGGGTAAATGCTAAGGAGCTTGACTGCTGGGCTAGAAGGGAGTCATCAGTGAATGAATTCCCAAGGTGGCTCCCTCGGACTGTTTGGGATGAGGTCTGTGGGGTGACAACCCTGAGCTAACTCCATAGGTATTTATTCCCCTCCATCTGGAGAGAAATACTACTTCCCAGGTCTGAACACATGACTTCTCCATCCTGAGTCACCATGGGACTCCCCATTGCTCACACCCCCGTTCTAGATCTTCTTGGCATCAGGACACCCCCCCTCTCTCAGGAAGAACTCCGAACCCAGTAATCTGAGTGGGTCACTCACTCCCTGAGATCTACACCCAGCTTCTTCTTAAAAGTGTAGAAATGCATTTATGGCACAGGGTCTTCAGTACCAGAGTCCCTCATGGTACATAGCAGTTGTGACAAATATTGGAGATAAGTAAGGAGATAATTCCAGAAAGCCCGGGTCTCTGGGGGAGATGATGGAGGGCTCCCAAGTCCCCAGGACACCCTCCCTCCCTGACCATCCCAGCTTCTCTGCCATCCTCACATCCAGGGCTATCACTGTCTGCCAGTGATACCACTCCAGCCTTTTCTCATCTTTATCTTTCTACCAGTTCCCTCCCTCACTGGGTCCTCCAGGCCCCTTTCCCTATCTGGGGAAAGAGTTGGATCTCCACACCTAGACAACCCGCCCTTGAGAGGACACAACATGTCAAAGTTATCTGCAGAAACATTTACTTTCACGAGAGCCCATAAGTGAATTAAAATCGACTCGAGGGCTGGTACATGGAATCTGTGGCTGACAGGAATGAAGCTGTGCAAATCTGGGGCCAAGGGGTCTATTCCTTCCCTCCTGTCCTGTGTATCTATTAAACTGCAGTGGACAGATACCCTGTGCTCCACACACCTGTCTGTCCCTGGCATGGCCTGGGTAGGGATCATGTCTTTAGGTACAAACTTCTCTTAGTAAATGCATCACTGGACCTTCCAGAAAGTGATCCCAGCTGTGATCCCACTTTATGCAGAGGCCTGGGGGACAGCAGCATCTCTAACTGTTCAGCCCTTTTCTATCCAATAGACATAGCGACATAGCACGGTCCCAGCACCCCTTGAGGTTTAGTACAAAAACAAAGGAGTAAGGCACTCGACACTCACACACAACAGGCACATTGAAAGATCCCTCATCAGAGCCCGCTTTTGACTTGGGGTATCCAGGCAACAGAAGCCTGGTTTTAATAACAGATGTTTGCCGCATAGCAATCGCCACATAGTGCCAGGGTAGACTAAAGCGGCATTTCATCAACCGATAAATGTGCTGTTGGCTTTATTCTGCCGTGTTGTTCTTAGGTTCCTTCCAACCCAAGATTGAGGTGCTCGGGTTCTGCTGGGAGCAACGTGATTGGCCTCAGCCACAGCGAGTGACTCGTCTGTGCTTCCATGTCCCACAGAGTTGTTTTTGGAGGTGCCAGCACCCCTAACGGGTACTGCTGGAAAGGCTCTCAGGAAGATCTTGGTGGGGGGAGGCTCAGAGCAGGGGATCACAATCCTGGGAAAGATATACATGATTGCTTCTTTATTACTTAGCCTCACCTCACCACTCCCCACTGATAGAAAGAACCCCAGTCAGGAATGCTGGCCGAATCCCTTCCACCATCCCCAGCTCCAAGAGCAAAGCTAAGTGTCCTCTGACCAGACTTGTCTTGGAGATGAGAACATCCTTTTCTATAGGAACCTGTCTCTGGGTGGTGCCAATGCTGCCCTGTGGAGGGTTTTAGGGAGCCCACGAACTGGCAGTACAGGCCGTGATGGGCACTGGCAAGTCTCCCATATAAGGGTGGCTGTGCTGCCTTTCTTTGGAGCCTCATGGAGGCTCTCAAGCAGGATCATGAGGCAGAAGGCTCTCTAGGCTACATGGCCAATGATTTCCCCCCAGCAATAGTGTGCACCATGCCATGCTACAGGCAGGTGTGCTGAAGGAAGGCAGCAGAGAGAGTATCTGGCATGCAGGGACATGTTTGACATGTTTGCTCTGCGCCTGAAGCCACGGCTACCCCAGCTGCAGGGAATGCCCACGTGGAGGCCTGAGCAGCAGCTTTCAGAATGAGGCTACCAGGTCCCCCACCCATAGCAGAAATGCCAGCCACCAGGCAGGTTGCATATGTTAGCAGCCTAGTGGGTTTCCTGCATTGTCAGAATGACCCCCACAGTGGGACTGTGGAGGCCATGCAGAAAAACTCATCTCTGTCACCCTCAGCAGTGGGGGAAAGATGAGAGTGAAGGGGTGCTCTGGTGGCAGAGACCCATGGATGCTGGGGCTCCATGGTCAGGTAGGTGGCTCTGAAAGCTTTCCTAAAATGAACAGGGACAGACATGGACAGATGGACAGCAGTGTCTCTTGGGAGGAGAGTTGACTTGGAGAAGGCAGGCCAGGAGGCTAGTCCTGAGCCAGGGGCTAACAAGAGATCCTGAGAGGGGTATAGGAAGGAGCAGAGGAAAATGTTGGGGGTCTCAGGGGAGTTCTCCACCCTATAAAGAGGATCTGTTCCCTCCGAGTCTACCCAAGTCTGGGATGTGAATCTCCTTATTAGAGAGACTGCATGTGGGGTGCTGATTAGTGCTGGCTGAGAAAAAAATGACTAAAGGGTGAGGCCTGAGCTCACCTATCTATCCCTCCTGCATCTGCTTTTCCTGCTTCGACACGGGCAATAAATGCCTGGACCACTCAAGGAGCAGTTTCTAAGTATTGACTTAAAGTCTCTTGGATCATAATGTTTTTGATGTAAACAAAGCCAAAGCTAGGTCTAAAATCTTGAGACTCTTGGCTCCTCATGAGCTATAAAATGGAAATATGTTCCCAAATAAAATGCAAATGCAAATGCTGGGCCAATAAGCTTGAAGTGAAAAGCATCAGTTTAATGGGAAGCACATGTGGGGCAGGTAATGTGACCTTCTCCCATCACCCTCATGCTCAACCCTCTTCCTGAAACTGCTAAAAAAAATCCCCTTTGGGGACACGCAGGTGTCCCCCTGGTACTTAGGTGCTCCTGGCTGTTTCTTTTTCTCAATAGAGCAGAATAGTGAAAGCCGAAATCAACTGGTTAACACCACCCACACCCTTACCAGAATACACAAACAAGGGTGTGGGAATCAACATGGCAGAGCTCTTGCTCTGGGACTTCTTCCATGGCCAGACTTGCCTATTGCCTGTGAGGAGACCGTAAATACCTCTTAATATCTGAGCATCGTGGCAAATGGAATTTCTAAACATTTCTAAGTACCATGACATCTCATGCCCCCCGTGCAGGATGACTTAAACATGGAAAATACTTTCTGGTTCCCAAAGCACTGACATGGATTGGATAGACCTGTTGTTTACAATTTCTGGGTGCAGACTGAAAGTGGGCAGTGAAAGCAGGCAATGTGGCAATGTCATTCCTCCTGCTCTTCTACCTCAAGGGTCCAAGGACACTATTTCAAAAAGACATTTGAGACCCTGTTTATTGTGTTGCTACTCACAATAGTCAATATCTGATAGCATACCAAATGTCCAAGAACAGAGCAGTGGATGAACTCTGGTCTCTGTGCACAGTGGAATACCACACAACTGTGAAACAAGAGGAAACTATGCAACTCACTGGAAATAAGAAAGAAATTAGAAGGCTCTGAATAAAGTTAGTTAGAAGGATGGGGACAGGGCTGGAGAGAGTGCAGCAGATAGGGTGCTTGCTTTGCAATTGAACACCTCATGTTTGATTCCTAGCACCACATATAGTTCCCTGAGTTCACCAAGAATGATCCTTGAGCACAGAGCCAGGAGTAGGTCCTGAGAAGTGTTGATTAAGCTTCCCAACCATCGACAACAACAACAACAACAAAAAAGGATAAGGAGAGGCACAGAATGAAGTCCCATATGTGGGTTATAAAGACACATATATAAGGAAACAAGAATGGTCAAAGGCCACAGGCAGGAGAGTTGGGCCATAGCAGAACTGAGCCAAGTAGACAGATGGGAGGGGCCCTGGGGACACAATGGAAGAAAGTAGGCACTCTGGGTGGGGTGGGGGGTAATGGGTTTGGAACAATGCATGAAGCTGTCATCAACAGTATTATAAATCATGGCATGCAATTTTTTAAAAAGGAGGGAAAGGAAAAGATAAACCAGAAGCTCTAGGCTAACCAGGGAGAGAACATAGCTAGAGCATAGGTTTTGCCTGTGAGAGGGTCTGAGTTCACTTAGTTCCCCTAAGCATGATGGGAACCACCTCCAAACAAAGTATTCATATCAACCCTCAATCACCACCAGGTGTGGCCACTGCCCCTAAAAGTAGTTAAATCAGAGACTCTGCAATATAAACAAGCATTAAAGTCATTATTTAAAAAATTTTAAAACCTCCAAGTGTCATAAGAAGCAACCCTCAAGAATTCACAAACCTTAGACTCAAGAAGATGTGAAGTTTGAGAAACCTGTCTGGCCCTGAACACCCCAGAGAACACTATGTATGGGGTGAGGCAGGAAACAGATTGTGGAAATACGGTGGAACCCTGTCTACTGACATGGTGGCAAACACATTTCAAGCGGCCCAGCTACAATAATCCCCATATTCCTGGCACAGCTGCCAGTGGGTTCAGCGTGAACTTGGCCCTCAGTCATGCCAGTGAAGGGGCTGAGCCTTGGCCTGTCTCTCTCCAGTGCAGATGACCTTCCTTAACCTCTAAGCTCTGTGCTCTGGGTTCCCCCGGTAAGCTGCTGGGCATCTAGACTTGCTTGGGACAGCGGTGCCTTGAGC